>NW_004444008.1:9920537-9941355 GCF_000243295.1 Trichechus manatus latirostris
AGTAAGAAGACCAGACTTAATGGTCTGACTAAGACTGGAGGCACCCCGGAAATCATGACCCCTGGTCTCTCCATCACCCCAGAACTAAAACAATTTCCGAGGCCAACTCTTCAGACAGGGATTGGACTGGACTGTGGGACATAAACTGATACTCGTGAAGAATGTGCCTCTTAGACAAGTAGATATAAGAGACCAAAGGGGCGGCTTCTGTCCAGAGGTTAGGAGGGAAGGCAGAGAGAGTTAGGAGCTGGTTGACTGTTCATGGGGAATCGGGGCGGAGGGGAGGAGTGTGCTATCACAGAATGGGGTGAGCAGTCTCATAACAATGTATGTTAAAAAAAAAATTCTGTATGGGAGACTAACTTGAAATGTAAACTTCATTTAATTACATCAATAAAAAAAATGAAGATTTTTCAAAATCTTTTTCAAAAGGTAACATAAGATCAAGAACCAATGGTACTGGAGAAAGAAGTCCAAGCTGCACTGAAGGCATTGGCAAAAAATAAGGCTCCAGGAATTGAAGGAATACCAATTGAGTTGTTTGAACAAATGGATGCAATGCTGGAATCACTCATCTACACCAAGAAATTTGGAAGACAACTACCTGGCCAACAGACTGAGAGAGATCCATATTTGTTCTCATTCCAAAGAAAAGTGATCCAAAAGAATGCTGAAATTATTGAACAATATCATGAATATCACACGCAAGTAAAATTTTGCTGAAGATCATTCAAAAGTGGTTGTAGCAGTACATGGACAGGGAACTGCCAGAAATTCAAGCTGGATTCAGAAGAGGGCATGGAGTAAAGGATGTCATTGCTGATGTCGGATGGATCCTGGCTGAAAGCAGAGAATAACAGAAAGATGTTGACCTATGTTTAATTGATTATGCAAAGGCATTAGATTGTGTGGATCATAACAAATTACTGATAACATTACAAAGAAAGGGAATTACAGAACACTTAATTGTGCTCATGGGGAACCTGTGCATTGACCAAGAGGTAATCATTCAACAAGAGGATACTGTGTGGTTTAAAATCAGGAAAGGTGTGTGTCAAGTTTGTATCTTTCACCATAGTATTTCAATGTTTATGTAGAGCAAATAATCCAAGAGGCTTGACTATATCAAGTAGAATTTGGTGTCAGGATAGGAGGAAAACTCATTAACAACCTGTGTTATGCTGATGACACAACTTTGCTTGCTAAAAGTGAAGACATCTTGAAGCACTTACTGATGATGATCAAAGACCTCAACCTTCAGTATAGATTACACTTCTATGTAAAGAAAACAAAAATCCTCACAACTGAACCAATAAGCAACATCATGATAAATGGAGAAAATATTGAAATTTTCAAGGGTTTCATATTACTTGGGTCCACAATCAACACCCATGGAAGCCGCAGTCAGGAGATCAAAAGATGCATTGCACTGGGAAAATCTGCTACAAAATAACTTTTTAAAAGTGTTCAAAAGCAAAGATGTCACCTTGAAGACTAGGGTGTGCCTGAACCAAGCCATGGTATTTTCAATCACCCCATATGCATGGAGAATGAATAAGGATGACTGAAGAATCGTTGCATTTGAATTATAGTGTTGACAAAGAATATTGAATATACTGTGGATTGTCAGAAGAATGAACAAATTTGTCTTAGAAGAAGTACAGCCAGAATGCTCCTTAGAAGTGAAGATGGTCTCATGTACTTTGAACTTGTTATCAGGAGGGAACAGTTCCTGAAGAAGGACATCATGATTGGTAAAGTATAGAGTCAGCAAAAAAGAGTAAGACCCTCAATGAAATGGACTGACACAGTGGCTGCAACAATGGACTCAAACGTAGCAAAGATTGTGAGGATGGCGCAGGACCTGGCAGTTTTCTTTCTGTTCTATAGAAAGTTTATACGTGTCAGATCTGACTTGACAGCACCTAACAATAACAGAGGAACCACTAAAAATAATAATAAAAAAGAGTTGTAGATAAGAAGCTAATAGATGAAATAAAAAGTAATATTAAAATGTTTTATTAAAACAAATAAAATAGGAATAGAACAACATAAGAACAAAAACTAGAAGGGGTAATCATTAAATGAAGAGTAAAATGGTAGCTATAACCCAATCATATAAGTAATTACATTAAATGCAAGTGAACTCAACAGGCAAATTATAAGGCAGCTATTTTAGGCTGGTTAAAAAAGTCAGGCCCAACTAAGTGCTATCTACAAAAACATATGTTTTGGTAAAGACAGAATACTGAAATTAAAAAAAATGAAGTAGATATAAAAAAAGATAAGAAAGCTAATGTAGCTATATTGATATCAGGCAAAAACAATAAATTGGACCTTGTTAACTTTGAAACACTATGTTCTTCAAAAGACAACATTAAGAACATAAAAAAAGCAAGCCACAGACTGGGAGAAAATATTCACAACATCTATATATAACAAAAGACCTGTATCAAGAATATATGTGTATAAAACCAAACTCACTGCCGTCGAGTTGATTCCAACTCATAGCGACCCAATAGGACAGAGTAGAACTGTCCTGTAAGATTTCCAAGACTGTAAATCTTTTAGGAAGCAGACTGTCACAACTTTCTCCCATGGAGCAGCTGGTGGGTTCTAACCACTGACCTTTCAGTAAGCAGTTGAGTGCTTTAACCACATATGCCAGTCACCAGGGCCTCTACACACACACACACACACACACACACACACGAATAAAACAAAAATCCTACAGAACAAGACAAATATTCTAATTAAAAAATTAGCAACCTATTTGAACAGACACTTCACAAAACAAGACACACAATGACCAATAAAAAAGCATATAAAAAGTGTTCAACATCATTAGTCCTCAGGTATATGCCAATTGAATTCAAAATGAGATACTAAATCCCATCCACTAGAAGGAGACTCAAATTTAAAAAAAGACTAACAGTGCCAAATGTTGAAGAGAACAGAGCACCTGAACATCTCATACCCTGCTGGGGAGAGTTATAAAAGGGCATGATGATTTTGCAGAGCAAGTGTATGGCATACCCTTACCATATGCCCCACTCCTAAGTATTTACCCCAGAGAAATGAAAACACGTGTCCATAAAATGATTTGTACAAAAATGTTCATAGTAGCTTTATTCATAATAATAAAAATCTGAAAACTACACACATGTATCAATAAATACTTGGGTAAACAAATTGCAGTACATTCATCCAATGGGAATATAGTCAACAACAACAATAAATTACTAATACAGACAACGTGGATGAGTCTCACAGGAATTAAACGTTGAAAGAGCCCAGACACTAGTGAATAAATACCATTTGATTCCATGTATATGGAATTCAAAATAGACAGAACTAATCTATATGGATAGAAATAGATCAATGTTTACCTGACAAGGGGTCTATTGTTTGGAAAGAGGTGCAAGAGAACTTTCTGGAGATATGGAAACGTTCTATATTGTGACCGAAGTGGTTTCTCAGATATATATCAAAAGTCCTCAAAACTATACACTTAAAATGTGTGAATTCATTGTATGTAAATTATACTTCAATAAATTGATTTAAAAAATAATTAGGTCAAAAGATAGTTTCCAGATCTATCCAGGCTTCCTATACTGTGTTCTCTGCAACCATTTGTACTACATGGGATGTCTTGTATGGGCTGTTCGGTTGATGGGTGTGTTCAAGGCAATCAAAATAATCAGATGAGGCAGCAAAAAGCAGGACAGAATATCACCGTCCCTTTTCTGTATAAAACAAACCATTGCCATCCTGTCAATTCCAACTCACAGCGACTCTATTTCTGTAATTAGTCACATCGAAATGCTTGTGGTCACTTATCTCAGGAAGGTGGTAATGGGGCTAATCCGATTCTAACAGAAACCACAGCTTTCTTCAGGCTCTCCCTTCGGGTGAGTGGCTAATTGTATTAAGATTAGACTCATTGTTTGGAAAATCGGACAAGTTAACTTCTGTCATCCAAGACTGACTCACCCATGGTCATGTCATAGAACTGAGCCCATTTTAAACTAACATAAACCCATTGCAGATGGTCATAGATGGCTGCAAGCTATGCACCCCTTGTTTTGAAATTTCTAAATTTTCCTCAGGGATATCATTTATTATCGTTACTCAAAACATCCATTATTTATGCTATCAGAAACCTTACTTTAAACATTCTACATTTTCCAGATTAAATTTCTCAACTCCACACACCATTTATGCTGTTTATAGTTTACTAGCTTACTTAGTTAATTTAGAGGTGTTACTAATTTGTCTCTTTATAGTCTTCTAAAGCTCGTAGAGTCTAATGTTTTCTACTTTGCTTAGATTATTGTTTTGTCATTGAAATTGGTTTCGGCCTCTTCCCAGCTCTTCTATCAGTATGTTATAATCTCACAATTTAAACGTCTAATTTCTTTCCTCATGTTTCTGATGTTATTGAAATTGGCTAGCACTCTCCGGAAAGGATCCCAAAGCCTTAATAGACACCAAGTTAACGAAACATTTTGTCTCCTTTTATTTTCATATTTTCATTATCCTAACACAATAAAATATTTAACCTGTAATCAAATGGAAATTAATCCCCTTTTTTTTGATAATTTGTTTGTTTAGAGAGAGAGAAATTACTTTGACTTAAACTTGCTTTTAGGATTTCTCCATTCAGGAAGAAATATGGTTAAAAATAGAATGCTGAGAAGTGAATTTTATAAAACAATCATTTTAAAAGATACTTCACAGCTACAGATAATCCTTTGAGGGGGAAATGGAACAATTTATCTTCATTATCCTTTTAGGCTGATGTGTCTATAAATCGATTAACCTGATAGACAGAATAACTCTACTGAAGTCGGAAAAAAAAAAAAAAAAAAAGGATCTTGAGATTTTTTTTTGCCTTGCCTCTCAAGATTTTCCTTTGCAAAATTGTATTCATCCCTAATATAAACTTTTAAAATTCATTAAAATCATTTTTAAATTTAACCCAACAATAGATAAGTTTAACATGGTGGGACAAAGCAGAACCCATTGCTGAGTTTAGAGGGTCTGTGTCTCTCAGTCCATGAGGTTTCCTGAAGCCAACTGCCTTGGCTATCCAGGTATCCTCATTCATGGAAACCATCTTGCTGACCAGGAGAAGAAGTGATGCCATGAAAGGTCAGAGCTTAGCATTTCCATGCCCATTTATTGCACAAATGTTTACTGAGCTCCCACTAGGCACTAGGCTACATAGAGTGCTGAAGACAAAAATGACTGACGGTAGCCTTCAGGGAGAGAAAATAAACTAAGGAATGCTATAAGCAACAGTAAATACAGGTGAAGCTAATTTTAATTAGTGCATCTATTCCAATTGCCACATAACAAACCACATGTCTTAGGCTGGGTTCTCTAGAGTAGCAAAACCAGGAAAGCATATAAATATGTATATATAGAGAGAGATTTATATTAAGGAAACAGCTCACGCAATTGTGGAGGCTGGAATGTCCCAAGTCTGTGGATCAGAACAGAGGCTTCTCCTGATTCATGTAGCCACAGGTGCTGGCAAACCCAAGATTGGCAGGTCGGAGAGCAGGACTCTTGCTTGCAGGCTGTGAAGAACAATGAATCCCAAGATTGGCAAGTAAGCTGCTAGCTCAAGTCCCAAGAATGGTGGTCAGACAAACAAGAGGCAGCTGCAGGATCCAGAACAAGACAAAAGCCTTGGCAAGACAAGTAGGAAGGAAGTAGGCGGCAGAGGGTGAGAGGTGAAGGCTGAGGGGGCGGTGAACAGCCACAGGCCCCTCCCCTGCCAGTAACACTTAACAGATTCCATCATGGGGGTGATCACATATGAAATTTCAACAGAGAAGTGATCACAACATTATACAACTGCTTAAACACTGGGACTCATGGCCCAGCCAAGTTGACACAGAATCTTAACCATCACGCCACCCTAAAACGTAGTGACTTAGAACATCAATTTATTTTTACCTTTCATGGGTCTCTAGGTTGCCAGGGATCAGATAGGCAGTTGGTGCTTGGGTTCTTCATGCTGTTGCAGTCTGATGTTGCTGGAGCTGGGCTAACCTGAAGGCTTGACTCTCTTGGACATCCAAGATGGCACAATCACACAGCTAGCAGTTGATTCTGGCTGTATCCTGATTGCTCAACTGAAGGTGTCAGCTGTAGCTGCTCCATGTTTCTTGGTCTTCTCTCAGCATGGTGGCCAGTTTCCTGGAGGGAACATCCCAAGAGCAAGCATTTCAAGAGACAGGAAGAGCAAGCTTCCAGGCTAGCTAAAGGGTATGTCCACACTCCTACGATGTCACATATGCTGATCTCTGTTGTCAAAGCAGTCATAGGGACCACTCAGACTCAATAGGGTCAAGAAATAAAACTTGCCTCGCAATGGGGCTACAGCAAGGCCACATTGCAGAAGAGCACGTGGTGCCATTAACTCTGGAGAACACAATTTATAACAGATCTATGAAGTATCCTGAAAATGAGTGACATTTATGATAAGACCATCAAGGTAATAAAAGGTAAATCTATTAAACACTTCTTATGTTTATGTGCAAAACACTGGTCCTTGTGCCTTTACATATAATAGCTCATTTACTCCTTAAAACTACTGTACTTGGTGGACAATATTATTATTTTCATGCTACAGGTAATAAAACTGAGGCAAAAGAAATAAAACAACTGGGAAGGTTACATGTCAGTTAAGAAGTTACTGTTGTTATTGTTGGGTGCCGTTGAGTCAGTTCCCACTCATAGCGACTGTAGAGCGAAATACTGCCGAGTCCTGCGCCATGCTCATAATCGTTGTTATGCTTGAGCCCATTGTTGCGGCCACTGTGTCAATCCTTGTTAAGAAGTTAGAGCTACCTATACTCCACTGCACTGCATCGTATAGGACGTATCCTTTATTATATTAGATTATTCACGACTGAATTGGGGTTACCTGAAGAGCAGGTAGACAAGGACTCTAGCAAATTAAACACATGTGGAAGATCTCAGCACATAGATGGTCTGATGAGGTGGAGAAAGAAAGAAAACAGTGCGGCTGGACGAGGTGAAGGAGGGCTGAGGCACATGCGGAGATTAGAAAGAAAGTCAAGGGCATGTTGTGAGACACTGGAGGCATGTCTGGGATTTAGATGTTCTTCTAAGGAAGAAGTAACACCTCTGAAATATTTTAAGCATCAGAATTCCTTGATAAAATATGTGATTTTCAAAGATCACCGGGGGTGCTGTGTGCAGGATGGATTGAAAAGGGAGTGGGGTGACAGCAAGAAGAGAGCTTAGGGTACAGTTAGGTGTTGTTCGTGTGGAAGACGACAGGTGCAACAGGAGTGGTGTCAGAAGAGATCCTGAAAAGTGGACAAGTACGACACAGGCAGGTGATGGAAAAGATGTACCTGCAGGGCATGTAGAAGGGATGCAAGAGCTAGATGTCACCAGTGGCCACAGATTTATGTCATGAAGACTGTGTTGATGGTGGTACCCGTTTCTGAGATGGGGAACACTGCAGAAGTGGCAGGTTCGAAGAGACGACCAAGAGCTTGTTGATCTATCTTGCTTCACTCTACTGAAAGTCTGCACTGAAGACAGGAAGAAATTGCTAACACAGCCATAATAGATTAGACTGTATGTTCTGAGTCTATACGTATGCTCATACCCACCTCTCCAGCAGTTGATATCGAACATCTTGGATCACGTGAACAAAAATCAGTCATAGTTTGGCTTGAAAGGGGGCAGAGTTGCAGGTGACATTGGTGTCTGTGACTGTCATCCTTGTGAAGTCTTCAGGAACTTGGCTGTGAAGACCTGAGACCTCATTTTGCAGCTCTGATTTCACCAACTGGAAGCTAGATCTCAGCACAGAGATGATCTGGTGAGGTGGAGGAAGGCTGAGAAAACCTGTGGGAGCCCAGGGTGCACATGTGGGGGAACAGACAGAATCCAACTAATGCTGTTCCCCTGTTAAGATTCTCTTTAACCACGGTGCCTTTCAAATATATGAGACCAAATGGGCGACTCCAGTACAAAAGCAGGTTGAGAAGGCAGGAAGGGACAGGAACTGGGCAAATGGACACAGGGAAACCAGGGGTGGAAAGGGGCACTGTGCCGTGACATTGTGTGGATTGCAACCACTGTCCTAAAACAACATGTGTGTAAATATTTGAATAAGAAATTAACTTGAACTGTAAACTTTCACCTAAAGCACAATTTAAAAAAAAGAAGAAGAAAAAAAAAAAAAAGACAAAAGCAAAACCCCTTTAGGAGCTAGATGAGTCCCGACACCCTACAAGGACACCAGGATGTGTTTTCCAGCCGTGGTGAGAGCAGTGACAGGGCCGTCTGCACGGAGCGTTTGAAAGGCATTTTCCTGGCTTCCTAGCTAAAGAAGATGTGTTTCATCCTGATGAAGCCACCAGTTTCAGATGGGGTACAACCCTGCAACTGTGACCGTGATAGTACTTTGTGCTCCAAATGTGGTGAAAAAATTGAACATGATTTAAATGGGGATTATAGATTGCCATTTCCTGTTTAAAGCCAACATTGTATACAGCTTCAAAGTAACTCTTTCAGGTTTCAAACAGTTCAGATATATCCATTGTATTGACTTTCTTTAAATCTCGATGCTCTGAGAACAGTTTCTTATTGGTATTTATTTTGCTTTAAATTAGCTATTTGCTTATTGACCCAAAATAGTTATCATCCCAGCTGGAAATATATTGGAACTCTGGTTGCCAAACAAATATTCAGCAAAAGATGAATAAAAGCATATGGGGAGGAAAACCCCACCAAGTCTGGCCCTCCGGTGTTCTGGAAGGCGCTCTGGCAGACATCCATGTGCCCCCGCTGAACGCAGCATTGAGGCCTGACAGTGATCGATTTAACAGTGGGAAGGTATTAATGATGTTCAGCGCTGATGGCTTAGCCACTTCACCGTCATTTGCATTTCCATTCATCATCTCTGCATTTATCATTATGAAGAGGACGCCAGAGCTAATTAAAGTCTGGGCTAACAGGGCAGCAGGGGAGTCCAGTGGCTACTAACTCTGAGGACAGCCTGGGAACGTTTCCAGCAGAAAGACACCAACCTTACACCAAACCCGATTAACTTAATTCTTAACAAAACCATTGGAGGCTCTTTCATTTGAGTCGACTGGAAGGTTTAACTCATACCTCCTACTTTATGCTTAAAACAAGGGCTTGGTGACAATACCTCAGCCATAGTGCTTCCTCATGCTATCTCCTCAACCCCAACCAACTCCATCTTTGAAAATCCTTACATTAAAAAAAAATCTTAATTATAGAAACTTCACCTTTGTGTACATGTGTGTGTGGCACTGCACACTTCTCTTGCTATTTCAGAATTAATCTCTCTGGAATTTTCTATAAATTTAACATAAAGGACACATTTTGGACCAGGCATTTCCAATTTTAGTCAGAACCACTAGTGCACATATTCAGAATAGAATGGTACCCCTATAATTCATTTGTAGTACAAATTCTTCACAAGTTATGATTTTCAAATCAATTTTCACTATGCTCAAAATTTCCTCAATGCTTATCCATCAGTATTATTTTTTTTTTCCTTTAGTATCCATGGCAATAAATGGCATCATTAAAGGTTGGAATTCAATTTTTCCTTTATGAGTTTTAATTAGAGACTGATGTTTGATTCCTCTTCACTACCACTTGCCAGAACTACAGTATGTTGTTTTAGGGGGTTCATTGCAATTCTCCATCCTGAAATTGATTCAGGAAAATTGAATACGCCCCCTTAGAGAATATTTTTTTGTTTTTTTTAGTACGTATATTTAGAAGGGAGGGAGCCCTGGTGGCACAGTGGCTAAGAGCCTGGCTACTAACCAAAATGTTGGCAGTTCAAATCTACCAGACACTCCTTGGAAACCCTACGGGGCAGTTCTACTCTGTCCTGTAGGGTCGCTATGAGTAGGGATTGTCTTGATGGCAACTTTTTTTTTTTTTTTTTGGTATAGAGGGGAGGTGAAGAACATTGATCTTGACCTTTTGTAGAATTGGAGGGGTAACAATGGGAGTCTCCCCACTCTCCCCTTCTTAAGAGCTCCTCCCCTGATTGTGTAACAGAAAGAGGAAAGATGATTAGTGGCTAAACTTAATGATATTTGTCTCCCCCAAAACGATTTAGTCCTTATTTATGGCAAAGTTTAAAAAAGTTCCCTCTCTTTCGAAATGTGGGAGGAGGAGCATTTCCTGGAAGAAATGGGAAATTAGCATTTGTGCCCGCCCTGTACCAGGTCAAAATCAGGTCTTCTACTGCAGATATTGGCCATCTCTGTCTCCCAGAGGGGTCTCTCATGCAAAGCCACCTCCCCAGTTGACTGTTCCCACTGTTGTGAGTGGGTAGTCAGAGCCCCCCTTCCCCACACTACAGAGAAGCAGCGTGCAGTGGCCGGGGGCACATGGACTCTGGAGCCAGGTGTCCTGGCCTGTGTCTGCATCTGTACTCAGGGTTGATGACAGAAATCTCCCAGATCCCTGGTGGTGAGAACTAAGATCTGGGGAGGACAGGGCTGTGCCTTGTGTACAGTGAGGGGGCTGTCAGTGTGAGCATTCATTCCTTTTATGGTCCTGGCCGTGTGCTGATCACTCAAGCGTGGGCTCCAGAAGAGGGAAAGGGTGAGGAACAGTGAAGGCCTAAAAACAAACAACAAAACAACAGCCACAATAGAACCCCCCGTTGTCCTTGAGTCAATGCCCCAAGCGTGTCAGTCAGGGTCGGATTACCTGAGAAACAAGGTACGCACACGCATAATTGTGCCTTCCCACTCATCTGCAGTGCACAATTTCACCTGTCCCCCACCACGTCGACTCTGTGGTGATAACCATGTGAAATTGCTCAGCACAGATTAGCAAGTAAATACAAAGAAGTCCACGTGTACCTTGCTCAATGCAAGCTGGTGCACACCATGTGGACTGGTTAATCCGCCCCTGTGTCAGTGCAGATCCGTGCTTGACAGGGATGTCAGTGGTTGTCATCTTTCCGAAGTAGCTCACCAGGACTTTATTCTGAGCCACCTCTGGGTGGATTTGAACTGACCGGAATGGTGCAAACATTCAGAGAGGACTTCTGGAATCCCAGGCTAGTCCTGCCCGGGTGTTTCTACTTCTCCCTCTGTCCAGGGGTTCACAGTGAGGGCCCACCTGTGGCCAATCCATTTATGACCTCTGTAGAATCGCAGACTCTCTGCGATAAAAGCAGTGGTTTGAGTGCAGTAACAAGGAAAGCTGTGCAATATACAGTAGTCAGAAATATGTATTTCATGAGGAACGATATGAAAGTTTAACACTGGTGAAATTAAGCTCTCTTTTTATTGCCAGTTTAACATTAATCTAAAAAGCTAGCCCGCTATTTTGAACATTGAGTTTCTGTACTAGTTTATCTCAGAAATGAACTAAATTGTTCCAAATTTACACTAGGAGCACATAGCTAGAACTGAAATGGTCTGGGCATAATTAAACTCTCCTAAACTAGAGGTGAACACTTAGCAAGAAAAATGCAGAAATTCATCCAATACACCATTAATTATCTTATCCTTCATTAAGCCACTAGCCTTGTGGTTCACCAAAGGTGTAAAGTAACTGATTTTCCATTTCATAATTTAATTCCAGGGAGCCCAATTCTCCAAGTATATGAACTCCTCCCAGGAGGAGGTTAAGCATCATTATCATCAACATAGTCATTATTATCCATTATTATCACTAAAAGACGTTTAAGCACTTAATTGGGCAAAGCACTGACTAGACGGTGAACAGAGAATTAGGTAAACCGAACCTCTTGCTTTCTGCTAACGTATTGAAGTATTGACGTGCCAGAGAGCAAATACAGTGACAAACCAAGACAGAAATAGAACTTTTTAAACACACCACCAAGGAAGTTGGCTTAGATAAGACATAGAAAAGGGAGAAATTCCATACCTCAGGAGTCAGAATCAACTAGAAGGCACTGGGTGTGGTTTTGCTTTTTTTGGAGTGACTAAGAATTTTTCTCTTAGTTCTTCTCTCTTAACTGAACAGAGACAGGTAGGGTTTTAAGCAACTTCCAGAAACATCAGGACAGGTACTGCATTGTGGACAGGATCTCATCTGTTATTCGGATGCTGAAGGAAAAAACTGCCTTGTGAAGCATGAGAGGAAGAGCCATGGGAGACACTTAGCATGTCTGGAAGATCCACTCAAGACACAGGTGACTCATGCAGATTTCTGGGGAGATACATATCTTCCTGGGGCATTCATGGCGTTATTGCATTTGGATAAGCACTGGAGTATCAAATAATGAAGACTTTGAATAACAAGGACCTTTCAAATGACTTTTAGAATCACAGCTTTGACACTTGTGTTCACTCTTTGATGTAACAAGTACTAAATTTTGTTTCTAAAGCAAGGGAAGTGAGAAATGGATGTACAGTGGGGCAGCAGGTGCCTGGAAAGAAAGTTGGACCAGGAGTCAGGAGACACCCACCCCAGGCAAGGCACCTCCTCTTTGATCCAGATGACCACAAGATATACCGACACGGCTGGTTGCCGGGAGCCGGAGTTGACTAGAAAACAACTGGTGTTGCAGATGGTTAATTGGCTCAGCTGCAAATTGAAAGATTGGAGCTTTGAGTCCACCCAGAGGTGCCTAGGAAGCCTTGTCTGTTACGCAACTCCTGAAAAATCAGCCATTGGAAACCCTATGGAGCACAGTTCTACTCTTAGACATACATGGGGTCACCACGAGTTGGAACTGACTTGAAATAACCTTTTTTTTTTTTAAATCGAGACTTTTGACTTGATGGTGATGAGTTTGCCTCTATCCATCTTTTTTTTTTTTTTTTTTTTTGCCTCTAGGTCCGCACCAGGGCAAGGGGATCAGACAGGTGATGGCACAGTTTCTTTGGCCAAGGTTTGTTGGTTGCAGTACAAGGTGGTTCAGGGAGGCCTTTGGGATCCCAGCGAGTTCTTGCATTCTGTGTTTTCATCTATGCTTCTCTCTATGAAAATGTAGTCTTACTTCAATTTCACACATATGTAGACATCCTCACTGGCTCTTGGATCCCGACTTTAAACTCCTGGGGGATTAGCTCTAAAGGCACAGTGTTTTAAGAGCTACGCTGCTATCCAAAAGTTAGGCAGTTCAACTCCTCCAGCTGCTCCTTGGAAATCCTATGGGGCAGTCCTACACTGTCCTATAGGGTTGTTATGGGTCGGAATCGACTCGATGGCAACGAGTTTGGTTTGGTTTTGGTTTGCGGGATTAGCCTAGCTTTGGTCAGGTGTCCACGCTGCTGTCCAGCCCCTGTAATGAGGGGATGAAGACGCATAGGACATAGGGTGCGACGTGTAGTGACCAGCGGATGGGCTAGCACCATGTCCTGGGAGGGCCTTCCAAAAGGTCTGCAACCAAAGTTATCAGGACCAACAGGGGTCGGATACCAGAAACTTAGAGGAATGTTGCAATCAAATTAACCACGGTAGATGCAGTATTTCAATCAGGAGACAACACAAACGACTTTGTCCGTGCTATTTTTTCCAGTTTTATTTGGTTTCATTTTACTTCTTCTAGTCCTGCTAAATTACCTCGTGTTTGCCTTTAGTAAGTGCTCACTGACGTACCCTCATTTTAAATATACAGTTGAATGAGTTTTGGTAATTGTATACAGCTGTGTAACCACTACTCCCATCATATAGAACATTACTATCACTCCAAATGCTTCCTCCTGTCCACTTGTAGTGAGTCCCCTGTCCCAAATCCTCGCCTCTAACAACCACGGTTCTACTTTCTGTCTTTGTATTTTTTGATGTCTAGATTTTCATATAAATGTGATTACTCATTTTGAGTCTTTTGTGTCTGGCTTTTTTTGTCTTAGTAAAATGCTTTGGTGATTCATGGACATTGTTGCATGCATCAGTAATTCACTCTGTTTTACTGCTGAGTGATACTGTGTAATATGGATGTACCACAGTGTTCATTATACATTCACCTGTTGATAGGCATTTGGATCCTTTCCAGATTTGGACTATCAGAAATAAAAAAAAAATGCTGCTAGGAACTTTTTATGTACAAGTGTTTGAGAAGGCACATGTTTTCACTTTTCTTGCATAGATACCTAGGAGTGGCATTGTTGAGTGGTAAGCAGTGTTTAATTTAATAACATACCGCCATACTGGTTTTCCAAGTGGCTCTACTCTCTTTCATTCCTACTACCAAAGTATAACAGTTCCAATTGTTTTACAATCTCACCAACACTTGGCATTTTGAGTTGGTTTACCTTCACCATTCTAGTTGGCATGTAGTGTTGCCTATGAGATCTTAGCTGCAAATCTTCCCCTCCTCTATTTGAATAAAAACATTCTCACAATTTCCTGATGTTCTTTTTAAAGTCTGTGTTAACACCATCAACAGGGCTCATGAGTGAAGCAGTTAAATGCCTGGCATGGAGTGACTACTCAAAAAGCACACCACCTCCTATATTTACGGCTGTTGTCATTGTTAGCAGTGGCACGATACCAGAAGCAGAAGCATCAACCGAAGAGTGTTTCCAAATCATGGAGTGCTGCCCTATGTACTCCAAAGCATGTTTGTGCTATAAAATTCAGTACCAAACACTTCACATGTGTTTAGATAACAAAGATTTTCAGCCTTCTTGTCTACCTGCTTTCATTTTCACCCCAACATCTTCAACCAACGTTTTCTTTACTCAGAGCATGGCTGTCACTTAAACTATTTCATTTTCCTTCTCTTTTTGGTTCCAGTAGAGCCCCCAACCCTGGCTATACACTCCTAAGTGAATTATAGCAGCCCCTGAAATTTGATATTCATTCAAAGAACAGCCTGTGACTTACACAGAGCAATTGTGTGGATCCTAATTCCATTGTGTCATAGTTGTTTGAACGTGCCCTATGTTACATCTGGTACTTGAACACAGTTAGCTGCTCCCTCTGTGCTATATCCCAAAAGACTAGCCCACATGCTAACCTGCTCTTTCTGCTGTCTTTTAAAAATTCACAATGTTCAAGATGAGAAAGTAGATTAGTGGTTGTCAGAGGCTAGCAGGGGGAAAACAGGGAGTGACTGTAAATCGACATTTTTTTTTGGGGGGGGGATGATGAAATACTTTAAAAGTAGATAGTGGTGATGGTTGCACAACTCATGAATGCACTAAAAAAACACAACACTGTATACTTTGAAAGGGTGCATTTCATGGTATGTGAATTATATCTCAATAAAACAGCTATTAAAAAAATATAGTCCTGTATATGGGTAATCACTAATTCTTCTAAAGCATTAGTCCCTTGATTAACCATTTGATTCGTATGCCTAGGCACTGGGAGGCCTTTTGATAAATGCAGGACAGTCTTCAAGTTCCTCACCCTTGCAATAGTGCTGGAAGGGGTCTTCAGAAACATATAAATCGCTGACAACAGCTATTTAAAAATGTAAGTAAAAAAGAATGGTTGTCCAGGAGCCCTTGTTTCCAATTATTATTTTATGGTAGAAAAAGAAAAGAATATCTCATATTTAATATCTTCTATTCAGAAATTTCCAAAGGCCATGGCATATGAAATGACAAGTAAACTTTGAAAATGCATTAGGTCTCTCATTAAACTTTCTGATAGTACTGACTATATAGCCTGCTTCTGTTCATCAAGCTCCAACAACTCTTCACCTAATCCTATTAGTACATGATTGAATGTTAAGTGTTTTTAGGGAGACTTAATTCATCGAGGCATAACAGCTGCTCCTGGAAAATCCAGGTATACATGGCTGGCCTGCAAACCACCATCAGTGGCCCAGAAAGGGGTTTCCCTGGACTTTGAAGCCTCCTATGTCTCATTCTGTGCATCTCTGCATTTGGGAGAGAAAGAGGAGACCACGGGGATGAAGGGAAAATGAGAAAATAATTTTTCCCAAACATGCCCAAGTTGCCTTTTGGCGTCTTTGCACGGTTCCAGTTCATAAGTGAGTAACTCCAAAGGAAAGAGAGAGCGTGTACTGGACAATTTACTCTGTCCAGTCCTGACTTGTTTTAAGTTCACTGTTTGCTTATGTGTTGTTGACTCAGACTTACCTAGCTTCCTTCCTTCTAGATCAGAATTGTCCAGTAGAAGCATAATGTGAACCACATACCTAATTTTAAATTTTCTGGTAGACATTTTTAAAAGAAGTAAAAAGAAATGTGAAATAAAAAGACTTTAATAGATCCAAAATATTACCATTTCAATGTGTAATCAATACAAAAATGATTACTGAGATATTTTACATTCTTTTTTTTTTTCTTTTTTATTCTTTTGGACTAAATCTTCAAAATGTGGTATATACTTAACATTCACATCACATTTCAAGTTGGGCACCAAATTTTCAAGGGCTCAAGTTATATGTAGCCTTCGCAAAAAAAATCAAGTTGTGTTTAATGAGAAAATATTTTACACTGCTTCAGTTTTAAAATCTAAATTGATTAAAATTAGAATTAGAAGCTCATTTTCTCAGTCACATTGGCTACAGTTCCACTGCCCAGTAGTCCAAGTGCCTCTGGCTACAGCTGGACAGCACAGGGCTAGATTATCAGTGACTGAGAGGGATTGACAAAGGGCAGGACAGAAAATAATCACCTTGGTATTGTCATCAATTTCTTCACATTTTACAGATTAAACAGTGTATTCACAGCAGCTCTCCCCTTGACATAAATAATGGTGATGTGAAAGTTGGACTTGTAACTAAGAAGGATTTGAACTTGACTTGCTTCTTCCCAGGCTCCACAATTAATTTAAACCCCAGGAAGGTCAATGAATCACCTACTTCAAGCATATCCAAGTGCCTCTTTGGAGAAACTTTTTACTTGTACATAGACAGCAATGCCCTCTAGAGCTGTGTGGACTGTCACTGGAATGAAAACAGGCAGGCCACAGCTACTAGGTGAGGGGTTACAGCAGAAGACACGGACACATCCAGCCCTCCGGTACTCCCCACTGCCTGGGGACAGCTGTCTTCCGGACCCCCTCTTCCTCCTGTCCTGGACAGAGCCAAGTCAGCCATCCTCTCCCACTTCGTGCAATGCCACCTCTTCTTGACTCTGCTCCAGCTCCACTGGGCAGTGGGACTCTTTATTCTGTCTTGAAACATGGTGTTCTTACTATAGACTTGCCCCGGTGACACTGGTGGAGTTACTGGTCTTGATTTAGTGGTTTCTTCCCTGGCGAGACTGGGAGATTCTCATGAGCTGGAGCTGAGTCCCCATGATACTGACTACCCAGAAGCTAACCCAGAGCTCAGAGCCCAGGAGCAGCTCAACACCCAGGCTTATGAAGTGAATGGAT
The DNA here is from genome assembly GCF_000243295.1 of Trichechus manatus latirostris. Lineage (NCBI taxonomy): Eukaryota > Metazoa > Chordata > Mammalia > Sirenia > Trichechidae > Trichechus > Trichechus manatus. The sequence continues at coordinate 9,937,872 of NW_004444008.1, forward strand.
GACATGATATAATTGTATTAGTGATTGCAGAAATTCCAGAGACCAAGGTGAGTATGGGGGATACTATGAAAACAATCTCCCCCTTTTTTTTTACTTGAGCTGAGTTTTAAAGATAACAAGAAATAGGAAGTACCTTATAAACACATCTTTCTTCTCTCAAAAAACACCACAAGACTGACACTGCAACTCCCACAGCTGATTTTTGTTCCCATAAAACCCAGAGTAGAAAGGAAAAGACTTGGGCCACGGGGAGCCAGAAGCAATCATTGTAAATTGGGCTGAGAAAGGCCATTCGGTTCCACTCCATCTGAGCTTTACAGAAAACTTCATTCAAACCTCCGAGGCCCCAGGCTACTGCCCTCTTCTGGGTCTGGAGGCCTGCAAGCCAAGGAGCCTCCATCCTGGGAAAACATCTTGAATGTGTTTGGCTGGAAGCTGGAAAGAATTCAGGGATTGGGAGAGGGACAGCATTAGGGATTTGACAATGGGTATTTCTTTCTCTTCTCTACTCAGAAGATACTCGTTCATCACATAGACACACACACACTGGTACCCACAGTTGCACACATACATATGTACCACATGTACATACACATGCACGTGTACACACGCACACACACAAGAAGCTAAGGGGAAAAGCTAAAATACCATAACGAAGTAAAAAGAAAATGCATTTTTTTTTGAACAAGAAGAAAAACAGTAAAGACTAAAGTTAAACACATCCATTAGGAGTCATAAGGAACACTGGTGGTGCAATGGTTAAGCACTGGGCTACTAATGCAAAGGTTGGCAGTTCTAACCTACCTAGACACTCTGCAGGAGAAAGACCTGGCCAATCTGCTCCTGGAAAAATTCAAATCCCAAACCAAATACACTGCCATTGAGTTAATTCCAACTCAGAGTGACCCTATAGCCTAGAAAACCCTATGGGGCAGTTCTACTCTGTGACATGGTATCACGATGAGTCAAAAGTCGACTTGATGGCACCCAACAACAACAGCATTAGTAATCACAATGAGCCTGAGTCTGCTTTGTTGGCATGGCCATGAGAGCAGGGCAGCTCCTTCTCTCTGGGCAATGGGGAGATTTCCCTACAAGCATAGACTTTGTGATGTTAATGTCAGTTGAGTCCAGGACCCATGCTTGAAGCACCTAGAGTAAGTGAGACACCCTATAGGGACCGAGAAGCCTACAATGCTGAATTAATTTGGTCTCTGTCCTCAGGGTTGCACGAGGCCAACTTGATCTTATCAGTAAAGTATGACGGGAGAACTGGGAGGGAAGAGGCTTTAGGGGATGACAGACAACAGGCCTGGAATCTAAAAAGGCTTAGTGGAGTGGGTGGCATTGGGCTGGACTTTGCAGGTAGAGGTTAAGACAAGGGCAGAGTTGTGTAACAGTAAAGGCTCTGAGGCCAGAATGGGTGGCATGTATTTAGGTAACAGCAAGAATTTTGTTCTGGTGTTTTCTGAGCTTATTTGAGATGTACAACCTAAAGGAAAGCACAATCTAATTTTTTTTTTTTTGAGAATTATTAGAGTAGCTAATATTATCCCATAGGCCAGTTAGCCTTTGGGAGGCTTGTCAACATTAATAACAGTCTCCCTAGATGGGCTGAATTTAGAAAGTGACTGGTTGATTATATTCATTGGAAGAAATTATACCCCACCTATATATTTTTTCAGAATCTCTCAAATCCCTTATTCCTTCTCCTTCTGCAAGGAGAAATGGAGTTTTCCAGGGACAATCTGGATTCCATCATTGAAAAGGAAGTAAAAAGCCAAAAAAGTGCCAGGATAACAGTAGTATCCCCCATGTTAAGTTTAATTGATGGCTGTACATTATTTATATATAAAAAGGAAAAGGAATTTGCCAGTGGAAAGAATCAGAAAATATATAGATGGTGAGGCTTGGGGACAATCAGTGTTGACATCACCACACATGAGTCATAAGACTTACTGTGGGACTAACTAATGAGCATCTTAAAGGAGGCCACATCACAAACAGGAAGCACAGTGGTGAGGGGCGCACTCTGGAATTGATTCTTGTTTGACATAGAGTGCCCACAGCCTGGAATCAGAAGGGATTTGGGATTTCTAATGGATTCAACAGAAGCCTCTCCCTCCCAATCCTTAAATTAGTTCCCTAGTCTGGACCTTGTCTCCAGGCTAAGAGAACACTGACCTTCAGCTGCAGGGCATGTTCCTCTAACAAGAATGGTATCTCTGAACTGTTCCTTAGGATGCTACTCAGACCAGTTCGAAGACAACTGTCCAAGGCTGGTGATGACATCAGTGCTGGTGATAATCACCTCTCCTAGACCACCAGAGAAAGAAGTCTACCTGAGAAGAAACGTTTCTCAGTTTGTTTCTCAAAATTTGATGGTGTCAGAACTTCCAGCAAAATAGCACTCTAGGCAGAAGCACCATGCTGTCCCTCCACAGCAAAGATCTGAAAAACTAAGCCAAACAGAGAAAACAGCAATCCTGAAACCCTAAAACATCAAATGAGAGATAAAGAACTCAGCCAAGCACTGGTGGAGTGAGAAAACTGACAGAGAACAGTGAGGAGAGATTCATGCAGAGGTCCCCTATCAGCTAACGTAGTGTGGATCCATCATCTTGGTCTCCTATCAGAGACCAGCAAATAGGAGGTATGAGAAAGCAGCTTCATAGAGCTTCCAGCGGGAGACAGAACAACCAGTAATTTGCCATATATGCTTTCCCACCCCCCACCCTTCTTCACCCCCACTCAGACTCCTCTGCTTCCCGAGGCCACAGTCTCTTGTCCGGGAAGCACTGGCTGCTTGGATTCCACCTGCCTACACTGGCCGGCTCTCTGAGTGCCATTTGTTGGCTTCTGGTGTTGCTTTTTTTCCACTTCTTTTGATTTCTTCCTTACCTCTCACCACCTCCCCCTTCTTTCGCTCAAATACCTGACTCCGTGCGCCATCTTTGCTTCTGACTGAGGGGCTGTGGAGCTCCAGTAATTTGCTATATACGCTTCCCCACGCCCCACCCTACATCACCCTCACTCAGCCTCCTCTGCTTCCTGTGGCCACAGTCTCTTTTCCAGGAAGCACCAGCCACTTGGATTCCATCCTCCCACACTGGCTGGCTCTCTGAGTGCAATTTGTTGTTGCTTTTTTTCTGCTTCTTTTGATTTCTTTCTTACTGCTCACCACCTCCCATTCCTTTCACTCAAATACCTGGCTCCATGTGCCATTTTTGCTTCTTCATGAAGGGCTGCGGAGCTCCATTCAAGTGTGGAACTGCTTCCGGGTCTGGGCTGCCACGCGGGTGGGATCCTGGGGCTATTGTTTGTTTGTTTTCTTGAATGGTTTGTTTGTTTTCTTTTCCTTGTCTTGAGTTGGGAGCCCATTATGGCCAGGCAGTACTGCGCGGCTTGGAACATAACCCCCCGGCTTGCACAGACGCACAGAGGGATCCCTGAGAGCATTTCTTTTTCTGTGTGTTTTTTTTTT
>NW_004444008.1:9945289-9972443 GCF_000243295.1 Trichechus manatus latirostris
GGATCACAACAGAGGGTTCTGGACAGAGCTGGAGAAGGATGTAGAACAAAATTCTAACTCACTAAAAAAAGACCAGATTTACTTGCCTAAAGGAGACTGGAGAAACCCCTAGAGTATGGCCCCCAGACACTCTTTTAGCTCAGTGGTGAAGTTACTTCTGAGGTTCCCCATTCAGCCGGGGAGTGGAGAGCCCCATAAAACCAAATGGAACTAATGAGGCACAGCAGTCCAGAAACAAGGTCTAGAAGGTGGAAAGGGACAGGAAAGCTGGTGATAGGGAACCCAAGGTTGAGTAAGGATAGTGTTGATGTGTTTGGAAGTTGTTAACCATTGTCATAGGGCAACATGTGTACTTACTGTTTAATGAGAAACTATTTTGTTCTGTAAACCTTCATCTAAAGTGAGAATAGCAGCACAATTGGAAGAATGTATTCGATGTCACTGAGCTGTGTATGTAGAAATTTTGAAATGGTGTAGCTTTGGCAATGTATATTTTCACCAAAAAAAAAAAAAAAAGGTCTAGAAGGAAGAGGGTTGACATGTCGTGGAGTTGTTAACTAATGTCATAAAACAATATGTGTACTAGTGTTTCATGAGAAAGAATTTGTTCTGCAACCTTCACCTGAAGTACAATTTAAAAAAAATTTGATGGTGTGAAATTATTCACCCTCCTCTTCTTAGGGGAGTCAGGTCCCCCTCCTGAGAAGCTTGGTGACCCCAGTTCCACATCTCAGGAGGCAATGTCTCAGCCCGCACCTTTCCTGCTCAGTAGCCTTCAACGCCCACAGTCGTCCACAGGTTTTAGTACCAGAAGTTGAGAGGAAGTCTTGAGTGACTGAAACAGCTGTGCTACTGAGTTGATGTGGAGGCATCTGGAATTATTTAATAGTGATAGTTACACCTGTAGGCTTTACCTTAAAAGCAAATGGAAGGATTGAGAAAGATCTGCTCTACTTAGAGCGTTTTTATGTTGTTGTTTGTTTCTTTTTTTGTTTCAGTTACCGATTTTCCTGGGCAATTCATTTTGGCCTAAAAAATGTAAAGACATATACACATGCGTGTATGTACACATACACACACAAACATACACAGACACGCACATGCACACACCCCAGCACCTCCACCATGTCTTTCTCCCTGAGAAATCAGCCGAAAGGGGTTTGCACTGAATCCTTCTCTAGTTAGAGGCTGGGGCTTGGGAGACTGAGCTGTGTCTTGGTCACTGGTACCTAAGCCAAGAGATCTCAGCGTGGGAAATAAGTTTCTATTTTATTCTCTATTTTCAACTCCAAACCAGCCTCATACACTCTCCAGTCCAGCACCAGTCATGGACTCCCAAGGAAACCAGGCTGGTTGGGTGTAGGGAGCCTGGAGAACAGCGGAGGTGGAAGAAAAGCGAGTGAGTGAGCGATGAACAATAAATGTGAAGATGGAGTATTTTCTTGAAGTCTTTGCCGGCCCTTTGGTTAACCTTTTTCATTTCTCATCTCCGTCTCTGTTTTCAGTCTCATTGTAATCTTTCTTCATCCTCACTTACATTTTTAAAGCCATTTTCTGTTGCCTCCTTTCTCCTTCCCACTTGAAATAAAAGTTTTGTTTTCCTCTCCTTTGGCCCTGTTCCTCTGCCCTGTCTGTTCCTTGCCACAGGATAGCTTTAACTCTTTTTCTTCTCTCTCTCCTCTCTGGCCCTTCCTGCTGTTTCTTTTTTTAAAATTTTAAAAGTTATTGAGAAGCTCCTGGCGGCCAGTCTCCTGCTGGGCTGTGACAATGGGCTAGGCCCCAGCAGGCTTCAATAGAAGGGCCGGCCGGCTGTATAGGCCTGTGTCCCCTCCTTGCAGAGGGAAGGACAAGGACGAGGCGGGGGACCCTTCGGGCTTGCACATGACAAAGCAGCCCCTCCTGCCCTTTTGCTCCGTGTTTCCGAGGGTGGCGGGTGGGCTGTGCCCTGAGCGTGGGCAACCTCAGAACCTTCAGTGGCTGCCTTTTGTGGGAAAAGGTTTTCCCGAAATTATTTCACTGAATGGTTCGCAGAAACTGGATCGCCACTCTCCATGCCCTCTGCCCTGGACCTGAGCGGCTGCTTCCAGCCTGCCCGCTCCCTTCTCCATTTCTCCATAAATAAGCAACATCCCCCAAGCTGCATTTTCAATGGAGGAGGGCTTGACATTCACTGTCCTTCAAGAGGTTAATAACAAAACGATTCTTTCCAGCCAAATGGATCAAAGAACAACTGTGGACTGATTTGTAAGATGATTGCTATTTTTAAATTTCATCATCTCTTTGAAAAGATGCAAATACTAACAGAAAGGACTGGATTGAGACAGACTTAAAAGAAAAAATAACAACTACGAAAATCAAAAACCACTAAGAGCAAACCCTTAAAATAGCTGAGTGTTTCTAATTCACCCTGCCAAGGAGTTCACTGAAGGCTGCAGTGTCGCCGGCAGATTTGCAAAGCATGTGTTCCAATTTGCCAGGCACAGTGGAGTGATCGGTGTTCTAGCTGTGTACGCAGAGACACAGAGTCATGCAATGTAAACCAGGTGGCAGGAAACGCCACTCCCCCCAGTGAAATCCAATGCAGTGACAAACGCAAGAACACGGAACCACAAAATAAGACAGAAAGAGACTGTTTTGCTACTAAGTGCCATGTCTACCCCAACTGAACAAACACCGCTGTGTCCTCAGTTCTGTCCACGCGGCAGTCCTTAAAGGCAATGTGCCAGAGGCAGCCGCAAAACGAAAGAACAAAGTCAACCTCATAAGAAATAAGAGGGGGAAGGAGAGAAAACAACTTTAAACAAGTTGTTTTCACGGCTGCTCTTTGTGATAAGGGACTCTTCCCCGGCTTGCTGTCAGCCTGGTGCCATATGCTGCAGGAAACCAGGGACCCTTGAAGAAGGAGAGCTCCTGAATTATTGATCAATGATTAGCAAATGCAATCGAAATTGTAGACTTGATGTTGTGCAGCCATCCATAATTTATGAGTGGACAAAATAGGAGGTAGCGGACATAGCAGTAGGTGATTCCAGCCCCCATATTGATTACTTAAAACAACAGGAGGTAAGTGCAGTGTGACAGATGGAACAAAAACTGACAGCTCTCTGGCTGTCCATCACCACAGCCCAAGAGCTGAGGGAATATGCCGACTGCAGAAGCAATACATTTCTATTGTGTCTCTTTGATCATTATGCTGTTCTACTAGACCAAAGGACATATTTGTTTATAATTTATGTAGTCGCTTACCATGAAAGATTGATGGTGTCCTATTAGATAGTCTAGTATCTAAATATCCAGATAGTTTGTACCTGGAACAGCTGGTGGAGCGGTGTTGGGAAATTGTTCTGTGACAAGCAGCGGGACAGCAGCCTGTGGCCCTGGAGGACAGTTCAGGGAGTGGAAGGGCAGCACACAAAGGTGCCCTGAGCTAATGGTCCTGTTTCAGTGGCCCAGTCACATGCACCTTTACCAGCACTATGTTGGCAAACCCCCAAGGGTAAGCTCATCGGAAAACTTGGACCTGGACACGGGATGGGAGGATGACCTGATTTTAACCCAACAGTGACTTCCCTTCAGGGTGAGAACCAGTGCTAGAGGAAATATTTTCTCCTGGGGAAAATTTAAAAGAAGAAAATTTAGATGAATGGATTCTCTCCATTTCCCACATGAATAAAAGTTATATTTTGAAAAATACATATTTTTAATTACAGATATTAATAAGAGACACTTTGGTCAGTTGGAGTAGAGGCTGTCAACAGGGTGATTTTGTCCCCCAGGGGACACGTGGCAATGTCTGCGGACATCTTTTTAGCACCACAAGTGGGGAGGGTGATACTGGTGGGTAGACGCCAGGACATTCTGTTAAATGTTCTACAATGAACAGGACAGCCCTCCAGGACAAAGAACTTTTGGGTCCCAAATGCCAACAGTGTAGGGGTTGAAACACCTTGATTTGGAGAGTGGGAGCAGTAGATAGAACAGGAAATGAAGCACCCTTTCTTTTTAGGGGAACCAGTTGTCTCAGCTGGGGGCGTCGCTTCTCCCAACACCCGTAACCCATGCTCACAAGCCAGCTCTGCCCTCCCTAGACCTGGGCCCAATCTTGGCTCCTCTGTGTACAGCTGTTAATCCAGGGGCATCTCCTAGCCTCTCGGTCACAGCCTTCTCACCTTTATAAACGGAGAACAACCATGTCTCCCTCATAATGTGGTGTGGAGTTAGCTCAGACAGGGCCCTGGGCTGGCACACAGGAAGAATTTAATGCACGTTAATTTATTGCTAAATTTATAGGACTGTTGTTTCACTAAATAACACAAACCCCAAATCCTTCACTTTAAGAATTATGCAGTGCAGGATCTCAGCTCTGTTATTTTTGTCTGTCTGTCTCTCTAAAAAAGGAGCCCTGGTGGCACAGTGGTTAAAGCGATTGACTGCTAACTGAAAGGTCCGCAGTTCGAAACCACCAGTGGCTCGGTGGGAGAAAGATGTGGCAGTCTGCTTCTGTAGAGATTTACAGCCTTGGAAACCCTACAGGGTCACTATGAGTCGGAATCAACTCGACGGCAGTGGGTTTTATCTATCTAAATATCTTGTAAATATATAAATCTCTATCTAAATGTCTATTTATCTGTCCGTCTCTCTAAATGTCTATCTATCTATCTATTTATTATCTATCTAAATATCTATCTACCTAACTATGTGTTTGGAGAGATGGATTAAAATAGCTCAGACAACTTTCCTTATTCAAAAGCCAAAAAAAAAAAAAGAAAAAGTGACGTGAATTGAGAATAAGAAAGATGCTTTTAAATAACTCTATTGTTCAAATCTACAAAACCCTATAAAATATTGCATCATAATTATTATAAATGACACCAGGGATGTGTCTGCAGACTGTGCTTTTGATGGTCACTGCCAAATATATTATCAATAGGAAAACGTTTTAGTTTAGGGGAAATGTATACGAGGAGACTTTTGAAATCAGTTTGAAACTCCTGCCCTCTATTGTTTTAAAAATGTAAAACAAAACAAAATGAAATTGGTTCATAAGAGCTTTCGTAGTTTTTAGTCATCTCTTTTGGATGTATAGTTTCTAAATAAGTGGGATTTGAGGGTGGTAGTTTGTGCAAAGCTGTAGGCACTCCAGTCTTCCTAATTATGTTATGGTTAAGTTCTAAGAAATCATCAAACATCCTGCACAGACAGTGGTTATTAATGGTACATGGGTTGGTGACTTGTTAAAAAGTGGAATAAACTACACAGACATTTCATACCTTGTGCATAGAATTTCAGGGACTCACGGATCTTCTCAAGCTCAAATCTAGAACCCGTGGCTTAGAGGACTTGCTGTAACCTAACGATCTGGGGTCAGGACGTGGTGATAGGCGGTGCCTCCTCAGCCAAGTTTTAGTCCGCTGTATGAGATGTGATATTCAGGACACACCTCTACTGGACTCGTAGAAAGGAGGAGTTTACCCGTTCAAAGTGGTGGCTTTTTCAAGTCACTCAAAATAATTCAAGTTAATATATTATGGATTGGTGATTAAAAATTCAGAATTAAGAAATGGATAACATACTTGATAAAGTAGAGGGTCAGAGAAAAAGAGGAAGACCACAATGAGATGGATTGACACAGTGACTGCAACAATGGGCTCAAACATAACAACTATTGTGAGGATGGCGCAGAACGGGGCAGTGTTTTGTTCTGTTGTATGCAGGTTCTCTATGTGTCAGAATCGACTCGATGGCACCTAACAACAACAACAAAATTTCTGTCTTCTAAGTCCAGAAGAGTTTTGGTGATCACCTACCAACTGTAGCTTACCAGAGCAGGTATCAACCTTAGAACATCTAATTTCACCAGGAGTGTTTGGCCGTCTTGTGAGGACCTGCAGTGATGGTGGGCTGGCCAAGTGTGACAGTTCTAAAACATGGCGGCAAATTTCTTGACATGCTTCCCATGAACTGATGGAGTCTCTGCATACCACCCCCCACCTTGAATCAGGGCAGGTTTTTGACTGCTTCCACCAATAGAGTACGGCAGGCATGATGTGATGTGGCTTCTAAGCTGGGGCTGTGAAACTCCTCACAGCTTCCACCTTGTTCACTGCGGACACAGGTCTTTGCAGCCCTGAGCTGCCGCATGAGAAATCCAACTAGTCTGAGGCCGCCATACCTCAGTCCTGGCTGAGTCCAGGTTTCCAAGCATCCCATCAAACTACCAGATATGTGAATAAAGTCTTCTTGAACCCTCCAGTCCAGTGATCCACCACCTGAACACCACTGAGTGGCCTCTGTCAATGCCACAAGGAATAGTAGACCTACCCAGCTAAGCCCAACCCAATTCCTGACCCATACAATCTTGAGATACAACGAAGTGGTTGTTGTTTTCAGCCACAAGGTCTTGGGTCGGGGTAATCTGCAGTACAGCAATAGATAATGGAAATACCAAGCTAATCTAAGATGGTAGTGGAAAGTTTCTGTGGTCAAAAATAGGTACACATGATTTATTTCAAAGTGGTGCATTATTTCAGTAGCTTTCAGATTCCAGATTACCACTCACAATTAGAAATACACTACACATTGTAACCTAGTACACACATACACACACACAAACACACACTCATAACACAAAACAACACAAACAAGTGCCACCCAAAATTTAATCTTACTACCTGAAATAAAATCTGATATTTCTATCCCTTTCTGTTTTATTTCATTATTAAAATGATGGTAAAAAAAAAAAAAAAAAAGTTGCATCAAGTCGATTGTGACTCATGGTGACCCCATGTGTTAACTGTTCGATTGGGTTTTCTTGACTATAATCTTTACAGAAGCAGATCACCAGGCCTTTCTTCCATGGCACAGCTGGGTGGATTCAAAACACCAACCTTTAGGTTAGTAGTGGAGAGCAAATCCTGGTAGTTGTTGTTGTTAGTTGGCATCTAGTTGATGCCAATTCATGGTGACCCCATGTGTACAGAGTAAAGCTGTTCTGCAGAGTTTTCAAGACTGTGTGACTTTTCAGGGTTCTGACCTATCATTTGAAAAACACAGCCTTATACAATTTTCAGCTCCACAGTTGCAACTGTTACCTACTTTATCTTCTTGTTTGAAAATGAAATGCTTTATTTCTCCCATGCAAATTTGGCAAATTTATTTTAAGTGCTAGTTTTGCCTTATTTGCTTCCAGAAGTGTTGAAAGTCATTGTACGGATTCTGAAACGTTGTTGAAATCTGGTCCTTTCAGAGTTTTTGAGAACCTTGTGTCTAGGCTGACGATGAGAAAGGAATTGACCTTGTGGAACAGCCACTTTTCAGAAGTGTCTGCCTTCAGCTATGTCACCGCCTACATTTGGCAGTAATTGACTTGAAATTTTCTGACTACCATTTTTGCTTGATGACAGGAAAAACAAAGAAAAACTCCATGGTTTCATTTTACAGGTAAATTCAGTCAAACTCAGTAATTTCGTGTCAAACCCTGGTCTCCTTCTTTCTCCTCAAAGCTGCATCCATGTGCTCTCAAGGTGGGAATGTTGGGGTGTTCTGACGGGGCACCAGCCCAGGGTCACCTCTCTCCTGCACTGGCTTCTGCGGGTCTGTGGCCATCTGCCTATCTCTTGCCTTTCTTCTACCCAAGTCTGTGGTCCTGCTGGGCTCTCCAGCTGCACTGCCCACGGCTCCCCTGACCAGTACACTCTGGTCACAATAGGGAGTCCCTCTTGGTCTGGCCCATTCTCAGCAGTGTCTGCTCCCTCTGAGGGCATGGAAACTTCCTAGTACTGTCCTTCCCACACATTAGACCCTCTGCAGCCCCTCCAACCGCCAACCCCAACTGCCAACTGCCCTGTACCACCTGCTGGGGCCTGCCTCTGGTCTCCGGAGGGTCCCACAAGGCTGGCAGGCACAGATCCTCTCGAGGATCCCTAATGAAAAACAGTTTCACCACTTCTTCCCTCCTGTCCCAGTCTACAGAGAAGGGTCATGTGGTGGGGGCCCCACACCTGCTTTGACTGCATGGAGTCTTCTCTAATTCTGGGGAATATTATTCTCCCCAGAGCCCAAAAGTGCTGTTTCTAATCTAGTTTCCTGGCTAGACACATTTTTTCTTCCAAATCTGTTCTTTCTAGGTTAACTCTTGGTATTCAACTAATTTAAAAAACAACATGAACAACTAACTCTCCCTTAAAAAGTCATTTTATTTAAACAGCCCGGTCCTTAGAAACCAAAAAAGTCTTTTCTTTCAAGATCACTGATTCTGCCATGCATTTAAAAACAAAATAAAATGAAAAAGTGCACATAATGGCCCCCAAATACCTATATTTAAAAACCCAATTGACTTTATCCTCCTTTTTGGATTCTGTTGTGTTCGTCCCTTCCCAGGCACGTGTGTGTGTGTGTGTGTGTGTGTGTGTGCGCGCGCGCATGCCTGTGTGTGTCTCTGTGTGTCTGTGTGTTTATGGGGGTGGGCTAGAGGGTTCTGAGAAGGGTATAGGGGCAACAAGAATCAACTTATGTCTCTAGATTCCATCCAGTCAGATAAATATAGAGATTCATAAAGTGCAATTCTCTTTTTCCTCAAAATAATGGAAGAGTTAAAAGATATATATTGTGAAGATAGCAGAAGGACTAAATAAAAGAAAGGAAAAAGCATACTACATTGAATATATATTAAAACAAAATAAAGTAAAAAACAACAATAATAAAAACTTGAAACAAAATCATACCACTTTTTACATTCCACTGTATCACTGGGTTCTGGGACTGTGAGGGAGAAGTGTTAGAAAGAATTGGGGGTGGCTCACCTCCCCTGATGAAAATAAAGGAATCGTGTGAATTCTCCAGCTCACGCTGGGCAAGAGAAGATGGACATGTGGATATTCCTTTAGCCAACCGCATCTCTTGTCTCCCAGCGATTTGCTCTCTTGTCATTAGTAACAAATTACCAGCGCGTTTGCTTGCTGTCCGATTCCGAGATGGACTGTGAGCTTCCTGCAGCCTCAGGATGTTTTCTCTTACCAGCCATGCCCCTAGTTCCTGGGACAGAGTGGGAGGTGGATGCATTTGGGGTCCTTAGATGAATAAAAATAAACTTTTCTTTTGTTTTTTTGGGGAGGGAGGAGAGCAAGTTGTGGGAGAAAATGACCTTTGACGATGGAGCGGTGACTCTTTTGTTCGGCTTTCTCGTGATTTTATTTCTCTCATGATAACTTGCTAAAAATTTTGAAGGGGGCGTAAGTCCGAAAAGTGAAGTCACCCTGACTTCCACCAGCTTATTCAGTGAGTGTCGGTTGATGCTGGTTTACTAGGCAAACTCTGCCTTTTAAAGATCAATTGATTCATAATCTTGAATATAGTACAGCGCTTGTAGAAGGATTTTCTCTTTGTAATGCTATTTAATGATTCAAAGGGTCTCATTATATCAGCATGGCCACCCTGCTCTCCAGCTGCTACAGCCATATGCCGCCCTTGCCCGTGGACAGCAGACCTCTGCTCAGAAGAAAACTGTGGCCAGGACTGAGGGTTCCTTTTATGGGACCTTTATCTGTGCCATGGAGCCCTGTTGGCACAGTGGTTAAGAGCTCGGCTGCTAACCAAAAGGTCAGCAGTTCGAATTCACCAGCTGCTCCTTGGAAACCCTATGGGGCAGTTCTAACCTGTCCTACAAGGTCTGTATGAGTCACAATCAACTCAATGGCAACAGGTTTGGTTTTGGTTTATCTGTGCCATAGCTAGCCGATACCTTTGGAATGAATGACTTTTTACATGCAAGTATATAAAGGTAAGACACATTTTAAAAGGAAATCAATCACAGTAAAATCATGTGAGATGAACTAGCACACAGGTGGTGTTGGAGTCTTATTATGATACTTTCCTGGAAGTCCATGGCATGAAGTTACATTTAAGTCATTTTAAACCAAGCCCTCTTTAGAAAATCAGTTACTAAATTGCTTGCGTGAGATCTTAGGTGAGCACATTTTACATTTTGTTTCTTGTTGTTAGTTGCCATTGATGTGGCTCTGACTCAGGGAGACATTATGTATAACAGAACAAAATGTTGCCTGGTCCTCCACCATCTTCATGATCATCGGTACGTTCGAGTCCATTGTTGTGGTTATCATGTCAATCCATCTTATAGAGAGTTTCCCTCATTTTCACTGACCCTCTCCTTTACCAAAAGTGATGTTCTTCTCTTGCAACTGGTCTTTCCTGATGACGTGTGCAAAGTAATCAAGTCAAAGTCTTGCCATCCTCGCTTCTAAGGAGCATTCTGGTTGTATTTCTTCTAAGACTGATTTGTTCATTCTGTTGGCAGTCCACAGCTTCTTAGCAAATAATAATTTATCAATGTTCCTGCATCTCTCAAGCTTTCATAAAGTTTGAACACATAATACTGATGATTAATTTATTCATTAATTAACCCATTCACTAATTCAATACTTGCCACATGCCTTGTAGGTGTTAGAAGACGGGACTTTAGTGGAGACTAAGATAGAAAGCTCTCTGTCTTCAGGAAAGATGTTTCTTAGGTCAAGGTCACTCAAAGTATGGTCCTCATAGCTGGTGTGTTCGTGAACTCTTACCAGACCATGTAGAGATAGGTATGGAATGAAAAGAGTTCATGTTGAGTAACTTATGCAACAATAGTATAAAATAATTTTATTTTGGTTAAATTTAATAATAAAAGATTAGGGCTTGCATTTTATATGTCCTCTATTTTTTTCTAGTTTACTTTTATCATAACTCAGTTTTATTTTGTTTTAGGAATGTATTGATCTGTGAAAGATTAGGAAAAATTAACTGGCCTTCATCACACAAAGATTGGGAAGTTCTGGTCTAGAGGAACTATGGAGGGCACAAGAATTCCTTTCAACTCCCTCTTTGTTCTCCTTTGTAAGGAGGAGCAGGTGATGTTCCTGTTGGCACCTAAATGAGATGATGGCCCTGGACCAGAGTTGTGGTGCAACTGCTGCCGTGTGACCCTGGACTTCCCAGGTGTGGTTGGCCTGGAAACCAAAACCGAAACAAAACAAAAAAACAAACCCATTGCCATCAATCCGATTCCAACTCATAGTGACCCTATAGGACAGAGTAGAACTGACCCTAGGGTTTCCAAGGAGCACCTGGTGGATTCGAACTGCCAACCTTTTGGTTAACAGCTGTAGCTCTTAACCACTATGCCACCTGTCTTCCAGGTATGAGGTTGTGGGGAAGAGCAGTATTTGCTGCTTTTACAGCCAAGCTGTCTGAGACCTCTATAGCAAGAGTCCTGTGAGGTTCTGGCTTCAAAGACCCCATGCCACACAGACCAGAGAAAACAGGGTTCTCTAGGCCCTGAGGGTACATACTCCTGAATAGTAAGAACCAAGACCCTCGCAGAGCACTTTCTCTCTCTCAGGTCTCCATCTAAATGGGTCATCAATCCTAACCCATGTGATGCTCCCAGCAGCCTGCTGGAGGCACCTTGGTCCATTCCCGGCTCACTGCTCCTAAATGTCACCTCGGACAAGTCACTCGCCTGCTTCAGCCTGGGTTTCTCATCTGTAGAATGCTTTATGATCAATAAAACAATAATCCTCTTGTTATCACCCAGAATTAAACAGGTCCTGTTCTTAGAACGGATCCCTGAGCACTCTGAAAGCTGTATACGTCAGTTTTTATAATTTTGCCACTTTACAGACACATAAGCCAAGGCTCCGAGAGCTGCAGGGATTTGCCTAAAGTCACATTCTAGAAGGGGCAGAGCCAGAATTCGGTCTGGCTCAGGTGTATGCTCTTCCCGCAAGCTCCACGGGCCAGTCCTTTGGTATTTGATGAGACATGTTGGGTGACCTTTGCAAATCCTCCCTTTGTGCTTAAGAAGATGGTGTCTTCTCTAATATTGGGGGTTCAGAGCTCTATATAGTTCTCAGCATTCAATTATGTTTTAATTATGATGCTCAGATTTTCTATGTCATTATTAAGTGTTTGCCTGTTTGATTTAACAATAATTGAGAGATGTTAAAATCTCCTATCTTAATGGGCTACATCTTGGTTTCTCTAGCTCTAACAATTTTTGCTCAGTGTATTTTGAGGCTATTTTATTAAGTGCATGCAGTTACACAAGTATTAATAACAGCTTCTGCTCGGAACTGGGCAAAGAGTGAAACTCCTGCTGAAACTACTGAGAGAGAAGGTGAAGAGCTTCCTTTGGCAAGAGAAAGTGAGGCCAGAGACCTGGGGCCTAAGGGGAGAATGAAAATTTAGAAGTTCCGTTTGGGCTGGATGGGAAAGGAAGAAACCTCAGATAAGAGCTGGTACAGGGGCCACCACCACCACCAATTCTCAACACTGTTAGAAGGCAGCAATATCTCAGATAGGTGGATTGTTTCTCCCCTCCCCCCCCACCAGATATGGAAAATTAAATGCCATAGTTAGCCTCTTGCTGGGATACAAGTCATAATTGAGTTTAGGTTCACAGGTCACAGACGCCAGGCAACTGGTCTTGACATCATGGAGTCTCTGTCTTGGCATTTAGCAGAACCAAGTTTTGGATTCTGGAAGTTTCCAGGGATGACTGTTATTCACTCATGAGATACGGGGTCTGTGATATGATGCCATTGTGTATCTTAGTGAGATGAGGAATTTGGCTTTGTCTAAAACAATGTGAGGACCACCAGTTGCCAGGGTTTACAATGGCTGATTTTTCAAAAGTAGATTGTCAGGCCTTTCTTACATGGTACCTGTGAGTGGACTTGAATCTACAACCTTTCAGTTAGCAGCAAGCACATGAACCACTTGCACCACCCAGGAACTCCTTGAAGCTCACAAAAACTGCATTTATTCCAAGCAGAAAGATCCCGCTTCACCCCAGGACTAAGCCTCTTCTCTAGCTGAGACAGAGAAGAAGAAAAATTTGGACAGAATAAATTTCGTATGTAATGTATAGACCTTGATACTTCCCTGGGAACTGTATAATTTATATTTGATATCTTATTATTAGAGGACCTTTATACATCATTGGATCTCTTTATAGATCTTGGGAGAGACTATGCTGGCCAACAAGACTAGATATAATTTGGGATGAAAAATAGGAGTGATTTCTGCCTTACACATCGTAGTCAAGGAGCTAATGTGATTGAAGTTCTATTCTGACTAATTTCAACGCCTTCACAGGTAAAATCAACAACACTGCCTGCTGGTGGTCCCATGAGGAGCTATAAAGGGGCAGAAGTTGGTATTGGGGGAATGGCCTTGTGGGGTGGCAGTGAGATGCCCTCTGATTTGTTGTACCTTTGAAGAGAGGCAGCCTCATAAAAGACAAGAATCAAGTACTAGTCTATACTGGGCTCCATCTGGCAGGATATTGTCCTCACAGCTAGACCCTGCCCTTGGAACCATGTTCAGAAAAGTCCAGGAGTAACCCCAGAGGTGAGACTATGAAGTCCAGTGACCAGCCCTTGGGGTCTACTCGCCCTCCCCACCTAAAGTCTCTGTGGAGAAGGGGAAGCAGAAAGAAACAACTTTGAACCCCCAGCTCTGCCCACTGGACTTTTCTACCTGGGGATGGAGCAGCCAGGACTTGTTTTAAAGACTCAGTTGCAGAGCTCTGGCCAGTGGGCTGACCTTCAGGAGTCATGGTTTCTGAAGACCTTCAGGAGACACGGGGTAGGGGATGGGGTAGAAAGCAAGACAGGCGTGGATCCACATTGCTTGAGGTCAAGCAGACAACACTGAGATGAGCTTTATTTGAAAATGGAAAGAAGGTGGAGAACTGGAATTAATGCCCAGTGTTATCAGTGATGGCAATGATTTCCTTCTGCTCTTACATAAGGACCAATCCCCACAAATTAGGTGTCTTTAAAAACATGGCCCATTATGATGGAATCTAACGTAGAGCATGCTTTCTCTCTCTCTCTCCACACACACACACACACACACACACACACACACATACATTGCCTTAGAGACTGTTCCCATTTCTTCTGGCTGGCCATGTGTATTGACTCTCAGGCCAGCACTGAACAGCCTACTTCTTGAACAAAGCCAGCAACATTGCACAGTAATTTTCTATAAAGTGTCTTGGCTCATCACCAGCGCCAGGCTCTTATATTGTTTTCTCATATTTCAAGAAGTGAAATGAGATTAATTTCTGCATCTTCAGTATATGGTATTATCAATTCAATACAAAATTCATTCATTCACTCATGCAGTAAGAAACTATTACAGACTTACTAAGCACAGGGCTTTGTACCAGTTATTGGAGAGGGATATGGAGGAGCTGGCAGAGGAGAAGAATATATAGGATGCTTTTGTCCTTTAGTAGCTTTTTTTCCCTTCCTCTCTCCCTCTGTTCTTTCCTTCTTGTATCTGCTAATCATATTCTGGACATCCTAAATACTATTGCAAATAACAGGATGAATAAGTAATTGCTGTCTTTCAGGAACTTAAATTCTAATGCAGCATTTTTCAACTGTGCCCTGTGATTTATCAGTGTACCTCCCTCTTAGGCGTTTCATGAAAAATTGGCTTTGTGGAATGTTTCACTGTACATACAGTATATTCTCAGTGCCCATGAACGTATTAAATATTCTCACCTGTAGTATATAAAATTATTTAATTTTAACTTAAGTGTTGGAGCACTGGTGGCAAAGTCGTTACGAGCTCAGGCTGCTAATCAAAACGTCAGCAGTTCGAATCCCCCAGCCGCTCCTTGGAAGCCTATGGGGCAATTCTACTCTGTCCTATAGGATCACTATGAGTCGGAATTGCCTTGATGACACACAACAACACAACAACAACAAGTGTTTCCAAAACTGATTGTCCAATTAACCTTTGAAGCATGAATAGAATCCTGCAGGAAACACATCTAAACAATATACTGGACCCCATTGCCATCTATGCGAAACTGGATGGTGAGGGGTGCTGAGGGATGGTTCAGTGGGGGCACACTTGGACCAGCATGAGAGGATGAACGCACACTTTCCTGCCTGAGTTCTTGGAAGAAGCGATTCCGCCTGCTGAGTCTCCCTCCCCTGCATGTTGGTAAATTTTCACTAGACTGAAATCATATTTTAGGTAGACATTAAGTCTACTTAGTGTGGTGGTTTTTCTTCTGGAATGAGCTTTTTTCAAGATGATACCGTTACAGCTCCTCTCCATCAGGGAAGAGCAGTCATCTTGCAGGTGAGGTTTGTGTCAGTCAAACCCCAGGTCCTGACGGAAAGGTAGTCAAAGTTTTTACTTTGTCTTTACAAAGTCTGTACAAACTAGCCAAAGCCATTATTTCATGTATGCATTGAAGGAGAAGGATGCAAAAGTTCCTCCTGCCAAAACAGACTCAGCACTCTACTTCCCTGTATCCTTGAAACCTTGGTGACTACAATTTGTCTAGTCCTTTCTCCTTGCTTTTGGCTTCCTTGTTATGTTGAACAGTTTTTCAAATCTTTATGCACTTTTTCAATTCTTCTTCTTAATAATCTGATATAGTCCTTTCCCACGTTTTCTTGGGGATGTTTAATCTCTTGTTGATTTGTAAACACCTGTCATATATTACCCTCCACCCCCCAAACAAAGCACCAACGCATACACTGTTGAGCCACTAGGAGCAGGAACTGTCCTAGTCACTGGGGACTCAGTGGTCAAAACGCCCCCCACAGTGTTGCCTGGAAAAAAACAAGCTGGTCAATGATTACAATGCCATCTGATGTGTGCTACACCCTGGGCTACCAAGAGTCGTGGTTACTTAATCAAGTCTTGTTGACTAAGGAAGTCTTGAAGCTGTGACCTAAACAAAGTCAAATTCAAGGAGCCTGACATAAAGGCTGGAGGGAGGGACATAAGGGGTAGTTTGGGCCTTTGAAGTGAAATTGGGAGGTTAATGAAAGCTAATTATTAACTGAAGTGGCAAAGGGAAAGGTGATGTGGCACTCAGTAGACCACTCTGGTTCTTAGAAGGTAGAAGAGGATGCAGTATGTAAAGACAGAGTACAGATACCACACAGGTCTTTCCTCTGCTAATCTATCCTGGTCTTGAATTCAACAGAATGCTTAGGGAAGTGAGGTTAACTAGTCAAGGAGTTGCAATAGTTGAGTTAGTGAAAACAGGGCTCAGCCTGTGCATTCCTTTCCCTCGAATGCATATGGCAGGCGATGGAATGTTGGCTGGCTGGCAGGGTCATCAACAAGAAAAGGAGTCTCTTACCTGGGGGGGCGGGGCTTATCTTCACCTGGCACCTACTTCAGTGCCTGGAATCTCAAAGAAGTGTGGCCCTTACATCTGCTGCTCCAGAACTATTTTTTAACAAATTCTTCCCTTTCTTTGAGTCATTCAGTCTTGCCTCTCTCTGTAGTCTCATTTCTTTGTAAAGTGCACCTTTGAATACACTGAATCTGAAAACTTCAGGCCTCTCAATGGACTTCTGTATGCACATATAAACAGAAAGTCTGCCATGCAGATAGGCTGGTGTCATCTCAGGCACTGTGAAGGCAACCTCAGGGGAAGTAGATAGGCAACTTCTTTTGGTAACCTGTTCAATGGAATCATGCCTTTTTGACACAGTGAGCCAGGCTTTGTCATTTTTAAATGTTGCCCCAAGCTCTGCATGGGAATCTGAGAAATTAATCTTGGTTGATTAATGAATGACAGTATTTGTGCCTTCCACTTGCAAAGTTGCATATGCTGTGATTTGACCTGGTTTACACACGAGATTTTTTTACTCCATAGTCAATTTCAAGTGAATATTGTGTTTATGAGAAGACAGGCCTTTGGTGCTGCCCTCAAGAATAAAGTCACTGACTGTTACACCAGGTTGGTTCTTCATTGAAAGTATAAGAGTTATTTCCCAAAGAAACATTCATCTAGTGTCTCTTGGGTAATTAATTTTACTATTTCAAAACTATAGCCATATTTTGATTTTTAGAATTGTTGTTGTTAGGTGTCATCGAGTCAATTTCGACTCATAGCTACCCTGTCTATAACAGAACAAAACACTGCCCAGTCTTTCACCAACCTCACAATCATTGATACATTTGAGTCTGCTGTTGCAGCCGCTGTGTCAATCCATCTCGGGAGAGACTTCACATTTTTTGCTGACCTTCTCCTTTACCAAGTATGATGTGCTTTTCCAGGTACTGGTCCCTCCTGATAACATGTCCAAAGGACATGAGACGAGGTCTTGCCATCCTCGCTTCTAAGGAGCATTCTGGGTGTATTTCTTCCAAGATAGATTTGTTTTTTCTTTTGGCATTCATGGTATATTCAATACTCTTTAACAACACCATAATTCAAAGCATCAATTTTTCTTTGATCTTCTTTTTTCATTGTCAGCTTTTGCATGCCTATGAGGTGATTGAAAATACCATGGCTTGGGTCAGGTGCACCTTAGCCCTCAAGGTGACATCTTTGCTTTTTAACCCTTTAAAGAGACCCGTTGTAGAAGACTGGCCCAGTGCAATATGTCATTTGATTTCTTGACTGCTGCTTCCATGGACAATGTTTGTGGTTGCAAGTAAAATGAAATCCTTGACAACTTCAATCTTTTCTCCATTTATCATGATGTGACTTATTGGTGCAGTTGTGAAGATTATTGTTTTCCTTATGTTGAGGTGCAATTCATATTGAAATCTGTAGTCTTTGATTTCATCGGTAAGTGCTTCAAGTTCTCTTTGCTTTCAGCAAGCAAGGTTGTGTTATCTGCATATTGTAGATGGTTAATGAGTCTTCCTCCAATCCTGATGCCCCATTTGTCTTCATATAATTGAGCTTCTCAGATTATTTGCTCAGCATAGAGACTGAATAAGTATGGTGAAAGGATACAATCCTGATGCACACATTTCCTGGCTTTAAATCATGCAGTATCCCATTGTTCTGTTTGAATGACTGCTTCTTGGTCTATGTGCAGGTTCCACATGAGCACAATTAAGTATTATGGAATTCCCGTTCTTTGCACTGTTATACAAAATTTGTTATGATCCACACTGCAGAATGTCTTTGCAAAATCAACAAAACACAGGTAAATATCTTTCTGGTACTCTCTGTTTTCAGCCAATATAGGTATAAGTTTAAGTAAAATTAGTCTTCTTTGTTACTTATTCCTTTATGAATGTATAGGCAATGTATAGACAACAAAATTTTTAAACAATTGCTATTGACAATTAATAATAATCATATTAATTGGTCTTCCTTGTGGGAATATGGATATTATCCTATCACTGACAATGTTGTACTTCGGGATAAATCTTTAAATGTTCTTTTTGACAATGAATGTGATGTAATTCCTGTTCAATTTGACATTCCCAGCATAGTAGACCATATGATTGTCTGATTCAAAATGGCCAATACCAGTCCATTTCAGCTCACTAATGCCTAGGATATTGATTTTCAAGCATCTCATTTCATTTTTGACAAGTTTCAATTTTCTTTCACCCATGTGTCTGTCAATATGTCATACTGTGGGGCCTTGCATGTTGCTGTGATGCTGGAAGCTATACTATAGGTATTCAAATACAAGTATGCAGCTACATCTGTGGAAAGAGACAATGGAAAAGCTCAATATCATCAGTCAGAACAAGGTCATGGGCTGACGTGCAAAATAGACCATCAATTGCTCATATACAAATTCAGGTTAAAGCTGAAGAAAATTAAGCAAGTTCACGACAGCCAAAGTACAACCTTGATTATATCCCATCTGAATTTAGAGACCATCTCAAGAATAGATTTGACACCTTGAACACTAATGACCCAAGACCAGACGAATTATGGAATGACATCAAGGACATCATGCATGAAGAAAGCAAGAGGTCATTAAAAAGACAGGAAAGAAAGGAAAGACCAAAATGGATGTCAGAAGAGACTCCAAAACCTGATCTAGAATGTTGAGTAGCTAAAGCAAAAGGAAGAAATGATGAAGTAAAAAAGCTGAGCAGAAGATTTCATAAGGAGGCCCCAGAAGACAAAGTAAAGTATTATAATGACATGTGCAAAGACTTGGCGTTAGAAAACCAAAAGAGAAAAACACACTTGGCATTTCTTAAGCTGAAAGAACTGAAGAAAAAATTCAAGCCTTCTGTTGCAATAGTGAAGGATTCTATGGGAAAAATACTAAACGACTCAGGAAGCATAAAAAGAAGATGGAAGGAATACACAGAGTCACTTTACCAAAAAGAATGTCAACTTTCAATCACTTTAAGAGGTAGCATATGATCAAGAACTGATGGTACTGAAGGAAGAAGTCCAAGCGGAACTGAAGGCATTGGCAAAAAATAAGTTTCCAGGAATTGACAGACTACCAATTGAGATGTTTCAACAAATGGATACAGAGCTGGAAGTGCTCACTCATCTATGTCAAGAAATTTTGAAGACAGCTACCTGGCCAATTGACTGGAAGAGATCCATATTTATGCCTATTCCCAAGAAAGGTGATCCAACTGATCATGGAAATTATCAAAGAATATCATTAATATCAAATGCAAGTAAAATTTTGCTGAAGAGCATTCAAAAACTGTTGCAACAGTACATCAACGGGGAACTGCCAGAAATTCAAGCTGGATTCAGAAGAGGATGTGGAACCAGGGATTCATTACTGATGTCAGATCAATCCTGGCTGAAAGCAGAGAATACCAGAAAAGATGTTTACCTGTGTTTTCTTGACTATGCAAAGGCATTCAATTGTATGGATCATAACAAATTTTGGATAATATTGGGAAGAAAGGGAACTACAGAACACTTACTTGTGCTCATGTGGAACGTGTACTGCATGGTTTAAAGTCAGGAAAGGTGTGTGTCAAGATTGTATTCTTTCACCATAATTATTCAATCTGTATGCTGAGCAAATAATCTGAGAAGCTGGGCTAAATGAAAAAAAATGACATCAGGATAGGAGGAAGGCTCATTAACAATCTACAATAAGCAAATGACACAATCTTGCTTGCTGAAAGTGAAGAGGCCTTAAAGCACTTACTGATGAAGATCAAATACTATAGCCTTCAACATGGATTGCACCTCAACATAAAGAAAAATTCTCACAACTGGACTAAGTAAGATCATGATAAACAGAGAAAAGATTGAAGTTGTCACGGATTTTATTTTACTTGGATCCACAATCAACATCCTTAGAAGCAGCAGTCAGGAAATCAAAGGATGTGTTGCATTAGGCAAATCTGCTATAAAAGACAGATTTAAACTGTTTAAAAGCAAAGATGTCACCTTGAAGGCTAAAGTGTGCCTGACTCAGGACATAGTTTTCAATCGCTTCATGTGCATGCAAAAGCTGGAC
This sequence comes from Trichechus manatus latirostris, assembly GCF_000243295.1. Lineage (NCBI taxonomy): Eukaryota > Metazoa > Chordata > Mammalia > Sirenia > Trichechidae > Trichechus > Trichechus manatus. The sequence goes on from NW_004444008.1 coordinate 9,965,542, forward strand.
AATGAAGAAGGAATGCAGAAGAAGAATTGATGACTTTGAATTATGGTGTTGGTGAAGAACATTGAATAACCATGAACTGCCCAAAGAACGAAGTAATCTGTCTCAGAAGAAGTACAGCCACAATGCTCCTTAGAAGTAAAGATGGCAAGACCACGTCTCAAGTACTTTGGACACGTTATCAGGAGGGACCTGTCCCTGGAGAAGGACATCATGCTTGGTAAAGTGGATGGTCAGCAAAAAAAGAGGAAGACCCTCAAGGAGATGGATTGACACAGTGGCTGCTGCAATGGGCTCAAGCATAGCAATGATTGTGAGGATGGTGTAGGACTGGGTAGTGTTTCGTTCAATTGTACACAGGCTCACTATGAGTTGGAAATGACTCAATAGCACCTAAGAACAACAACAAATACATCCACAGACCAGGGTACCTGTGGAATAGATGTGGAGGTCAGGAACTGTGGAGGACAGGCTATGCTGGAGATTACCAATTCAACTTTTCCTAAATGGGGCTTCCATGTATCTCAGCTGCTGTGAATCCTGAGGTGCACTCAGCTTAGAAATTCCTTAAATGGATACAGTTCCAACTTCATTGATTTTGTTAGAAATTTAACGAGCTAAGTTAGAAGAGAAAATACTCGCATTCTATTACAGATTCTTTACATCTCCAATTAAATGCTCGTCCTTCTAATTAGAAAACACGACGCTTAAGTCAGACTATATGCATACATTTGGGTTAGAATCTTAAAATAAACAGCAAAAAAGTCTAGTTGAATTTGTTAAAGGTAAGTGGCATTCTACATAGACCAATGCTTCTTTCTGTGTTTGTAAGTAGATCTGTATTGAAATAATGAAATAAACTTGCAGTGATGGAGACATGGGCACAGGAGAGAGGAAGAAAGACGGGCAAGGAGAGAGCAGAAGGTTGGGCTCTGCCGCAGGGCAGCAGGATCCAGGTAATTATCCAACTAATGTCAATGATCCATGCTTCATAAATTAGAACACTCAAGGTGTGTTTTGCAAACCAGGTGTGCACATAGCCTTGTGTTCCTAGAAACTTGTTCCTGGGAGCCATTTGTCATGACGCCATCACCTTCTGGCAGCCAGGCACTCAGACTTGACCCCCATTGTGGTCACTTTAATATGGCCCCCACTTGAGAATTTGGTTAATAACCTCCCTCTCAAGTCTTTCAGGCAGCCCTGGTCTCCTTGTAATGAGTATTCTATCCACAATAATCTTTCTTTTCCCAAAAAGTGGCATAAATAGAATCACAGCACAATCACCTCCTTTCATCTGGTGGCTGTGGACGGACAGTACCGTGTTAGCAGCCTTTTTTGGAAGATATATTGGACTTTAATAAAATTTGATCAATGCATTTAAGTCAAATTGAATTATATGTAAGTGGATAGGGTTGACATATGTTTCAATATCTGCGAGTGATACATTATTCTCCAGTGAGCATAAAATTTAATGAAATATAAATACCCATTAATCCTCATGTTTCAACCAATCAGTCACTGTTGCTCCTGCCTGCTGTGAGCAGAAGCTGGCCCAGAAAGTCATCTGTTTCATCTAAGCAGGAGCTCCAACCTGGAAAGACATCAGAAGGCATACGAGAGGAGGCCCAGGATGGGGAAGCCTGCCAGCACCTTTGTGGGGAGACGATGTGGAGAAAACAAAACCACGCAACAGTCAGCACTCTCTTTTAGGCAGAGTCTGCAAAGAGAGGTGTTTTGGTGCCTTTGAAATAGTCAAGGGAAAAGAAGTACAAGAGTCAGACAATGACTCCTTTTTTTCCCAAACATATTCTTTCCTTCTTGTTTCATAGTTGATTTGTTGTTAGACATTGTGCAAAGTGCCAGGCGTGGAAGCACCTGCTGCAGAGAGAAGCACAAAGCCACCACACTGCACAGGGAGTCTGGAACCCTCTGTTGTCTTGGGTGGAGGGGTGAGGTACAGACACCAACATATTTCTCTTAGAAATACATACACAGAAAATATAAAAACAGAAGTGGTGAAACGAAGTCATAGCCAACTCAATCGACGATCAAATGATGCCTGATTGTGTTGGTGAATAGGACTTCTTTTCCTTTGTTTCTAGAAGCAGGGAGAAGGACTCTCAAAATCACCTCTGAGGATGTGGGGGTGCAGCTGTTGAACACACAGGCCTCTGAGTCACCCTTCCGTGCTCTGACGATGCCCCTTCTAGCTCTGAGCCTGAGTACCCATCTAGCACTGTACTGCAGCTGCCCTGTGCCCTAGGGCCATGTGAGTCAAAGACATATTTTGAGAAATTCAAACCATTTGCTAGGACAGTTCTCCTGGATAAATGCAGAGAAAAAATAAATGAATCAAAAAACAGATGTGCCAAAACGTCTAAATGTCCTGCCCTTTTCACTTCCTGTGTAGGTGGTTGGTGGGCAGCTTTCAGACACGTATGGGTGAGTTCCTGCAGAAACTTGGATTGACAGGTAATGAATCATCCGTTGTTGAGTGACAGAACTTATCATCTTTAACACCTGTTTTCTGAGGAGATAGTGTGCACCAATCACTAGAAAAGGATACCATATTTGGTAAAACAGAGGGTCAGAAAAATAAGGGGAACCCCCCATGAGATGAATTGACACAACAGCCTCAACAGTGGACTCAAACGTACTAATGATCATGAAAATGGTGAAGGACTGAGCAATATTTTGTCCTGTTACATAAGGTTGCTGTGAGTCAGAGCTGACTCAATGGCAACTAACAACTGTACATCTACTCAAAGATTTCAGCCAAGGATAGGGTTAGATCGTTCAACATGAGACCCACTAGCCAATCGACTCATCAGTTTAATTGAAATTAAAGTGTGTTCCCTGAGCTCCTGCCTCGTGTACAGTGTGGCACTCATTGTAAGTAAGATACATGCCCTTCTCTCAAAGGATGCATCGCTAGTTAGCATGGCAAGTTGGACACTTGGGAAAGAGTTTATTAAGAGGACCTGTTGGAATTCAGAGCATAAAGACAACCCATGTGAAGGAACTTCAGGGGAGGGATATAGTCAAGCGGATTGGAGGGGCTGGTGTGGTTCGAGGTGAGGAGGAGTGGGCTGTCCATGCAGAAAACAGGACATGGGCTTTCCTCCCCAGAGAGGAGGTCCCTGTAGAGATATGGAGTAAGGTAGAATTGAACAGTCCCTGCAGATGCTGTAGGCAGCAGTGAGAAAGAAAGGTAGAGCTCTGAGCTCCTATGAATCTTGTTTTTATGACAGCAGGGAGACACTGAACAGAGCCATGTACTAAAGTTGAAGACGAGAAACCAGTTGAAGGTGACTTCCCAATCCAGACTTTTATGTTATCCCAAGCTATATTCTGTCAATTCCTGGAGCCTTGTTTTTCACCAATGCCTTCAGTGCAGCTTGGACTTCTTCCCTGATTTCATTTTACTTGGATCCACAATCAACACCCATGAAAGCAGCAGTCAAGAAATCAAAAGAAGCATTGTACTGGGCAAATCTGCTGCAAAAGACCCCTTTAAAGTGTTGAAAAGCAAAGACATCACCTTGAAGACTAATGTGTGCCTGACCCAAACCATGATATTTTCAATTGCATCATATATATGTGAAAGCTGGACAATGAATAGGGAAGACCAAGGAAGAATTGACACCTTTGAACTGTGATGTTGGTAAAGAACATTGAATATACCATGGCTACCAAAAGAACGAACAAATCTGTTTTGGAAGAAGTACAACCAGAATGCTCCTTAGAAACAAGGATGACAAGACTACATCTTACATACTTTGGACATGTTGTCAGGGGGGATCAGTCCCTACAGAAGGACATCATGCTTGGTAAAGTAGAGGGTCAGCGAATAAGAGGAAGACCCTCAACAAGATGGATTGACACAGTGGCTGCAACAATGGGCTCAAGCATAACAACGATGTGAGCATGGCGCAGGACGGAGCAGTGTTTTGTTCTGTTGTACATAGGGTCGCTATGAGTAGGAACTGACTCGGCACCTAACAACAAGCTATATTAAAGCACATTACATTTTTTTCAAAGAACATCCTCTATCCAGACCTGGATTGAGAAAACGAGCAAGCAGCCATTAAGGAAGGAAGACCAGTGCCGCTGAGGAGTGCCTGCTGGAAACTCCATGCTTTCACAGGCGACAGCTCTGTCGTTTTCTCAGCCTCTCCTCCAGCAAGTGGCACTTCCAGCAGCCAGCTGGCTGGGCCTCTGTGAGGGGGTTGCCCCACAGTCAAGGCAGTAGGATCAGGCCTGAGGAACACAAAGCCTGTTCCCCTCCCCTGCTTAATGCCTGTACGTAAATATACTCACTTGAAACTTTTCTTTTTAAACGCTCTTCCACAAAAATGATTTGTGAACTGGTGGGGGATGTTAGACCTCAAAATGAAGGTGGGTTTTTTTGTGAATTGGATGGAGATTTACGACTCCACTAATGTATTTATTGACGTGTTTATTTTTCCATATGCTGAGCTCCGAGTTAATTAATTAACATAACATCACACTGACCAAGCATGCTCTTCTCATTTTTATTTCACTGAGGAGAGTCATAAAATCTGCTAAATTCAAACACTCCGTATCGGAAGAGGCTCACATCTCTGCCTGCCATCCATAAACAGAGAGAGGAAAAAAAAAAAAATCTAGACGCTACTGCCTCCACTAACCAGGACTCCTATAGTACATTCTAGTTGGCAGCAAACTCTGTGCACATCCTGGAATCTAAATTATGTGCCGTTACTGACGCTAGTTTGCATTTACAAAGCGGTTTCCGGTTCAGGAAGATGAGCCGGATACTACTGATACCAGGAATCTCTTAGAAGTAAGGGCGTGTGGTTTACACCCCTCCTAGAATGCCTCTGCTCCTCCAGGGTCTGTGAGACCCCAGCATGCTCGCCAGGGGAGCTCCTGGTCACAGCGAGGCTCTTGGGGTTCCTGATTCAAGCATGCATTTTAAGCCCAGCTGGTGTTTCCTTCCCTCTGGATTTTAAGACTGTGGGCAAGCACCTGATTGTGACCTTATGCATGTTGAAGAAAAATTGATGATCGACATCTTACTTGGATGTTAAGGTTTTTCTTACCCAGGAAACTAAATATTAACATTAAAAATTCCTGATCAAATCCTGCCAGCGGGTTTTTCAACCCAAGTTGCTAATCTTTTCTTTCCTTTTGGAAGTGAGGCTTACTTAATTTAAATTTCAAAAGGTATCAAGGCTGTAGGTGGATGGAGGGCCAAAAACCACTTTGTGACCAGATATCAGTTGATGTCAGTAAAAGCGTAGTGTACAGGGTTCCATCAATCCTGTTAAGATTAGCCAATGGTTGATCTTCTATCTTTCTCTCGCTTGTTCTCTTTATAAGTCCCATGGTACCTAGCTTCTTCAAGCCATATGTTTTTTCTGGAGTCAGAATGGTCTCCCTATATGCATATAGAATAAATGCTAAGAATAAACCTTACGTTTCAACTTTGAGTTTTTCGTTGTTATTAACAGCAGCGTGAAGCAGAATTCAAGATGCATGAGGTAAGATTTGGAGCCCTGGTGGAGCAGTGGTTAAGAGCACAGCTGCTAACCAAAAGGTTGGCAGTTCAAATCCACCAGCTGTTCCTTGGAAACCCCATGGGGCAGTTCTACTCTGTCCTATAGGGTCACTATGAGTCGGAATCGACTTGACAACAACGGGTTGTTGTTTTTCCTTGAGGTAAGATTGATACCTGTTCTTTGACTTCCCAATAGAAGTGCACCCATCAAAACTTTCTGGGGTACTCAGCAAAACACATTGTGGTGTAGCCTGGTACCGGGCTCAGTGTAAGTGCTCAGCAATTGTTAGCTATTGCAACAACCTTGATCACAGTCATTATTATGCTTAGATGGTACAGAACACTCATCTTGTGCATAGCACACAGGTTTTTCAGAAACTGTGTATAATAATTGGAGGTCACTTGTGCCCATTGTGATCAGAAGCTCTCAAGTGGAGGAAAGCTACCGTGGCAAGACATGCTGTCTGGGCGCCATTCATGCGCCAAGCATTGTTTGGAATGAGAAGCTCTCAGGTAGACCGCTTCACTGGCCATCTGAACACAAGCTACAGCCAAGGAGACAAAAGTGTTTTGTTTCTGAGGTGCTTGCTCTAGGATGTATTCATTAAGGATGTTTGTGGCTCAGAGCGGTTAGTGCAACTTGCATTTCATTTCAGGGCCTGAGGAGATCAGTCCAGTTGTTGCCATTTTCATAGCACAAAGAATGACTCCGCCTTTCAAAAATTAGTTCGCATGCAAAAATAACACAAGGCCAGAATTTTTCTTCAATTGTTTGCGTAATTGAGGAATGGGCAAGGGTTTTTCTGTTCTTTGGATTTCCTCCACCAGAAACAGCTTTTTAAGAGCCACCTTTGATTACAGTTTTTAATCAGCATAACTTGATTAGCTCCTTCTAAGTGCAAGTTTATGATAGAGGCTGGTGGCAGATCAAGAGCTTTCCCCAAGGCCCAGGGAGGGATACAGATGGGATTCAAGTCCAGGAGGGCTAGGCTGTTCATTACATTTCTTTCCAAGCCATGATCTCCTGGGGAAGGCAGGAAGCTGGGAATCAGATACCTGGGCATGGCTTTCTACCTACTTGTGTGGTATTAAGCAAGAATGTCCAGTCTTGGTACTCCTGCTTCCTAGTCTGTAAAATGAAATAATTCTCATCTTATTCTCCTTCTCTACCAAATGAGGTTATAAAGTACAAGGGAATTTTGCCCAAAAGAGAAAGAGTAAGGCATCATCAAAAGTTGAAGTCCTTGGGACTCCGGCAAGATGGCGGTCTAGGCAGAAGCACCACGCCGTCCCTCCACAACAAAGATCCGAAAAACTAAGCCAAACAGAGAATCAACAATCCTGAAACCCTAGAACATCAAAT
>NW_004444008.1:9980332-9992157 GCF_000243295.1 Trichechus manatus latirostris
AAAAAAAAAAGTTGAAGTCCTTTTTTGTGTACACCCTGGGTTAGATGCTGCCTGGAGTAAATAAGTGAGATGTGAACCCCTAGTTTAGGCATTTTCATCTAATAAAAACATCACTGGTACAAAATACACATAAAGACACAGACTGACTTTCATGAATGTGACCCGCTTCTTTGCAATACACACAATATTTCTGGCAACAGTACAGGCTGGGATTCTCTGAGACCCATTTTGTTGTGACAGTGGCTTACAATGGACTAATACAAAGACCTGTAGGTAGTAGATGTTTGTACCTGTTGTACGTTTATAGTTTGTTTTTTGAATCGGCCCTTTCAATAGAACTCAAAGTAGTTTTTAAACTGCTTTGGAACTAGCAAGTGATTTGTTAGGGAACATAATATAACAAAAATCAGCTGGACAAAAGTCAAGGGGTGAAACAATCTAAGTGCTCATCAACAGTTGAATGGATAAAAACAAATATGGTCCATCCATACGGTGGAGTATTACTCAGCCATTACAAGAAGGCCTGATACATGCTAACACATGGATAAACCTTGAAAACATTATGTTGTGTGAAATAAGCCAGACACAAAAGAACAAATATTGTATGAGCCCACTTACATGAAATATTTAGACTGGAAAAATCCAACCAGACAAAACAAAGGTTAGCAGGGGGTGTGGACAAGTGGAAACGAGAAGTTAAAAAAAAAAACTAAGATGAAGATCAAAGACCACAGACTTCAGTATGGATTACATCTCAACAAGAAGAAAACAAAAATCCTCACAACTGGACCAATAAGCAGCATCATGATAAAAGGAGAAAAGATTGAAGTGCTTAAGGACTTCATCTTACTTGGATCCCCAATCAACAGCCATGGAAGCAGCAGTCAAGAAATCAAATGACACATCGCAGTGGGCAAATCTGCTGCAAAAGACCTCTTTAACATGTTAAAAAACAAAGATGTCACCTTGAAGACTAAGGTGCACCTGACCCAAGCCCTGGCGTTTTCAATTGCCTAATATGCATGCTAAAGCTGGACAATGAATAAGGAAGACCAAAGAAGAATTGATGCCTTTGAATTATGGTGTTGGCGAAGAATATTGAATATACAATGGACTGCCAAAAGAATGAACAAGTCTGTCTTGGAAGAAGTACATCCAGAATGCTTCTTAGAAGCAAGGATGGCGAGACTTCATCTCACATACCTGGAATATGTTATCAGGAGGGACCAGTCCCTAGAGAAGGACATCATGCTTGGTAAAATGGAGAGTCAGCCAAAAAGAGGAAGACCCTCAAAAAGATGGATTGACACAGTGGCTGCAACGATGGGCTCAAGCATAATGATTGTGAGAATTCACAGGACTGAGCAGTGTTTCGTTCTGTTGTTCACTGGGGTCACAATAAGTCGGAACCGACTCGACAGTACCTACAACAAAAAGATGAAGGCTCAGTTATATTGAACTTATACCATGTTATCAACCATAGACAGCTGCAGATATGGGTAGGTAGCCTGTGCTTGTAGCTCACCTTTATGTGGTCAAAAGGAATCCCTTCTAAGAAAATGTAGAAAAGAGGAAAAGAGAAAAAAAATAAAAGAAAGTTGAACCAGATACCAGATGTCCCAAAAGCCATCCATATGCTGATGAATATTCCCACCTGAGCCCCTAGTCAGGGTTATCCACAAAAAAAAAAACATTTGTGTGGCACTGACTTCAACTCATGGCCACTCCATGTGTGTCAGAGTACAATGGTGTTCCACAGAGTTTTCAATGACTGACTTTTTGGAAGTAGATTGCGGGGCCTTTCTTCTGAGTTGCCTCTGAGTGGACCTGAACCTCCAAGCTTTCAGTTAGAGACAAGCACCATTAACTGCTTTCAATACCTTTCCCTCTACTTGTGTTACTGCTGCTCCCAGAGCTGGAGCATCACTCCAGCAGTGGTCTTTGGTTGGCTGCAGTTTCCAGCTTCTGAAGTCCCCACACACTCAGAAGAAGCCTCTTCCCATTCCCTTAAGGACACCAACATCCACCGGGCGTCACTCCCCGTTTAAGGGTCTGAGTCCCAGCTCCATGGGGTGTGCTCAAAGCTTTCCGATTCTGATAACCTGCAGCTCTTCCTTTTATTCTTCTTGTGCCAAAGCTGGAGCTATTTCCTGCAGTTAGTCACTTTGTGCTATCTCAGGGTTCCTATTACTTTTTCAGTCTCCTCTAATGGTTTAACCAATGTTCTCTATTAAATTCTTTCTGTTAAAAAATTAGTGTGGTTTCTGATTTCCGGGCTGAAGTTTGGCTGATCACCCACAAATCCAGATGTAACCAAGATGTCACAATTGATGTGATGCTTATAATAGGTGTTACAAAGTCTGCATATCCAGTAGTATTAGCCAAACAGTTATGGACGTCCTACTGGGTGTGAAGAAAATTGTGACATATTGTAGACCTCAAATTTGAATAAATCCTGAACCTACACAAAGGACTTAGAGTCTAGACAGCCATGTATGCAATGGATCATCATGTAAGAATAATGTGCTTATAAAAAGATATGATGTAATTCAGTGGGAACTCAGAGGAGGAGATGATTAAGTCTAATGCAGTGATTTCACAGAGGAGGTAAAAGCTGGGTTGGACATTGAAGAAGGAGGAGTTTGGCCAGCAGAGTAGGGGGGAGGATATTCTGTGCTGATGAAACAGCATGAAGCACAGTGTTTCACTCATAGAAACAGCCCTCAGACCTCATTGAGAGCCCTCAAAATCATTCAGTAGACGCAATCCCAACAAGATTAAAAGTAAAAAATTAGACAAATTAAGAGAACCACACAAATTGTCCCAGACATATTCATCTTGAAAGAACTAAGGCTTGATAGTCTATCAGCAAAGGAGACATAGAAGCCATAAGATGCATATATAATCCTGATTTAGAAAGTCCCCACCACTCGTCTGTCAGTTTGTAGCACTGTTGCTTGCATGTTGCTGTGATGCTGGAAGCTATACCATCTGTATTTCAAATACCAGCAGGGTCACCCAAGGTGGACAGGTTTTTGTGGAGTTTCCAGACTAAGGCAGACTAGGAAGAAAGGCCTGGTGATCTACTTCCAGAAATTAGCCAATGAAAACTCTGGCTTACAACAGAACACTGTCTGGAAGTGCTGGAAGATGAGCACCCTAGGTTGTAAGGCACTCAAAACACACAGTGCCTGCAACAATGGATTCCAGCATGCCAGTGCACATGAAGACGGTGCAGGACCAGGCAATGTGTCCTTCTGTTGAACGGTGGTCACCATGAGTCAGAGCCAAGTGGACAGCAACTAACAACAACAAAAAGAGTTCAGGGTAACCATATCTAAGTATCTCATTAAATTTCCAGGCATTGCTATATTACAGTACAGTGCAAGCCATGATTGCAAAATGACGACCGAATCTTCCAGAACTCGTTAAATGGAAGTATGTAATAATTTTAGGAATATATGAGTGAGAAATGTTTTACACACCCACACACAGAAAAGGTGGAAACATTCAAGTCTCTGAGAAATCCGATTCCACATAATTCACTTCTCTGGTTACAAAAGGAGCCTTGGTGGAGCAGTGGTTAAGCCCTTAGCTGTTAATTGTAAGGTCGGCGGTTTGAACCCACCAGCCATTCCACGGGAGAGAGATGTGGCAGTCTGTGTACATAAACATTTACAGCCTTGGAAACCCTATAGGGCTGTTCTATTCTGTCCTATAGGGTTGCTATGAGTTGAAATTGTATTCGGGGGGTTTGGTGGTTACAAGGAGAAGAATTCACTGTGGCTACTCAGTGACTTTGTGCCTACTGTAGGGCTCCTGTGTTTGGGGAGGGTGAATCATCTTTGCTCACTTGCATTAAGCTCTCTGGGAACAAGTGCCTTTACAGCCCATGTCCTGTGAATAAGCCATCTGATGCTTATCTTTCAGTAGGGAACACCTCAGGATTCGTAGTCCCCTACAGCTCTGTTACCCAGGCCAGCAGCAGGGTAGGTTTGAAGTTAAGAGATAATAACTTGATAACCTCTTGCTGTCCTCTTCAATATGAGAGAGTTGAATCATCAGCCTTTGTTCCAGCTTTGTCCTTATAAAGTCACCTCCCATCTGGATAGTTCAGACCCTGCAATATAATCTGCAGTGGCATGGTGACTATTGCACTCGTCCCGGTGGTCTTCCTGGCCACTTGGTCTGTAGAGGTCTGCTTGGATAATGTATCCTAACTCCAAACCCTGCAGGGAAGTTCTCCACAATTTTACTAGGAGAAGCACTGCTGGAGGCGAGTTGCACAGGAGGGTGTCCTTGATTCATCACTTTAACTCCCAAATCTGGACACCAGGCCAGTTGACCTGGAGGGAATGAACACCTAAATCTGACAGCCACCTGTAACTCCGTCCCCCAGACAACAGCAGACAGACACCGAGCTGCACCCAGGAAGCAGCAGATGAGACCTGAAATCGTGGAGTGTCCGCCACCAGGCATGTTCGCACTGATACCAGGATCTGTGGCCCTGCCAAGGATTTAAAAATAGAGTGCCCATTTTTCCTTTCTTGTATTCAACTTCAGGTTTCCACCTTCTGCTACTTTTCACATAGTCTCCCTCCCTCCCTCTGTCTGCGAGTTCAGAGACAAGCCTTTTCATTCCACAGGCTGGCCACAGCCACAGCCTTCCTCATGCCCACTGCACACAGCAAAGCCTTGGCCAGCGACTCCACAGCCTTTGTGATTTTGCCGATCCCGGTCTTTGTGTTCCATCAAATGCTATTTTCTATTTTCTTGAATTCCTTCCTGCAAAGATGTCTGTGGCACAGCCAACAAGTAGTCTCATCTGGGACTATCTTTCAATTAACCTCACAGATGATTCCAGGGCCTATCGCGTGGCGTGCCAGAAGAGAGTTTCCTGAGGAAGAGAAAAATCTCAAGGTCGCGCAGCTCTTCAGATTTAATAAGCCATCCATGATCCCACAGAGTGTAAAGCATATGGGGAACTGCTCTGAGAACAAGGCAGATCCTGAAACGGAATCAAAGTGCTGTGCTGCATTCTGAAGAGAACCATGAGCCAATCTCATCATGGTTGTCCCAGGCAGCCCATTCCCTATGGGAGGAGGAGGGGACACGTGGTAAGGAGACCCTCACTGCTCAGGGAACTCACAGACCCAACCTGGGGCACCATGGAGGTTCTGAACTGTCCAGCAATGCTCCAGCTCTATTTGTTTCCAGAACAAGGATATCAGTAAGCTAGGATGTGCTCAGAACCATATATTTTAAAAACAACCAAGCAAAGCACATACTTTGTGGGGAGCAGACGGTCTCATCTCTTTAGTACTGGGGTCCACAGTTGATGACGTTTAACAAGTCACCAGTCACTTTCTTAGCTGCTTGATGCACATCTCCTACTTAATCCTCTCAAAACTTCGTAATTTATGTACTATTATTATCCCCTTTTAAGAGATCAGGAAATAATTGGGAGAAGAGCAGTGACACAGTCAAGGTCAAAAATTGGCCATGCTGAGAGTCAGCTTGCTCTACTTCTGATTCCCCTACTCTCTGATGAATCTATACTTCCGTTCACCCAGTCAGTAAAGGTGCACGGCATGCCTACTAAGCACCAAGCGCTGTGTTATGCACTTCCTGTAAAGTGAGCTGCTTGACAACACACAGGAGCAAATGTTAAATAATGAATAAACAATGAATAAACCTTGCTCTGAATTCCAAGAGGCTGTTAAGTGAAAAAGGTGAAAACTCAAAAGTAAGTGCCAGGAATAGGAGCATATTGAAAGCATTGTACAGACAAGGGGAGAGCAGGTAAGAGAACTTCTTCACTAAGAATTATTTTAATGTAAATATATTTGTATATACATACGTATATGTACGTGCATGTTTATATATATATATATATATATATACATATAAGGTGGCTATGAGTCGGAATCAACTCAAGAGCTATGAGTTTTTTTAATGAGTACAAATCAACCGGACGGCAGTGTTTTTTTTTTTTTTTTTTAAATATACGTATATGTATATAACAACAACAAAAAAAAATCTGTTGCTGTTGAGTTAATCCTGACTCATAGTGACCCTATAGGACAAGGTAGAACTGCCCGATAGGATTTCCAAGGAGCAGCTGGTGGATTCTAATTGTGGACCTTTTGGTTAGCTGCCACAGCAGTTAACCACTGCACCACCAAAGCTCCATGTATATACATATACATAAATATACACATATATACATGTATGTGTATATATATATACATATACATAAACATACACATATATACATGTATGTGTGTGTGTATATATATATATATATATACGTGTGTGTGTATATATATATATATGTTGTCATTGTTAGGTGCCGTTGAGTTGGTTCCAACCCATAGAGACCCTATGAACAGCAGAATGAAACACTGCCTGCTCCTGAGCTATTCTAACAATCCTTGCTATATTTGAGCCCATTATTGCAGTCACTGTGTCATTGTCAATCAGTAAGTCTGCAATAAGAAAAAGATGCCCATTTCTTACCTGGACGAACAGAGATGTCCAAGCAAAGCTTCTCTAATAAAGCTGAAATCTGACAAATACCTCGTATTGCTTAAGCAAAGATATCTTTGTTTTAAAAACTGCCAGTAAGAATTTTGCTATTATCTCTAACACACACACATGCAAAATCAATATGGCAGATCAGAACCACAGATTACAAACTGTTTTCCCATTAATTAGAAAAGCAATTGCCAGTGATTCTGACTCTTGGCAATCCCATGTGTGTCAGAGTAGAACTGTGTCCTATAGGGATAAATAATGTTGTTGTTGTTCTTTGCCATTGAGTTGACTCTGACTCATGGTGACCTTGTATATAACAGAACAAAACATTGCCTAGTTCTGTGCCATCCTCATGATCATTGGTATGTTGGAGTCCATTGTTGTGGCTATTGTGTCAATTCATCTCATTGAGGGTTCCATAGTTTTTGATGACCCTCTACTTTATCAAACATGATGGCCTTTACTAGTGATTGGTCTTTCCCGATGATGTGCCCAAAGTTAATCAAAAATGTCTCCATCCTAGTGTCTATGGGGCATTCTGGTTTTATTTCTTCTAAGACTGATTTGTTTGTTCTTCTAGCAGTCCACTGTATATTCAATATTCTTCAAAGGCATTAGTTCTTCTTTGGCCTTCCTTATTCATTGCCCAGCTTTCACATACATATGAGATGATTGAGAAGATCATGGCTTGGATCAGGAGCACCTAGTTGTTAAAGTGGTATCTTTGTTTTTTAAAACTTCAAAGATGTCTTTTGCTGTTATCTCTAACACACACACATACACATTCAAAATCAATATAGTAGATCAGAACCACATTTTTAATCTAATACAAAAACAGTAGATCAGAACTGTTTTTGCATTAGATAAAAACTAAATAAATAAAAACAGTTGTCATCAAGTTGATTCTGATTCATGGAGACCCGTTGTGTATCAGAATAGAACTGAGCACCATAGGATTTTCAATGGCTGATTTTTTCTTTAGAAATAGATGGACAGGCCTTTCTTCTGAGGTGCCTCTGGCTGAACTTTAATCTCCAACTTTTTAGTTAGCAGCTGCTCACAGTAACTCTTTACACCACCCAGGGACTCCTTCCCATTACTTTTCCTAAATTTAAAATTAATTTGAATAACAGCTGTATTAGCATATTTTGGGAAATCGAAAATTCTTAGCTAAAGCAGAATTGTAGAGGCAAAAATTTAACTGTCACATTGGTTTACTCTTATGTAACTTCTGACCGGGCGAATAAGCCAGTTTAGACAGTTCCCTTGTGGTTTTGAGGGATTCAGACTAGTCATATCAGAAACCACACTCATGAAAACACATTTAGTGTTGCTCAATCGCCATATGGCTAAAAGGTAATCTCCACCCAATAGATGTCATTCCAGAGATTAAATGTGCAGGTGGCCCTGGAGCAGAGGTCCTTACCTCCTTTGAGCAGCAGGACACCCCACCAGGTGAGCTTGTAGAGAGCACACGAGCACACCTGGCAAACACTCCCATGCTCATTTGATTTGTCTGGGGTGGGCCAAGATATTTTGCTTTTCCAGAGCTCCCTGAGTGGTCCTAGGTGTAGTTAAGGTTGAGAAGCAACCCCCAGAAGTTGGAAATCTCCTTCTTAGGGGTCCTGGCTGGGTGGTGGGGCCCACTTGTACCAGAGACTGAGTGTTTCACCTCCACTTGTTTGTCATTAAGCCCTCCAGTTGTGGCCCATATTTCCCGGCACTGAGGTCTATGTCCAATAAGATTTTTCTTTCACTTTAATAAGACTGGAGGGAAATTCCAACTGTTAGCCTGATGCACAACTTTGTTGTTACTGTCTTTCATTGCATGGGTAATACATACTCTTTGTGGACAAGTAGGAATTCCAGGTGCACAAACAGAAGAGGCCCAAATCACTGACCAGGCATGTGCTCTTTGTCCCACTGTGCGTAGCACGTCTGCCTGCACCCTTCATGCGGATGCCTTGGAGAAAGCTTAGACTTGGACATACAGAGTTACCTTGTTGGACCCCTCCTACCTCAATGTTCTGGAAACACAGGTCATAACACCTGCCTGTTGTTGGGTGCAAAACCAGCAGAACATGCTCCCAGTGTTTTCTGAGAAATGGAGAAATGAGAATGTTTTCCCCTTCCCCTGAAGTACTGAGGCCTCAGATGGACATTAGTTCCCATAGGGGAGCATGGGAAGGATTGAAATATTGTTGAGGTGAGCAAGGGAAACATTGTCTAAGCACCTGCGTAAGACTTGGGACAGCGGAGAGAACATGGGCTAAGCGGGGGTTCCACCTCCTCCATGAAGGCTGCTGTGATCTCTTTGGCCAAGATGTGTGCTGGCCCTCTGTCCCTGAACCTTGTGGTGTGTGCCGCTGCAGCAGCATGTGACCATTGCAATGGAGGGAGAGGTATATGTCTGACCTGCAGATAAGGTTGTGCAGGACTCTAGGGAGGAGCCCATGTGTTATAACCAAGCACAAGTCTTCCCAAAGGAACCACTGACCAATGTCCACTGGATTGGATTACATTTCCAACAGTGATGTCAGTGATTGATTTGTCACCACCAGGCTCTGCTGGAAGGGCTCTACCACCTCCCAGAACTTGGGCATGAATATGAACGATAGACCTTTCCACTGTGTCATGGTTGAATGAAACATCAGCAAATCTTAGGGTACAAATCCCCAAAATGAATTTCAGGGACATCAGGGCCCTCAGGACCGCTCATCGAATAGTCACATGTCTGTGTTAAAGCTCAGGGAAGTCTAGCAAAACAAAGTTAGCAGGTTTGTTTGTTTTCATATAAATTAAGGAACAATAACATGTCTTGTTTTATTTGAGGTGTGGTCCTTTTATTAGGGCAACCACCAAGGGACATCCTCTAACCACTACAAGGGACACAGGAATTCCACTGGACACAGAAGCAAAAATGCCAGGGTGAGCAGGAGAAAGAGGAGCTGAGAGGGTTCACCTGCAGTAATGGAAGTGAGGGCCTTGAATACAGGCACAGAAACAGGTAGGGGGTGTGTGGACTGTGGCAGGTGAACTTCCTCTGCTGAAGACTTC
This sequence comes from Trichechus manatus latirostris, assembly GCF_000243295.1. Classification (NCBI taxonomy): domain Eukaryota; kingdom Metazoa; phylum Chordata; class Mammalia; order Sirenia; family Trichechidae; genus Trichechus; species Trichechus manatus. The sequence continues at coordinate 9,989,927 of NW_004444008.1, forward strand.
CTTTCTTTCTGTAAAATAGTAAGCTGAGAGTGAGGAGAAGTGGGTAGGTGTTGGAGGAGGAGGTATGGAATAGCTCTCTAGTTCCTGGAGTCCAGGAGGGCAGGATAATGAATGGATTAGGTAAATGCAGTAGGGTCCCTGGGTTGCATTGCACTGAGTAAGGGTAATGCACGTTCAGGTTCCCAGGTGCAGATGTGGAGCTGGCAGATCTAACTATGCTTGTGGTTTAGCCTAGAATCCCTTGGTGGTATAAATGGTTAATGCACTTTGTTGGTGGTTTGAGTTCACCCAGAGACACCTTGGAAGAAAAACCTGGTGATCTACTTCCAGAAAATCAGCCTCTGAAAGCCCTATGGAGTACAGTTCTACTCTGACACATATGGGGTCTCCATGAGCTGGAGTCAACTTGACAGCAGCTGGTTTTAGTGGTCTAGCCAAGACATTATCACATGTTGAGAGACCCACTAGCATTGTGGGTGTGTGCTGGGAAGTGATGATAATGTATGAGCATCAATAACGTAGACATGAAGAACAGTGGAACATGAGGGGCGAGGGGCAAGGAGCAATGAAAAGTCCACTAGACCCCGACGCGGCTAAGAAGTTTTAGAGTGAGGTTTTTGAGGGAGTGGGCAGCAAGGTAGGAGGTGGTGGTTGCCAAATAGAGTGCTTGAAATGGAGATCATGGAGCAGTTGCCCTGTTCGTGGTGACCACAGGGGTGAGTGACTGAAGCGAAGTGGATGATAAGGTCACCTGAAGGTGGAGGCCAGGTTATTATAAGGATCATCAGGACCATTGCTGAATCATCTAGAATCCTGTAGGGGAAGGATGGGGAAAGTGACAGCAATCCAGGAGCTAAAACCCAGGAAGGGAGAGGGGTGAGCCTTGGGACAGGAACAAGCAAAATAAGCAGGGGAGTGTGATCAAAGGAGAATCAAAGTGAGTTCCTTTTAGGGAGTAGGCAGAGAATAATGTGAAGCAGCAATGAAGAGCACCCAATCTCCAGGCTCCGTGGTAGGGTGGTTAGAAAAGAGAGAGAAAAAAACTGCTTTTCCTGGAGGTGAACTCTGAGGAAGCTGGATTCCCTAGAGAGCCAGGTTTCAGTCAGACCAAGTGAGGAAGATCCTTGAGAGAAGAGGCTGAAGATAGAGGGGCTTTGCCAAGGGCTGACCTGGAGTTACAGAGCACACACGGAAAGATTTCTAACCTTGGGAAGGGGTGGGATACGGGTTCCCAAAACAGCATTTGCAGAACAAAATGGAAATTAGCACCCAGGAGGCGGGGGAGAGCAGACTGCTTGCATAGATACAGATAAAGAGAATCATGAAGCCTGACGTCATCAGCGTGGTGATATGGCGGACGGAGGGATGGAGATCCATCTGCCTGATGGAAATCCTCAGAAAAGGAGAACGAATGAGAAGCATCAAGGATTTAATGATCTCAAGTTGAGTGCCAGCCTCCATCCCACTGAGCAGAACAAGAACTATCAGCCCGACAGCACCATAGGAATGCTGATATATCTGGTTATAACAAGAAATCTCTTTTTTATGCAAGTATACTGAGCTTTGAGGTCTATTAGAATGAGGGTGATGACTTTCAACATGTGAATTGTGATGACTTGATTTCTTCAAATGTCAAGGTTGACTCTATCCTTGCTTTTGATACCAGGGGAGGATAGGTAGAAGTGTCCCATGGTCAGGAAAGGCAGGAGGGGGTATGGTAAACCAGAAAGCACAGTGCTGCCATCCAAGTGGTCAGCTAAGGCAGAAGTAGCAGGAGGACCACAAGCCAGAGCAGTCAGGGGCCCAGCTCCAGAAAAAAGTCTACCAAGGTTGCCATGAGGAACCCAGAAGAGCCCTGGGGAACAAAAAGTCTGGGTAGCCTGAGAGCTGAACCTCAGACAAGACTAGAGAGAAGAATGGGACCAAAACTGATCCAAGCTCCTGGTGGTCCGTGCTTCAGATCATTTCAGTGTGGCCTTCATTGCACATGTGAGCTCTCAGAGTTGAAAACAGGAGGATGCCTGAGCAGAGGAAGGCTGTGAAGCCTGGGGGGCTGCCAGCTCCTGGCAGTCTTCCATTCCCATGGTGTCAACAAGGCACTACTAACGTAGACATTGTTTTGTAATTCATATTGACCTCAGTAAAATTTTACGAGCAATCATTATCAGAGGCTGAGCATGTCCTGATGCCACAAAACTATAAAAGATTATTATATCAGCAATTGCAGTCAG
>NW_004444008.1:9992743-9994110 GCF_000243295.1 Trichechus manatus latirostris
GGGGAAAACCATAGAGCTCTATTTTTTTCTTTCATAAAGTTATGAGATAGAAGTGAAGTCCTGGTTGGGTCCCTGTGAGGCTGTGTGACCTTGGCCAAGGACTCTAGGTTTCTGAGATCAGAACCATGGGGAGGTCATTTGAATGGTGCTCATAGTATTTTGTTGTTAGAGTATTCTGTCAGCTTACCCCCTCTATCCAAAGTAGTTTGTGAGGAAGAGGATTATAGCAAAGTTGTAAGGCACACGGAACCAAGAGCATTGGTGGCCCAGTGGTAGAATTCTTGTCTTCCATGTAGAAGAACCAGGTTCTACTCGTAACCAACACACCTCAAGTGAAGCCACCACACGTCTGTCAGTGGAGGTTTGCATGTTGCTATGATGCTGAACAGGTTTCAGCAGAGCTTCTAGACTAAGATGGACTAGGAAGAAAGGTCTGATGATCTACTTCAGAAAATCAGCCACTGAGAACCCTATGGATCCCAACAGTTCAGTTCTGTTATGCATGCAGTCACCATAAGGTAGGGGCATACTGACAGCAGCTAACAACAACACAACAACAATGAGCATGGAAGATCCATTCTAAAAGCATGAAGCCAAGTGCATGTCACGGGGACCCTGGAGCCCTCAACTGCAGGCCTGGGGTACAGTGGGCTCTGTGCATGGGCAATCCAGGCCTTGACCAGATCCAGGGCCAGTGGCTATGCCTGAGACTCCGACTGAGGTCAGGATCTTTGAGCAAATGCAGATAATAAGTGCCTGTAATTTAAAATGGCTCTGAATGTATGCTTTCCTTATGAGACTCCCCTTGTATTTTTAACAGCTGGCATCTTTCCCACTTGTTTCAATAAGTGTCCTATTCATAGGGAAGTCACACTAGGTAACCAGTAGGCTATAGCATACCACTGAAATTTTATGTTAGCTGGAGTTTGTTGCTGTTTGTTGTTAAGGGCCGTCAAGTCGGTTCCGACTCACTGCGACTGTATGTGCAACAGAATTAAACACTGCCGGTCCTGTGCCATGCCCACAGTCATTTTTATGTTTGAGCCCATTGTTGTAGCCACTGTGTCAATCCATCTCATTGAAGGTCTTCCTCTTTTCTGCTTACCCTCTACTTTACCAAGAATGATATCCTTCTCCAGGGGCTAATCCCTCCTGACAACATGTCCAAAGTATGTAAGACGTAGTCTCACCATCCTTGCTTCTAAGGAGCATTCTGGCTGTACTTCTTCCAAGACAAATTTGTTCATTCTTTTGGAAATCCATGGTATATTCAATATCCTTTGCCAAGCTGGAGTTTAGTGGTAGATAAGAAGGAACACAGACTTTATATAGGCCAGGGCACCCAGTTGCAAAGAACAGAACCTATT
>NW_004444008.1:9994674-9996923 GCF_000243295.1 Trichechus manatus latirostris
GGACAGCCACCTGGAATAGGTATCTACCATCAGTCTCACATTTGTTGTTGTTTGAATTATTTGGACTGATGATTGTTATCTAGAATTCCACACTTGGAAACAAAAAAGACACACTACTTTGAAATTCCTCAAAACACTTTATGAATTACTTGAGAAAGTAGCAAACAGATGGGTTCTTCATAAAAAAATGTTGCCTATGGGACAACAGCCACATGAATGGACCTTGGATTTTCTTAGGGAAACACCGTAATATTTAGACCTTCTACACATGAAATTCTTAGGTTTTCTTCTTAGAGATAGTCAGTCAGTGTTACTACATATAGGACAGGAGCTACATATTAAAATGGGGTAGGGATATATTCTCATGATGCAATCACCTTTACCAGAAATAGAAGTAACAAATATAGCTCTTGAAAACCTGACGTATAGCAAGTGTAACTATTTTAAGTTTTTCAGGGCTTGGAAAATATTCATTGTAAATTCACCACCCCATGCTTTCCAAATAAATCTTTTTTTTTTTCTTCTTCTTCTTCAGTATCTTGGTAGAGATTTTACAAACTCTAAAACCAGCCTGTGATACTCAAATTGGGCCTGGGAAATCAACATGAACCCATACATGTCCACAAGGCAGTCCCAACTCCTAAGAGGGGAGACTGTGACTCAAGGAACAATCTGAAGCCATGACTCCATACGCAGCCCAGCTGGCACTGGTGTTGCTGGTCCACCCCTCCTATCCACGCCCTCCACCCACGGGTAGGCTCCACTGTGAAAAGAAAGGGTCCTTGCCGAGCCATCTGCAGTGATGTGGAGGAGCCCTGACAACTCCAGTGAGGGGTGACATGCTGCCCCAGGCCTCAGATCACCGGAGGAGGTTTGTATAATCACCCTGTCAGTAGACCAAAACAAGACCAGAACCCGGTGTTCATTTTTCATTGGTTCTTGTTAAAAGAAGCTCACCTTAGTTTAAGTTTGCTCTTCATTATATAAAACACCCAAGGATGAGCAGTGATCATTGAAGAGAGCACAGTGATGTGGAATTTCTTCTTTAATAAAGCTTGCTATTACGTTTCCAAAATTCAGAATGAATGTCCTTGGCGTTTGAGGCATGATGTAATGGGAATTATAATTGAGTTTTTATTATTCCTTTAAACGCACTTCATAGTGAAGGATTTGTGGTTGATCATGGGTTCTTTTTCAACCAGAACAGCGTATTTTAATTGTCCATATTTTGTTATTGTTCTTAATGTAGAGCCTTCTTTGCTCCATAAAACAATTGGTTTTTTTTCACCAAAAGGGCTAAACCAAGAGAAAAGACATCGCTGGGTCTGAACTAGTGAGAAAAAATATTTGTATGCGTGTATGTCTGTCTGTGTGAGTGTGTCTGTATGTGTATGTCTGTCTGTGTGAGTGTGTCTGTATGTGTATGTCTGTGTGTGTGAGTGTGTGTATGTGAATGTGAGTGTGTATATATATGTGAGTGTGTCTGTGTGAGTGAGTTTGTGTGTCTGTGTATATGAGTGTGTGAGTCTATGTGTGTACGTGAGTGTGTCTGTCTGAGTGTGTGTGTATGTGAGTGTATCAGTGTGAGTCCTTGTGTGTGTGTGTGTGAGAGAGAGAGAGTCTATAAGTCTTCCTGTCTTTGTCTTCTATACAAGCATAGCTAAAGAGGTATCTCTGAATTTGTTTCTAAGTAAAACGCATAGCACATCATTTCTCCTGCACGGTGTTCAGGGTAACATCATTGTCTCCTCTACTATACAGAATAAACAGGAATCGATTCAATGAAGAAGAAAGGTACTTAGAAGGGCTTGATCTGAGTCTTTTCATGAAACGCTTCCATTTGACAGCCCCTCTGACCTATCCGATGATTTGCATTATAATGGTTACACTCTAAGTACACATTTTTCTCTGTCACTATGATATAGAGGATTTAATACCACAGCGAGCGTGGCATATCTAAGGCTGCAAAAGAAGACTTCAAAAATAAAGTCGTTTCTGAAGGTTTTATAATTGCCTTATGATTCATTTATTTGAACATTGTCAATATAAAACAAGAATTCAGTTTGGCAAAATTTTACTCTATAGCCTCCTTTTTTCTTCCTCATTTTTTATCTTAAAGTATGTCATGGTTGCTCTTTGTGAGATATGGGAACATATCTTACTGAAAGCCCCATATTCTCATATCCACTACAACCAGGCTGAGCACAGTGTGAATCCCACAAAAACCCTCCTACTTGGAAGGGAGGAGA
>NW_004444008.1:9997755-9998781 GCF_000243295.1 Trichechus manatus latirostris
TTTGTTCTGTTATACCCAAGTTTACCAAGAGTTGGAGCTGACTCAATAGCAACTAATAACAACCCCAACCATGAGCAAGATACTGACTGCCATTCACAGAGCTTTATATATGGTGGTGCCCATTCCTGTGCCATCTTCGTGATCACTGGCATGTTCAAGTCCATTGTTGAGGCTATTGTGTAGTGCTTTCCAGCCAAAAGGGCTCATCTTCCAGCACTATATTAGACAATATTCTGTTGAGATCCATGGGGTTTTCACTGACTAATGTTCAGAAGTATAGATCACCAGGCTTTACTTCCTAGTCTGTCTTAGTCTGGAATCTCAGCTGAAACCTTTTCACCATGGGTAACCCTGCTGGTATTTGAAATACCAGTGGCATAACTTCCAACATCATAGCGACACACAAGCCCCATAGTGCAACAAACCAACAGATGGGTGGTGGTTATATATGTTACCTCTTAATTCTCACTTAAGTCTAACATGGTAATGTATGAATTAGAATAAGCTATGTTTTGCTGCAATAACAAACAATCTCCAGCCCTCAGAATTTAACACAGGAAAGGTTTATTTTCTGCTGAAGCAAACTCCTTTGTGGGCCTGCATGACTCCCCAGGTTAGCTCCTTTCAAGTGTTGACCCAGCACTCCATGCTGCTCTGTCTTTTGGCATTTACCTGTCCACCATGCCTCCATTATGTCAGGGGCAGAGGAGCAGTGGGTTGGAAAATAGAGCATCAGCAATTAAAGGCTTCTTCCCAGAAGTGATTCATGTCACTTTCACACACATTTTATTAGCCAAAGCAAGTCACATGATCCTGACTAACTTCAAGTCACATGATCATGAATGGCCTTGCATGATGTTCCATGCCTACAGGGAGAGAAGACCCTGCAGAGTAGTCAAGTGTAGTGACGCAGACCCCACACAGTTACTATTCTTAATGTCACTGCATTGATGGAGACAATGAGTTACAGACAACATATATGGTTAGTGTTATGGATTGAATTGTGTTCCCCCAAAATGTTTGTCA
>NW_004444008.1:9999612-10005227 GCF_000243295.1 Trichechus manatus latirostris
TGATTTTTATGATAATGTTTCTTACATATATATAAATATGAAGATGGATATAAGTGCCTTATGCCTATGCCACCTATATAACTATAAAACTAAAACAGATTTTTAATTAAATATAAACACAGTTTTAATTCCAATATAATTCAAATCACAACACAAATTTAATGGGACAGATGAAATTGTTTGTTGAAACAAAATTGGAGAAGGACAGGAAGGTCAGCCTGCTCCATAATCTTGTATTAGTTGTCCACAGTGCCTGTGATCCCAATATTAGGGAATAATTCAACTAACTTTCAAATATCCCAGGAGGGGTAACACATTAACTCATTTTCATCAATCAAAATATTTGCTCTGGAATTCTGAGAAAATCCGGGGTTCTCTGGAGCTGCACGGAAGATGATCCTGATTTTACCATAGAAAGAATATTTATAAACTCTAAGCTTAAAATACTCACATACTTTGGACATGTTATCAGGAGGGATCAGTCCCTGGAGAAGGACACCATGTTTGGTAAAGTAGAGGGTCATTGAAAAAGAGGAAGACCCTCAAAGAGATGGATTGATACAGTGGCTCCAAAAATGGGTTCAAACATAACAATGATTGTGAGGATGGCGCAGGACTGCACGTTGTTTCCTTCTGTTATACGCAGGATTGCTATGAGTCAGAGCCAACTCAACTGCACCTAGTAACAACAACACCGAGTTTAAAATAATGTACAAGTCCAGGCATCGTAAATGAAGTGGACTCCCTGGGGATAGTGACCCATGACCTAGTACTACTGGATGACCTGGTCTTTTTTTAATCCAGTGTCTCCTTCCTTTCTATGCACATGTTTAGCTTGGCCATATGATCAGAATGCTGAAGTTCTATGCCGATTATTTAAAAAATTGAAGCCTGTGTGTATCTGCTAATATAAAAAACTCAAAACCAAACAGTTGCCATGGAGTCAATGCCAACTCATGGCTACCTCATGTGTGTCAGAGTAGAAATGTGCTCCATAGAGTTTTCAGTAGATGTGACCTTTCAGAATTAGATTGTCAGGACTTTCTTCTGAAGTTCTCAGGGTGGACTTGAATCTCCAACTTTTTGTTAGCAGCCAAGCACTTAACCATTTGCCCCTCCCAGGAACTCTTGCTAATGTAAAACCACATGCAATTCTTGTGTCACCTAATAGTTCTGTAAAAATGAATTAACATGCAATGCACCTCACATGGAGCCCTGGTGGTGCAGTGGTTAAGACCTCAGCTGGTAACCAAAAGGTCAGCAGTTCGAATCCACCAGCTGCTCCTTGAAAATCCTATGGGGCAGTTGTACTCTGTCCTGTAGGGTCTCTATGAATCATAATGGACTCGATGGCAATGGGAGCGGACACCTCACATAGTATAGCTGACATTCATTACTTTTATAAGTTTTAATACCTCTTATCTGCCTTGTAATTAAAAATCAATTAGATCAATCAGCGTCACAAAACTGCAATGCTTAGACTCAGACATCAGAACAGGGAAGAAATGGAGATTGTAAGAAACAAACACAGAATGAGTTTGTTCCAAAACTTACAGTGAATACCCACGAGAGGTCAAGTGGTATCTGAGATTTACTAAAATGACATTAGATAGTATTCAAGCTACATTTGATAAATGTTTTGTGTGAAAAGATCAAGATTTAAACTGCCTGTGGAGTGGTGGAAACAGGACAGATTCACGGACTTCATCCAAATCCCACACTTAGGGCATACAAGATTTGGTGCTGTTAGGCATCCTTACTGATTCAACTTTGAAATGACAATACCTTTCACTTGTGCAATCTTCTACATTGATTCAATTGAAGCACAACTTGAATTTACAAGTCAAGCAATTAGCAAAGTTACTACCAGCTGCGGGTGCTTCCCTTTGTGAATCAGAAGATTCTTGACAACCATAAGGCACCTACATTCCTCAACGCGAGCTGAAGACATCACTACAAAAAGTTAATGATAAGGCAAGGAGAGGAGTACAATTAACAACCCTAATTAAACTTCATGTTCATCAAAACATCTCAGTTTTCTTGTTGATTGATTTTTGCTAAACATTAATATAAACTTGAACATATTCAATAAATTTGCATGACTCAAATACCACATATATATCCTAGGATTTCAGAAAAAAATTAAGAAAGAGCTATGCAGCCCAAAAAAAAGGAACTATGCTGAAATAACTGTTGCTTGAAATGCAGAGTCAGAGACCTGGGAAATAATATTTAAAGATTAAAAATCAAGTTTTTGATTAGAGAAAACTGGAAATAATGAGAGAGCAAGTTTAAGTAATAAGGGATCAAGAGCTTCTTTGGGGCAGCCGGCAGGCCCTCGGTCCCAGGGTGGGGATGAGTAAGGGAGAGGGAGTACCATTTAAAACACACTCTACCCATTTCCTGAGTACATTGAGACCCTAATGGAGATCACATTAGACTACTGCTACTTGGTAATGGGAGCCCTGGTGGTGCAGTGGTTAAGAGTTTGGCTGTTAACCAGAAGGTTGGCGGTTCAAATCCACCAGCCACTCCTTAGAAACCCTATGGAGCAGTTCTACTCTGCCCTGTAAGGTTGCTATGAGTCAGAATCAACTTGATGGCAGCGGATTTATATTTTGGGTTTTATTTGATAATGAAGTTTTTAAAATTTTCTATTACTTGCATCAATTCAAAATTATTGGAATATAAAATTACCTTGTATAGTTCTGATGTTAACATTGCATTGTTAACAGGATGTTAAATGAAGGATGCATAATGACTCAACTGATAATTCCAGGAATGCAATGGTTTTTAATATAATGGAAACTATTAAAATAAGTCATCATAGCAGTAAGTCAACAGCAATAAAACATATAATCTTCTGATAAAAGCTAAAAATGTATTTTTTAAATTCAATATTAATTCCTAGCTAAAAAATCTCTTAATAATCGTAAAATAAAATTTTCAATTTCTAAAGATAATTTTTAAAGATCTACCTATTTGAAACAAACAGTTAAGCTCAAACAGTGTTAAAAGAAGACAAAGTCATACTAACTTTAAGAATCAGAAATGATCTCACAGTCAATTGTATCATTCAGTTTTTTTTCTTGTCAGTTCAAGCCAATGCAATAAGTTAAGAAAAAATTTATGATTTATGAATAATGGAGAAACGTTGTCAGTATTTGCAGAAGATAAAAATGTATACCTGGAAATTCAAAAGGCAACTGAAAAACTATTACAACTAATAAGAGAGACGGCTTGTTAGAATAAATACTTATACAATTCATATGCTGACCTATATATCAGCAGTTAGCCGAAATATATGGAAAATTGATACAATTAGTAAAGACATGTGTATATATATGTGTGTTTATGTGTGTGTATGCATAAAGAAAATAATACAACTTTAAGTCACATAAAAGGAGACTGTAAATAAATAAAGAGATCTAAAAAATCTTATGAATGAAACTCTCAATATTATAAGTATGTCAAATTTTGTAAATCAATTTAAAAATTAAGTGCTAGTCTAGCATAAATGTAATCTACATTCTTAAAATATTACAAAATTTCTCTAAAGTTTATTTGGAAAAATGTATATGTAAAAGATTGAGACTTTAACATAGCAACTATTATATTTTTTTTGAATAATGATAATAAGCATTCTTTTATTTGCTGACGTCATTACAAAAACAGATTACATTAGCAACAATAAAAAGTGTTTTCTTGAGTTGAAGTGAGGGGCAGTTGCTTCCCAAAATGTTAAGTAAAACAGGGTACAACATCAGTACTAAAATGTTAACTTTTACATTGTCTTTACCATGTTTGGTCTTCTGAATAATTTTATTGAGCAAAATAAGATAAAAGATTACATGTTTATTTTAACTTCGGGAAAGTAAAGGTCTAATTATTCAAACAGTTTTTATTACAAAACTAAACTCTAAAGATGTCTACTGAGCTGGCTTTTTTTAATTTTTTTTTTTCTCACTTTAAATCAGTAGTCTAACAAGGATTAGAAAAGACAAAACTCTGATCAGTGTTTCAGACAAAGTAGAAAGGAAACTTACAAAGGAACAAAAAATAAAACAGGATGAATGGATTCATGGGAAACCCTGGGAAGTCCAGGTACAGACCCAACTGTAAGTAAGAATTTAATATATTCTAAGTCAACATTTCGTATGATGGGAAAGAGCCATTATTCAAAAAAAAAAATGTTTTTGAAAGATTGTCTAACCATTTAAAAAAACATGAATAACAACAAAACCATGACCTTAGTGACAGAAGCGATGTGGGAGATCGCATGACAGAATTTTGCAAGACCAACTAATTCTTCATTGCAAATACCTCTTTTTCACAAAAATAAACGGCAACTATACACGTGGACCTCACCAGATGGAATACACAGGAATCAAGTTAACTACATCTGTGGAAAGAGATGATGGAAAAGCTCAATATTATCAGTCAGAACCAGGTCAGGGGCCCACTGTGGAACAGACCATCAATTGCTCATATGCAAGTTTAAGTTGAAACTGAAGAAAATTAGAACAAGTCGAGGAGAGCCAAAGTATGACCTTGAGCATATCTCACCTGAATTTAGAGACCATCTCAAGAATAGATTTGATGCACTGAACACTAATGGCTGAAGACCAGACGAGCTGTGGAATGACATCAAGGACATCATACGTGAAAAAGCAAGTGGTCATTAAAAAGACAGAAAAGAAAAAAAAGACCAAAACAGATGTCAGAAGAGACTCTGAAACTTGCTCTTGAACCTCGAGTAGCTAAAGTGAAAACAAGAAATGTTGAACTAAAAGAGATGAATAGTAGATTTCAAAGGGTGGCTCCCGAAGACAAAGTAAAGTATTATAATGACACTTGCAAAGACCTGGTGTAGAAAACCAAAAGGGAAGAACATGCTCGGCATTTCTCAAGCTGAAATAACTGAAGAAAAAATTCAAGTCCTAAGTTCCAATAGTGAAGGATTGTATGGGGAAAATATTAAATGATGCAGGAAGCATTAAAAGAAGATGGAAGGAATAGACAGAAACACTATAACAAAAAGAATTGGTGGATGTTCAACTATTTCAGGAGGTAGCATATGATCAGGAACTGATGATACTGAAGGAAGAAGTCCAAGCTGCAATGAAAGCATTGACAAAAAACAAGGCTTCAGGAACTGAGGGAATAAAAATTGAGATGTTTCAGGAAACAGATGCAGTGCTGGAAGTGCTCACTAGTCTATGTCCAAAAATTTGGAAGACAGCTACCTGGCCAACTGACTGGAAGAGATCTGTATTTATGCCTTTTCCTAAGAAAGGTGATCCAATGGAATTCAGAAATTATCGAACAGCATCATTAATATCTCACTCAAGTAAAGTTTTGCTGAACGTCATTCAAAAGTGGCTGCAGCAGTATATCGACGGGGAACTGCCAGAAATTCAAGCCAGATTCAGAAGAGGACATGGAATGAGGTATATCATTGCTGATGTCAGACGGATAAAAGCAGAGAATACCAGAAAGATGTTTACCTGTGTTTTATTGACTGCAAAGTCATTTGACTGTGTGGATCATAACAAATTATGGATAGCATTGTGAAGAATGGGAATTCCAGAACACTTAACTGTGCTCATGAGTAA
>NW_004444008.1:10005863-10019438 GCF_000243295.1 Trichechus manatus latirostris
CAAAATGTATTACATAAAATATATAATACATACTGTTGTTGTTGCTAGGTGCCATCAGGTTGGCTCCGACTCATAGGGATCCTATTTACAACAGAATAAAACACCACCGCATCGTGTGCCATCCTCACAATGATTGTTATGTTTCAGCTCATTGTTGCAGCCATTGTGTCAATTCATCTCACTGAAGGTCTTCTTTTTCACTCATCCTCTGCTTTACCAAGCATGATGTCCTTCTCCAGGGACTGGTCCCTCCTGGTAACATGTCCAAAGTATGTGAGATGAAATCTCACGATCTTCACTTCCAGGGAGCACTCTGGCTGTTTGTCTTTCAAAACACAGTTCTTTGTTCTTCTAGAAGTCCATGGTATATTCAATATTCTTCACCAAAACCATAATTCAAAGATATCAATTCTTCTTCGGTCTTCCTTATTCACTGGGTAGCTTTCCAATGTATATGAAGTGACTGAAAATGTTATTCCTTCGGTCAGATACACCTTAGTCTTCAAGGTGAAATCTTTGCTTTTTAACACTTCAAAGAGGTCTTTTGCAGCAAATTTGCCCAACACAGTAAGTCATTTGATTTCCTGACTGCTACTTCCATGGGGGTTGACTGTGGATTCAAATAAAATGAAATCCTTGACAACTTCAATCTGTCTCCATTTATCATGATGTTGCTTATTGGTCCAGTTGTGAGAATTTTTGTTTTCTTTATGCTAAGGTGTAATCCATACTGAAGGCTGTGGTCTTTGATCTTCATCAATAAGTGCTTCAAGTTCTCTTCACTTTCAGCAAGCAAGGTTGTGTCATCTGCAATATCCCAGGTTGTTAATGAGACTTCCACCAATCCTGATGTCACATTCTTCTTCATATAGTCCAGATTCTCAGATTATTTGCTTAGCATACAGATTGAATAATTATGGTGAAAAGATGCAACCCTGATGTACACCTTTCTTAATTTTAAACAATGGAGTATCCCCTGGCTCTGTTCAAATGACTGCCTCTTGTTCTATGCACAGGTTCTGCGTGAGCATAATTGTTCTGCAATACCCATTCTTCTCAATGTTGTCTATAACTTGTCATCATCTGCACACTTGAATACCATTGCACAGTCAGTAAAACATAGGTAAACATCTTTCTGGTATTCTTTGTTTTCAGCCAAGATTCATCTGACGTCAGCAATGACATCCCTGGTTCCATGTCCTGTTCTTAATCCAGCTTGAGTTTCTGGCAGTTCCCTGTTGATGTACTGCTGCAACCACTTTTGAATTACTTTCAGCAAAATTTTACTTGGGTGCGATATTAAGGATATTGTTCAATAATTTCTGCATTCTGTTGTATCACCTTTCTTTACAATGGGCACAAATATGGATGTCTTCCAGTTGGTTAGCCAGTTAGCTGTCTTCAAATTACTTGGTAGAGACGAGTGAGTACCTCCAGCTCTGCATCCATTTGTTGAAACATCTTAGTTGGTATTCTGTCAATTCTTGGAGCCTTGTTTTTTGTCAATGCCTTCAGGGCAGCTTGGACTTCTTCCTTCAGTGTCATTGGTTCTTGATCATATGCTAGCTCCTGAAATGGTTGAACATCTACCAATTCTTATTCCTTCCATCTGCTTTTGATACATCCTGTGTCATTCAATATTTTGCCCATAGAATCCTTCAAAATTGCAACTCAGAACTTGAATTTTTTCTTCAGTTTTTCAGCTTGAGAAAATGCTGAGTTTGTTCTTTTTTTTAGGTTTTCTAACTCCAGGTCTTTGCACATTTCATTACAATAGTTTATTTTGTTTTCTTGAGCTGCCCTTTGAAATCTTCTGTTCAGCTCTTTTATTTCATCATTTCTTCTATTTACTTTAGCTACTGGACTTTCAAAAGCAAATTTCTGAGTCTCTTCTGACATCCATTTTGGTCTTTTCTTTCTTTCCTGTCTTTTTAATGATCTTTTGCTATCTTCATATGTGATGTCCCCGATGTCGTCCCACAACTCATCTGCTATTCAGTTATTAGTGTTCAGTGTTTCAAATCTATTCTTCAGATGGTCTGTAAATTTAGGTGGGATATACTCATGATCATATTTTGGTCTCTTGCCACCGAGGTCATATTTTCCAACTACTAATCCTTCTTCTTTGTTTCTAGCTTTCCCATTCCAATCACCAGTAATTATGAATGCATCTTGATTGCATGTTTGATCAATTTCAGACTGCAGAAGTTGGTAAAAATCTTCAACTTTGTCATCTTTGGCATTAGTGGTCGGTGCATAAACTTGAATAATAGTTGTATTAACTGGTCTTCCTTGTAGGCATATGGGTATTATTCTATCACTGACAGAATTGTACTTCAGAATAGATCTTGAAAGATTCTTTCTGAGGATGAACCCAGTGCCGTTCCTCTTCAATTTGTCATTCCCAGCATAGTAAACCATATGATTGTTTGATTCAACATGGCCAATACCAGTCCATTTCAGCTCACCAATGCCTAGGTTATATATATTTATGCATTATGTTTCATTTTTGACAATTTCCAATTTTCCTAGATTCATACTTCATACATTTCAAGTTCTGCTTATTAATGGATGTTTGCTGCTCTTTCTTTTCATTTTGAGTCATGCCACTTCAACAGATGAAGGTCCCAAAAGTTTGACTCCATACATGTCATTAGGATCGACTCTACTTTAAAGAGGCAGCTCTTCCCCAGTGGTTTATTGAGCATCTTCCAACCTGAGGGGCCATCTATACCAGACAATATTCTGCTTCTATTCATAAGGTTTACACTGGCCAATTTTTAGAAGTAGCTTGCCAGGTCTTTCTTCCTAGTGTGTCTTAGTCTGGAAGCTCTGCTGAAACCTGTCTACCAAGGGTGACCCTGCTGGTATTTGAAATATTGGTGGCATAGTTTCAGCATCACAGCAACAGGCAAGCTACCACAGCGAGATAAACGCACAGACTTGAGGTGGATAATATGGATAATTATATATATTACATAATATATGTTACATTTTATATATATGTATATATATTACCAGAAGAGTGCCGTGAAGCTGTACAATAGAAACATAATGTGAGCCACGTAGACAATTCAAATTTTAATAGCTATCACAGTAAAACAAAGTTTAAGAAGCAGGTAAATGTAATTTCAATGTTTTTTATTTAATTCCTTTTAATTCCTCTCAACATATGATCAATATAAAAATTGTTAATATGATATTTCACATTCTTTTGCTTTTGAACTCAGATTTAGGATCTAGTGTGTATCTCATGCTGAGAGCACCTCTCGCTTTCGACTAGCACACTTTAAGTGCTTAACAATCACATGGTATTGGGCACCGTGGCACCAGAATATAGACACAAGTGAATTTTTATATTTATAATCTCCTGTAAGTAAAGTCCTCCTAAGCATAACACTAAAGCCAAAAATAAATAAGTAAATAAAGTAACAGATCGATATATGTGTCCACATTAGATTAAAATCTTCTCTATGTAAAAATAGTTTTTCAAATAACACTTAAATATTTAGAAGAGAAAGATTACACTTTAATATAAAAAATGGACAAAAATTATCCTGCAATTCCTAGAAGCAAAACCACAGGATGTTGACGAGCAAATAAACAAAAATCTTTAAAATGTCGTGGAAATTCAAATAAAGGGCACTTCAAAAAATAAATAAAACAAGTTATTTAAAGAAATATTGCTGGCACTGCACTGGCCAGGCTTCAGGGAGCCCTGGTCTCTCATTCTTCCTTTGAGGTTGAGATGTTAGGAGGCTGGGTGTGTCCACAGTACTGAGAGGCAAGAAAGAAGCCTTCTTCTCTGCATGATCCCAGCTCCCAGCAGCCCCTCGCATCTCTGGCTGACCTTAGACACACTAGTTAATCTCTCAGATCTTCTGTAACTTCATTTGTGAAATTGGAGTAGGAAGACTGCCCGCACTGTGTGGTTGCTGTGAGGATTAAATATGGGACTGTGTGTGAAGAACCTGGAGAACAGTAGACAATAAATACTAACTCACAACCAGAGACAGTTTTTTGGATAATAAAAGAACATTGACAACAACTATTTGTAAATTGGGATTGTTTGTAGAATTATTTAGACACCTAAAATAATCTTTTTATAGTACACTGGTTATTTTCTGTAGGTAAGAGAAACATACCATTTAATTTGAAGTATATGTGTGCATTGCATCCTCTTATCTCTCTGCATGTATTTCTCAGTCATTATTTGTGAACAAATACAGTTTTAGAGGAGCCTTAGACTGTGCAAATTAACCATCATGAGCTGATCAATTTACAGAGCCGGATTTCGTCCACTCCTTAAACGCCTGCGGCTTATGTATGCATGAGCACAGCTATTGGCTGAAGACCGAAAATAGGTGACTGGCCTTAGAATGGAAGGGTAATTAGCACAGAGATTGCTTAGAAGCTTGTTTATATGTGTATTTATATCCATTTCAATGCTATTTTCATTTCTGCCCTCAACAGAACTGTTAGCAGCTGCTCCCGAATGATAATGTGTGGGGATTTTAAACACGTTTGAATTCAGACACCGTGCAATTAACTGTAAGAATTGAAATTTAATTATTATTTTATCATCATAATTTTTTTTAAACAGGGAGGCACTTAAAAATATTTAGTCTAAAAATATCTTTTTAAAGCAAGTGTGGAAATGAGGGCTGGAAAACAAGTCAGTGAAAGCTGAGACAATAGTCCAGGGTTTCTTGCACCCAAGTCATAATTTCCCACAGCACCTAGCTGTGCTGAAATTTTTAGAGTGAACAAACTTCTCACTTTGACACTGAAAATTTAATTCCAGTGCATATTTTATAAATTGTGCTTTTCTGATGGGAACATTTGTTACTGGTGCCTTTAGTCTAAACACAAACACACACACACATACACTCTGCAGGCACACGAACATGCACACACACATCTGCACACTCACACAAGTGGATGTATACACATGCTCACTTGGGCACAGGCACAAACATATGTGCATGCACACACACACCTGTGCATATGGAGCACACATGCACACACATACATGCACATACGTGCACACACAGCACACATGCACACACACACATATATATGTACATGCCCGCACACACGCGCACGCGTAGACAAATACATTCCCACGGCCATCCGTCGAAACCAGCTTTTGTTTAAGAGGTGAAGAACTGAGGACAGACTTCCAAACCTTCAGGATTGCAGAATTACTAAACCCTGACAGTAGCTGGAAGCCAAAATTACTACCTTGCAGGTGTCCACATTTGGGTAAGTCTCTGAATTAACTGCTTCAAATAAGGACTTAATTTAGATTTAATAGGACAGTTAGTGTATGCTAATTAAAGAGAAAACAATTCTTTAAAAGCATTTATTGAGGCTTAACAGCTATGTAACAGAAACAGATCAGTTACATAGTGTGCTTGCTAAACTTCCACAACCAGGTTTTTATTAATCAATTGGGGTGTAATAATCAGGAAAGACCTATCTTGGTAAATCTCAATTACTGTACAGGGTAGATTTTCAAGCTTTTCCATGTACACGTTTAAGGCTTAATTGTCCCAAGGCATACTTCTGGCACACATGAGATTATTCTGCCATAACTCACTGACTCCTTTGACTTGTTATTCTTCTTTTTTTTTTCTTCCTGATGTAACCAATTGATTTTTATTATTTATAATAAAATAATATGTATAATGCCATTCTTAATGACATTAAGACATTTTGAACTTCACATTGGTTTCTATCATTTTCTTTTAGATTATATTGAATAAAATGAAATTTTTTTAATTTAAATTTTTGAGTATATTACAGATTAGGGCAATGGCCCATTAGGGCAGAGAAGCTATTCTGTATGATACTGTAATATGGACACATGATATAATACATTTGTCAAAACCCTCAGAACTACACCACGAGACTGAACATTAGTGAAATCTATGGAATTCAATCAATAATATATTAATATTGGCTAATTAATTGTAAAAAAAATTGTCATTTGTAATATGAATGCAAAATGTTAGTAGTAGAAATTTTGCAGAGTACAGATGGGGTACATGGGAACTCTCTGAACTTTCTGCCCCATTTCTGTATATACCTAAATCTTCTCTGAAAAATAAAGCCTATTCAAAATATTTGAGTAGTTCTGTGTTTTTATGGTAGAGCTATTTTTAGCCACTGGGCAAAAATCCATGTTGATAAAATGGATTAATCACTGAAAAACATGCAAGAAACATTTTTGATCCAATAAAAAGTTATTGAATAAATAAATTAAATACGAACATATTTGAGAGAAGAATGACTAAAAATATGTTGCTGACTGACAGTAAGAAATCATGGGAAAATCATGTGTGTTGTTGTTGTTAGGTGCCTTTGTGACAGATCTGATTCGTAGAGATCCTAAGTACAATAGAAGAAAACACTGCCTGGCCTGCGCCATCTTGTTGCTATGATTGAGTGCATTGTTGCAGCCAGTGTGTCAATCCATCTGGTTGAGAGTCTTCCTCTTTTTCTCTGACCCTCTGCTTTACCAAGCATGATGTCTTTCTCCAGGGACTGGTCCCTCCTGATAATACATCCAAAGTACGTGAGATGAAGTCTCCCCATTCTTACTTCTAAGGAGTATTTTGGCTGTATTTCTTCCTAGACAGATTTGTTCATTCTTTAAGCAGTCCATGGTGTATTCCATATTCTTCATCAACACCACAGTTCAAAGGCGTCAGTTCTTCCTTGGTCTTCCTTGTTCATGGTGGAGCTTTCGCATGCGTATGATGCAACTGAAAATACCATGGCTTGGGTCAGGCGCACTTTAGTCTTCAAGGTGACATCTTTGCTTTTCAACAGTTTAAAGAGGTATTTTGCAGCAGATTTGCCCAGTGCAATGTGTCTTTTGATTTCTTAACTGTTGCTTCCATGAGTGTTGATTGTGGATCCAAGTAAAATAAAATCCTTGACAACTTCAATCTTTTCTCCGCTTATCATGATGTTGCTTATTGGTCCAGTTGTGAGGATTTTTGTTTTCTTGATGTTGAAGTGTAATCCATACTGAAGGCTATGGTCTTTGATCTTTACCAGGAAGTGCTTCAAATCCCCTTCACTTTCAGCAAGCAAGGTTGTGTCATCTTCATATTGCAGGTTGTTAGTGAGTCTTCTTCCAATCCTGAGGCCCCATTCTTCATATAGTACAACTATTTGGATTATTTGGTCAGCATACAGATTGAATAAGTATGGTGAAAGGATACAACCCTGACGCACACCTTTCCTGATTTTAAACCACTCATGATCCACTTGTTCTGTTTGAATGACTGCCTCTTGGTCCACATACAGGTTCTGCATGAGTATGAGCACCATAATTCCCCAAACTTTATTGTATTCGCCTTTGATGTTTAGTTTCATAAAGTTTTAATAAATAGAATATCCCCCCCAACCTGGTCTTAGAAATACTTAAAAAACTGGACAAGCCCCACATCTGTACAGATACTTAAGTAACACTACATACTATATATTTCTGTAATATCTATACCCAATAATAGGTATTTCAGCTTTTATAGACAGGGAGAAATCATGGCTTTGTTGTTGTTGTTGTTAGTTGCCATACAGTCAGCTCTGATAGAACAACACATTGTCTGCTCCTGCGCCGTCTTCATGATTGTTGATATGTTTGACTCCATTGTTCTGGCTATTGTGTCAATCTATCTCTTTGAGGCTTACCCTCATGTTGGCTGACTCTCTACATTACCAAACAGGATGTCGTTTTGTAGAGATTATTAAAGCTGTGATCCATTTGTGTCACCACACTCATTGTCATTTTGTTCTTTTCCTTATTTTGGTCTTCTCCACAGCGTGGGCATTTCCAGGTACCGTGTTCATCCTTCTGATGGACCTGCATTGGCCTGTGAAGTCTCCTCTGGATCCATGTTCTTCAGCAACTCCTCTGTACATGACCATGATTCCACCCTGGCTTTGACCAGTAGAGCCCTTTCACGAGGAATCCACACCCCAGAGGCAGGCACTGAGGGTCCTCTGCTGTGCCCAGGGCTGTGGTGGGGGCTGTGGTGTCATGCTTATGCTAGAGGTCCAGCCTCGCCCGCTCTTAGCATGACCATCACCACCAACCCTTACAGCCCTCTCAGTCCCCTGCTCCTGTTGTCCACTGGCATCAGGGTGGTACCTGCAGTCTGCTGGCCCTGCTGCCCAGGGTGCTAATTACCCAGAGAGAGAAACATGTGCAGTGGCAGTGGGAGGATGGTGGGGAAGACTGTTGAGACCCCTGGAAGAGTGAGCATGCGGGAGATTGCAGGTGAATAGACTCATCCAAAAACTCACCTAAGAGAGATTGACAGTGCAGAATTTGGGTTTGCTCCCTCTGTAAATGGCCCAAGAAAAATAAAAAAAAGAGGATGTTATGGGTTCATGTGCATTCCCTGTAAGGATATGCTCAAGTCCTAATGTCTGGTCCCTGTGAATGTGACCTTATTTGGAAATAAGAGCAGTGCAGATGTAATTAGTTTATTTGAAATGATGTCATTGGGGTGGGTCCCAAACTCTGATTGGTGTTCTTACAAGAAGATAAGGACACAGACATCCTGGGAAGATGGCCATGTGACAGGTGGGCAGACTTTGGAATGATGCTGTCACAAGCCCAGAAATGCCTGGAGCTACCAGTTGCTGGACTAGGCAAGGAAGGACCTTCCCCTAGAGCCTTTAGAGAGAGAATGGCTCTGCTGATACCCTGAATCTGGACTCTGGCACCCAGAACTGTGGGAGAATACATGTATGTTGTTTAAGGCACCAAGTTTGTGGGACTTGGTTACACCAGCCGAAGAAAACTGCTAACAAGGAAGGCATGCGCTTTATTTTTTTCCCTCCTACCTAGGCCAGGTACAACAGCAGTGTTCTCTAATCTCTCTCCGGAGGATCCCTGGTGGCACAGTGGTTAAAGCGTTCGTCTGCCAACCAAAATGTCAGCAGTTCAAACCCACCAGCCACTCCACCAGAGAAAGATGTCTACTTCCATGAAGATTTATAGCCTTGGAAAACCTATGGGGCAGCTCTACTCTGTCCTATAGGGTCAAAATGAGTCGGAATCAACTTGACGGACTGCTTCTTTGTTTTGTGTTGTTTTTTGGTTGAATCTATATAAAGAATAATTGACTTGAGACACTGAGGCCTTCTTAAATACATTTGGACCAAATAGCCAAGGACAACTTGCCAAAATGGGACCCTGCTAGGCTCTTTCACCTCTTTTAAAACCAGAACTTTTTTTTTTTTTTTAATACTCAATTTCCTAATAAGTCTGTTTTTTCCTTAGGGCTTCGTCTACATCAGACTCATTCAGAAAGTGTGTAGCACCCCAAACAGAGATCAGCTCATCTGTATCTTCATCATAGGTGACCTTTGTTACCTTTTCTGTCTAATATTCAAGGAGTGATGAGCTTCTCATCATAGAAGAGCTTTCAGATTCACTGAACACGAGGTATGGTTTTTCCATGAGCAATAATGATGATAACAACTACGAGAACAACAAAAGCAACTCTTTCGCTAGCTACCTCTGAACATAAAATTATGAGACTATAATTACAATGGCAGATTTAGGCAACATTTTTTAAACAATGAAGCCTTCATAAGAAGGCTAATTGTTAACTAGGCCAAATGGCATCTACATCTCGGCAAATTGTATCAGTGTAATTCCATGTATAGAATTTTTAAAGTACATGGCAATTTTTAAAATGGCATTTACATAATTTTTAAATAATTAAATAGGAATGTTAGTGATTTGTTCTTTAGAAAGATTACATTGCTATTCATCTTTCTTTTTTTCCGCTTTTCATTACTAATTTCATCTAACAAATCATGACAGGGTGAAGGTGGAATTTTAATTTTAACTGTTGTACACATCTCAGAGTGATCTATATTCTGCAGGATGCTCCAAACTTCATCATCATTATGTGACATATCGCTGAGATTTTAATAATGTAATGTGTTTGGTGGCAACTGGAGAAGCAGAGGTGGTGCGGGGTAGAGCAATGGAGGTGTTTGCTGTCTGTGTGAGGGATAACACACTATATTCATAGTGAAGTGGGAATCAGGGACACGGGGAAAAACCCAGTTCATGTATACTAAATAAAAAAGCACAGAATGCCTGCTGTCTTTCTTGAATTCCGTACAAGTTCAAGATAATTTAAAATAAAACAAGGATTTGAAACTCTTTCTACCTAACCAAAAACCAAACTGTTTGCCATCGAGTCGATTCCCACTCATAGTGACCCTCCAGAAGAGAACTCGCCTGTAGGGTTTCTAAGGAGCGGCTGGTGGATCTGAACTGCCAACCTTTCGGTTAGCAGCCAAATGCTTAACCACTGCACCACCAGGGCTCCTCTTTATACCTAAGTAGTGAAAAATAAGACGTATTATTCATCTTAAGACTGAAGTGAAACAGATGGTACTTTTACACCAGGATAATAAGCACAGATATGGACTGCCTTGGGTTACCTCTTAAAGCTCAACTATAATGTCAAAATAAGGATGAAGATAATAATAATAAAACACATCTAGAAATTTCTCTGTGCCAATCACTTTTCTTATCATGTTATACAATTATCTCATTTAATTCTCACAGTAACTACATGAGGAAGTTTCAAGTATAATTTCACCTGTTTACAGATGAGAAAATTGAGGGCCAGAGGGGCTAAATACCTTGCTCAAGGTCACAGAGCCATGTTCAGACTCAGGCTCTCAGTCACAGATAGTCGTCTTTAACTGCTTTATGCCAAACTGTCATTGTAACAACACACACACACACGCACACAAATGAACACATACATGTGCACCCTTGCACATGTGCACACACTCATGCAGACGCACATGTGTGATGCACACACTTCATATGCACACAATCACAAGACTTACGCACATACATGAATGTGCACACATACACTCATGCAGGCACTCACAAAAATGCACACACATTCATGCATGGACTTGTATGCATGTACAAATGTGCTAGCACAAACACAGGTGCTTTGATACACACGTACACTTGCATGTACCATGTACACACATGCACACAATACACACATGCATACACTCACACAGTTATCCGCAGACATGCAGACTGATCCACACATGAACAGACATGCCAATGTCAACATGTGCGCACACATGGGCAAACCACAAGGCAGGCCTCATCCACATGTGCACACGGTACATGCACACACAGACTCACATGCATAGGCACACACATATGCATATACTTAGCCAGGAACATGTCCACACATGCCCACATGCACACACAGGAGTACAGGCAGTGGCACACACATATGTTCATGTGCATACAGGTACATATGCACACTTTTATGCAGATACTTAGAACATGCACACATGCACAAATACACACATATATACACTCTCTGATGCACTCTCATATATGTGCACAGGCACTAAATACACATGTGCATTTGTGCACACACATGCACACATGTGTGAACACAATGCACATATGCTTATTAAAAGACACACAATACACACGTGAGCACAGTTTTAAGGCAATCACACATGCAAATGTACAAGCATACATGCATACACTCACATAAATGCGGCGCATTCATGGATACATGTAAACATAGCCACTCATATACACATATACCCATGTGCATATGCACACAGTCATGCACACACACACACATTTACTGACACAGACATGGGCAACATGCTGGTCAGCTCTGATAGATGTGCCCAAGAGGGCTGAATGTTCCAGGCCAGGAACACCTGTGGAGTGTGCTGTGGTATTTGGTCTTATAATTGCATTCTAGGAGGGCCCAGCACTTAAAGAGTGTTACCTTCTCAGGTAGTTTATCTAATTAATGTCATAACTTACATGTGAAACACATATAAAATACACATGGACTCCTTGGCAACTAATGATCGCATATGCCATGAGGACAAGAGGCATCCTATTTTCTCCCATCCATCTTCTGTCAGCAAAGTGAAGCACACCAGTCTGGGACAAACAGATACGACCTTGGGTGGGATGGGTTCAGTGGATGGGGAATTACCACTTGCTCTTGCTCTCAGCTTCCTCTATCTTCTCCTGCAGCTGAACTTGGGAGCTGGAGGCATGCCTGATCCTCTTGACTCACATCCCCCACAGGGACCTGCCTGGACACCACTGGACAGCCTGTGTTCATCCTTGGAAGCCCTTCAGGCCAGGTCACCCAGAAGTTCTCCATCATGTTGTCCTTCCTCACAGCATTCTCCTGCTGGCAGTCCTGGCCTGTGTGAGACAAGGCTAACTCCACAGTTACTGAGCCTATAGTTTACACTGGGGGTATTAATTTCCTAGGACAGCAATAACAAAATACCACAAATTAGGTGGATTTAAAAAACAGAAATTTATCTTCTCACAGTTCTGGAGGCCAGAAGTCCGAACCAGGGTATCGGCCCTGTTGATTTATTTAATTTATTTTATTTTTGTTATTCTTGAGAATATACACAGCAGAACATACACTAATTAATCAAAATATACATTCACAATTCAGTGCCATTGATTACATTTCTCTAGTTGTACATTCTCACCCTCCTTTTCTCAATTGTTCCCTCACTAACAGAAACTCACTGTCTCCTAAGTTTCTTATCTATTATATTTTTTTAATTTTTTTATTGTACTTTAGATGAAGGTTTACAGAGCAAACTAGCTTCTCATTAAACAATTAATGTGCATGTTTTGTGACATTGGTTGCCAACCCCACGACATATCAACAGTCTCCCCTCTGGACCTTAGGTTCCCCATTACCAGCTTTCCTGTCCCCTCCTGCCTGCTTGTCCTTGCCCCTGGGCTGGTGTGCCCATTTAGTCTCATTTTGTTTTATGGGCCTGTCTAATCTTTAGCTGAAGGGTGAACCTCAGGAGGGACTTCAGTACTGAGCTATAAAAAGGTGTTCGGGGGCCATGCTCTCGGGGTTTCTCCAGTCTCTGTCAGACCAGTAAGTCTGGTCTTTTTTTCTGAGTTAGAATTTTGGTCTACATTTTTCTCTAGTTCTGCCTGGGATCCTCTATTGTGATCCCTATCAGAGCAGTAGGTGGTGGTAGCTGGGCACCATCTTGTTGTGCTGCACTCAGTCTGGTGGAGGCTGTGGTACTTGTGGTCCTTTAGTCCTTTAGACTAATCTTTCCCTTGTGTCTTTAGTTGTCTTTATTCTCCCTTACTCCAGATACGGTGACACGAGTGGAGTATCTTAGATGGCCGCTCACAAGCTTCTAAGACCCCAGATGCTACTCACCAAAGTTGAATGTCGAACATTTTCTTTATAAACGATGTTATGTCAATTGAGCTAGATGTTCCCTGAGACCATGGTCCCCACAGGCCTCAGCCCAGTAATTTGGTCCCTCGAGGAGTTTGGATGTGTCTATGGAGCTTCCATGACCTTGGCTTGGACAAGTTGTGCGGGCTTCAACAGTATTGTGTACTGTCTTACCCTTCACCAAAGTTACCACTTACCTATTGTCTGTTTAGTGTTTTTCCCTCTCCACCCCTTCCCTCCCTCATAATCATCAAAGATTGTTTCTTTTTTTTTTTTTCTCCTT
>NW_004444008.1:10019538-10032397 GCF_000243295.1 Trichechus manatus latirostris
GCAGTAGTGTTTTGTAGTTTTCTTTGTATAGGTCTTTTACATCCCTGGTTAGATTTATTCCTAAGTATTTTATTTTTTTAGGAGCTATTATAAATGGTATTGTTTTCCTGAATTCCTTTTCATCATTTTCTTTATTGGTGTATAGGAATCCAACTGATTTTTGTATGTTTAACTTGTATCCTGCTACTCTGCTGAATCTTTCTATTAGTTCCAGTAGTTTTCTTGTGATTGTTTCTTTTTGTGTGTAAATCTTTTCATTAGTTTTTACAGTAGTGGTCTCATACAATATTTGGCCTTTTATGATTGACTGATTTCACTCAGCATAGTGCCCTCCCGATTCATCCATGTTGTGAGATGCTTCGCAAATTCATCATTGTTCTTTATCATTGCATAGTATTCCATTGTGTGTATGTGCCATAGTTTATCTGTGTTGATTTATTCTGAAGGCTCTGAGAGAGGAACTGTTCCATGCCTCTCTCCTAGCTTCTGTTGCTGCCAGCAATCCTTGATAATTTTCTTTCTGCTTGTAGATGTATCTTTGCATGGCATCTATCTTTTCCATATGTAACCCTGTTTTCATGTCTGTCTTCCTTGTTTACAACACACTAGTCATATAGGATTAAAACCTACCCTACTTTTGTATGACCTTTAACTTAACTGAATAATATTTTCAAAGAAAGACCCCACTTCCCCAAACAAGGTCACATTTACAGATACAAGGGTTAGGACTTCAAACATCTTTTTGGGGAACACAGTTCAGTTCATAACACTGTAAAATGCATCTGATGAGCATTATCTCAATCCTCATAGCCAACACATAAGGCATAGAAGGAAGTAGCTTGCCCGCATTCACAGAGCTGAACTTGTTCTCTTTACCAGCTAAGCCATCATGTCTCTAGACCTACAACATGGCTGAAGAATTTGCTGACTTGGGGTAGGTCCATCTACCCTGGCTGCCCCCACCTGCCACTCCTTGCTGACCACCATCTTCTGCTCTCCTCCATCATTGTTGGAGATTCCAGAGAAGAGAAGACCTTCCCTCTGCATCCAGCTTCTCCTTATCTGCAATCAAGGTGATCCCACATCAGACCATCTTTCTGTGGGCCCTGGCAATTCAACATCACCATCTTTATCCCTTCAACACCACCTTCTAGAAGTGCAGGCAATGGGAAGTGGACTTTTCCCTTCAAGAGGTGACCTCTCTGTCTAGGGCTCTCTCCTATCTTACCTTGGTGTCTCCTGGCTTTCCAAGACATTGCTTCAGCCCAGTGCTTTTAATCTATCCACATATTCTTAGAAGAAACCATTCTCCAAGGGACCATACCCAACAGTCTGAAATTTACAGACCCAAACAGATGCCTGTTTATTCAAGAGCTGTTTACTGAGCACATAGTGGAGGGGGGTCAGGGGTTGTGCAATCCTTAGTAACACAGAAGGAGCTAGTCCTGCACACAGCGAGATACTGACGAAGGCAAACTCTCTCTCTCTGAATGTATGTCCTAAGCCGCATGCCCATTTTCCTCCCCCAGTGCCCAGCAGCAGCTGTAGACACTAGTCTCTCCTCTCTACACCACTCCCATTTGTTCTTACACTTCTTGCTGCCTCTTCCTTCCCTCCAAGTCCCATTCTGCCTTTGACTGGGGCATCTAAGCCAAGATACCCTTTGTTATGTTGGTGTCCTGGCCAACAGCCCTCCTTTGAGGTCAGGTTTTACATGCCTATCTTGGTATTCACTTCCTCTAAATCCTTTGGTTTGAAACATCTGCATCACCCAAAAGGCTGATGCCTTGAGATCTAACACACACGCATATAACACATCCTCCCAGCACAACCAGCTGCACAAGCCAAGCTTTATGGACAGGCCGCTATTTTCAACTTAACTAAACCATTTTGGGAGTGAACAATTGAATGGGTGAGGGCCTGCTTTGTGGATTCCTTGCCCTCCATTTCACATCTCAGGTATAGGACATTCACAACAGATAATCTCTCCTGTTTTATTGACCAGGAGCTCTGCCGGAGAAAGATGTGGCAGTCTGATTCCATAAAGATTACAGCCTTGGAAACCCTATGAGGCAGTTATACTCTGCCCTATACTGTCCCTATGAGTCTGAATCGACTCAATAGCAACAGGTTTGGGTTTGAGGTCTTAATAACCGCCACCTGGATGACCAGATTTAAAAAAAAGAATAGCAATAAAAAATCACCTCATTGCCATCGAGTCAATTCTGACTCATAGTGACCCTATAGGACAGAGTAGAACTGGCCCATAGCATTTCCAGGGAGTGGAAGTTCATGAAGCAGTTTCACTATGGTTTTACAATCTGGGTGAGGATTTTAAAAATACTAATATGTTTTAATTCATTAAAAATACATAAGGTGTTTGTTAAGCAACCCGTCTAACTCTTCTGTAGCCTCATCAAGTTTAATTAAAAATAACTTACATTGTATTCTGAAGACAAAAGCAAGCTGTTTTCTTTTCTTTCTTTCTTTTTTTTTTTTTTTGGCATTCTTATACAACTCTAATGTGCCAATTTGTAATAGCTCGATAAGGTCTTTGGCATACATGAAAGAGAGCATGCAGTGATGCACTTTGCTTTTCTTTCTGAGAAATTCTCTCTCCTTCTCATCCTGCATGGCCCCAGACTCCCCTAGTCCTGGGAGCACAGAAGCTAAAACTCCCAGCATGAGAACTGTTGAGCACTCACTGAGGC
The DNA here is from genome assembly GCF_000243295.1 of Trichechus manatus latirostris. Taxonomy (NCBI): domain Eukaryota; kingdom Metazoa; phylum Chordata; class Mammalia; order Sirenia; family Trichechidae; genus Trichechus; species Trichechus manatus. The sequence continues at coordinate 10,022,250 of NW_004444008.1, forward strand.
TGGGGTGGGCATGCCAGCAATTCTGAGACCTCATCTTTTCTCCCAGAGAGCCAGCACACCTCCCCCTTATTTATTTATTTATTTAATGATCTTACATTTTCTTTTCATCTCACACTTTATTTTCATCTAATAACAAATACACTTTAAATAGATGGAATTAAATTTAGTGACAAACAAGTTCCAGAGCTAAAATAGGAAGATCTGCTTTCTCCAAGGGCATTCCTGCTTACTATGTTGGGAAATGCCTTTCCAAGTACAATTCAGTGAGAAACTTACAGCACAATAGACGATTTAAGAAGAGAAGTTCACATTTAGCACATTTCATTTGGGGAGGGATAAGCACTTACAGTGGACATCTAAGCATTTTTTATGCCAAACTAATGGACTCATTTCCTCTTATGAATAAGACTTGGGCCTAAACAGCCACATTTCTCTGTAGATCAGGATCTGCCAGAGAGTTGGAAGGAAAGGTTTCCCCCAACAATTGTTAAAGCTGATTAGTAGGAATTTTCCTTTTGCTTCCTACTAACCATCTACCCAGAAAATTTTATACCTCGTGTCTGCCTTTGTTTCCAACATGAGTAATTCAGTTTTGTTTTCTTTTCTGCTTCAGAAACTGAAGCTGTGATGGGTGATGGAGCAACTTCATGCCCCATAATCCAGCTGTAAGAGATCACGCCGGCATTTCTGAAAGGAACTGGGGCAATGCAGCTGGATCTCAACATTAATTCCTCAATAATTAATGATCCGTCTATTAAAGTTTAATGGTAAGTTGATAAGTAATGGTTTGGCTGCCATGTCACTTGATCGTTCATGTAGCAAGTTGCCTGGAAATGTTCTGGATGGTCTATCTGCATCCAGCGTAATGGAGTTGAAGGAAGGGAAAAGAAGAGTTTAGGAAAATGCTGTGCCATTTTACAGTCACTTAGAACTTAGCAAAAAAAAAAAAAAAAAAAAATCACTTGGAAAAGGTTAGACTATATTAAAACATGACATGCATGACCACCATCACTCGATTTACTGCCGTCTATCCCCACCCTGCCTTAAACATAAATATCATTGTATCTTTCAGACTTGTTACATGTTTGAATATCTTTGATAAAGAAAGAAAATAGACCCGTCTTGCATGATTCCAGAGATAAGAACTAGGGCTAATAGATGAATGCTCCAACTCAGCCAACCAACCAGTTGCCGTGAAGTCAGTTCTGACTCATAGTGACCCCATGTGTTTCAGAATTTCTGACTCATGCCAACCCCGTGTGTTTCAGAGTAGAACTGTGCTCCACAGGGTTTTCATGGCTGGGACCTCTTAGAAGCAGATTACCAGGCCTTTCTTCCAAGGTGCTTCTGGATGGGTTTGAACTGCTAACCTCGTTGGTAGTCCAGGGCTTAACTCTTTGTGCCACCCAGTGACTCCATATGGATTTTATGGGAAGGCAAATTTGGCCTCAATATAAGGAGTATTTTTCCAACAAAGTCATCCTCGAAGGTATGAGCTGCCTCATGAGATAGTGAATTGTAAGATAGAAGACGGGAATCTGTAGGTTAAAGGTTTGAAATCAAATTAGGCAGTGTCTGTGGAGTTGGGCTTTCCAAGCTGCTCCACTGGATATCACCAGCAGATGAGAGGCAGGCCTCCCTTTTCCACTGTACCACGTGGACTTCCAACTGTCATGCAAGGAAGCTCTTCTAAAAACATGCCAATGCTGAATGCAGCAGGACATGCCAACACAATATTCCAGAACAAATTTTACAGGTCGGATCTCTGGACACTCAACATTAGCCCTCTGCCCAAGTAAGAATCATGGCCAGAGAAGGACAAGTGAGAGAAAACCGAAAACATACCAGGGACAGCACCGACTTATCCACCAAGCACGGTGGGCACCGTGCCTCGGCTGATGATACTTTTAGGGGTACATGAAAATGTTTTAATTTCTTTTAAAATCTTAAGGAAAAAGTTAACTTTTAGGTCAACAAAAATGTTTTAATACATAATATTGATACATTTGTCTTTACAGTAAAGCAGATGTAAAATACAATTTTTATTATTTTTAATGGTGGACAAAGGGACCCATGGAGGCAAAAGTGCCGCTTGCTGTTAGGTGCCATCAAGTCGGTTCTGGCTCACAGGGACCCTCTGTACGACAGGGTGAAACACTGCCTGGCCTTTCACCATCCTTACAGGGGTTGCTAAGTTTGAGCCCATTGTTGCAGCCACTGTGTCAATCCATCTTGTCGAGGTCTTTCTCTTTTTCACTTACCCTCTACTTTACCAAGCATGATGTTCTTCTTCAGGGACTGGTCCCTCCTAATAACATATCCAAAGTATGCTTCTAAGAAGGATTCTAGCTCTACATCTTCCAAGACAGATCTGTTCTTTCTTCTGGCATTCCATGGTACATTCAATAAGGCAGCCCTGCTCAGGGGAATTGAGGACACTTAGCAGCCCAGGACAGACGGAAGCAATATCAGAAAATGTTTTCAGGAGTACAGGATTTAAAGAGGGAGCAAGGCAGTGGTGGCCAGTATTGCACCAGAGGGCTGAGTGGGGTCAGGACAGACTGGAGGAAACAGGTGCACAAATAGCGATGAAATCTATAAATGCAGTCTGGGCTAGGTCAGTGATTCTTAAACTCAGGTTCTTCAACATTTCCTGGGGGTCTTCCTAAAATGTGTGTTCCTAGGTCCTGACCCCAGGGCCCACAGAGAGCTCATTATGGGCAGTGAGATCCAGATAGTGCATTTTGAAAAATGCTCACGGTGGACACTGACCTAGAGAATTCTTCAGAACACACCTGGAAATACAGTTTTCAGCAAGCTCACTGTAATGTGCATGTATTTTTATAACAGGTTTTTTCCAAACACGTATTTTCTTTAAACAGGGTGCAGAAACATTCTAACACTAAGTCTTCATTGAGGGCAATATTCCAGCAATTGTGCATAAAGAAACACAAAGAAGAATAAACAGCTGAGTCAATTATTCAGATTATTCAAATACAATGGCACTCTTTATAATAACAGTATTAAAAAAGTTGATGAGTATCTAAATTCTAAGTTAACGAGCTTTTTCTCCATGTGGTAATGTTTTAAAGGATGGAATGGAACATCTGTGCTACATACTATTGAGAATTGATTAATTTGAAGGAAAATATAAATTTTTATGTTTGATAACGACATTGATAATCCCATTTCAAAAAAAAAAAGAAACAACCCATTGCCCTCAAGTTGATTCCGACTCATAGTGACCCTATAGGACAGAGCAGAACTGCCCCACAGGGCTTCCAAGGAGTGCCTGGTGGATTTGAACTGTCAACCTTTTGGTTAGCAGCTGTAGCTCTTAACGACTATGCCTCCAGGGTTTCCATTTCAAATAGAGAGTCTGAATTTATTCAGAAAGAATTCCTAGGAGTGTTCAGTGTGCTGTTTTTTCCACCTCCATCAGCGCTCCCTCACTCCCTGTCTCTGCCTTCTCTCTCCTCTTCCTTCTCTTTTTCTAAGTCAGGTGTGACCATAGGGTAAGAGATGACAGCGGTAGCCCGAGGCACTCACCCTTGGCAATCACAAACTCTTTCCCAGGTCAATGGATGAGTGATCCAGTAGCACTCTCACCAGGATTTGGTCTCCTGCAGTTGGCAGTAGAAAGTGAGAGGCCAAGGAGACTCGGATGCCAGGACCGGGAGGTAAAACCCAGGGCTGGGTGTCTGGCTCTTCAACTGCCAAGCTGGACCTACAGGGACAGGAATCATCTGCAGGGACTGCCAGCAAGAGGAGGTCCTGGAGGCCTGATTTTGACATCAGCCACCATAGATTCATGTAGGATGTAACTCCAGAGTAGAGTCCAGCGTTTTGTTCTTCTGGGTCACGTGCCAAAACAGAGCTGGTTAACAGTCAACCATGTCTTGTTGTTCCTGTCACTGAGGCAAAAGTCAAACATGCTTTGGATCATGGAGAGAGAGGGAGCCAGCTCTTTGGAACTACAGTGAGTAATAAGTGTACCACTACGTGGGCTCAGTGTAAATGGAATGTTATTATCTGGACTACAAACATGTTTTGACTATACCATTGTCGTCGTTGTTGTTGTTATCTGCTGTCCAGTCAGCCCCGACTCATGACTACACCATTGCAGAGTAAGAATAATTACTCCTGGGGTTTGTTGTATGGAGCGCCATGTAGCTGAAGGATCTACAGAGCACTTCCAAACCACGTGTTCGCTACTTCACACATTATTAAAGCCAAGAAACCGGTTGCCTTGAAGCCCCCCACCAATCCCAGTGAAAAGTGTCTTTCTTCATCTCCAAATTAGCTGCTTTAGATATCTGAGTACCAATACAGCATTCAGCTCAACTACTTCAGCCATGTGTTTTTTTCAAATCATTTGCTTTTAATGGACACTTCACTTTATATTTTGAAAATACATTCAAAAGTTGAAAAGTACTCACATTCATTTTCCCTCAGAAACTATTTTTCCATCTTGTAGCAAAACAAAGCAACCTTAGAGCATGTGCATCTAAAAGCACAGACTGTTTGTGAATAAACTTGTGTTTTGGTCTGGTGATCTTACTGCCTGTAACTCAGAGGACCACTGCCAGTTCGCTATTGGCAGCCCACATCCAAGCTCTAGAAGAAAAATAAATATTGATTTTCTTCATCCTAACTATACACACAATCTTTACCTTGTCCCTACTGAACTTAATTTTGTGTTGACAGGGTATATTTTTAAGAGATATTTTGAATTTTGATACAACCTCTAATACCCATTGCCACTGAGTCAATTGTGACTCATAGCGACCCTATAGGACAGAGGAGAACTACCCCATAGAGTTTCCAAGGAGCACCTGGTGGGTTTGAACTGCTGACATTTTGGTTACCAGCCATAGCTCTTAATCACTACACCACTAGGGTTTCAAGATAAAACAGGTTCTCGGCACAGGAAAAAAATTGCCCTAGATCCCCCAGGCTCATGCAAAGCTTGCAGAAGGTTCATGGGCTCTGCTGCTGTAGGCGGTGACTGAGCGTGACAGAGACCTCCATGTCTTAGCTGCTCCCTGTGGAACACGGGCCACTTCTCCTATGGCCTAAGGTTTTTTTGTTTTGTTTTTTCCTCAGTGACACAGGCTGGGAGGAGGGAGATTGGAGTGTTTCAGTACCTCAGCCTGACAATGGCACATGGCACTTCTGCTGATGTTTCAGTAGCCAGAAGAAGTCACATGGTCCTGTCTAAGTGAAGGGGGATGAAAAGTGGAGTCTCCTAGAAACTCAGAAGACACTGGGGACACTGTAATGTCTGCTATAGCATTGAAACATCAATTATCAATGTCTGCCACAGTATGGAAAATGTTCAACTAGTTATGTCTGCTACAGCATGAGCTATGCTCGATAGTATTGTCTGCCACAGCAGCCAAACATGCTCAACTCATAATGTCTGCCACAGCCTAGGCCTTGCTCAATGGTAATGTCTGTCACAACATGTAAACATGCTCAACTATTCATGTCTGCCACAGCATGGATCATGCTCAACTAGCAATGTCAGCTACAGCATCTGAACAAACAGCAAAACCTTATCCCTGCACACTATACCTAATTTTAGCTGTTAAGAGAAATCTTATTTGGTATGTAATCTGTCAAGATTGCAAACAGAGTAGCCTGTGGCCCAGTTCTCCAGTTCCTCACCTTGGCTGACTCACTCCCCAACCACTGTGATCTGTCTTCTACCCCTGTGGCTTCACTGAAAGTTCTTCATCATGGCCATTGCAAAATCCAAAGGAGCCTTTCATTCTTTCCCTGACTGAACCTTCCTGCAGGTCTTGTCAGTGTTGACCACAGCCTCAATGAAACACTTCTCCTGGTTTTCCCTTACATCTCTTGCTACTTTTTTCCAAGTCTTCTTTTCTTGCTCCTTTTTCTAAAATGTTGATGTTTCAAAATCCTGTGTCTTGATCCCCATCTTCTTTTCCCTGCTAGACTGCATCCAGAGCCACCACTTCCGCTTTATATCAATGACTCCCACACGTGATCATTTCCAGCCCAGGTCTCTCTTCCAGGTTACAAATTAGTGAACATTAAGTTTTCCATGAACATTTAACAACATATCCCAGAGAGAACACTTTCTTTCGTCTAATCCTCTTATGTCCCCTGTTTTTGTGAATGGCTCCACTATCGTTTGAGTTCCTCATACCAGACACCTGTGTGTCATCACTGACAATCCCTCTGCCTAAGCCGACAGGACATCGGTCACTGAGGCTCTGGGTTGTGATCGCTAACCATTTCTTTTGTTCATTTTTACCTTTTTAGTCCCAACATTCACATCTGAGTTCAGCTCTTCCCCTATGGCTTAGCTACATGAATTTTCTCTTCACTGGTCTCCTTTATTCTACCTTTTGAATGCCAGTTCCTGCCCCAATTTTGAGACCACTCTCACACTGCAAGGAAAGGCTTTTCCTAACGTGTAAGTGTAATCAGGCTACCCAAAATACAAGGTGGAGCCCCACATTCAGGCCATGGCCCAAAGCCTTGTTCTTCTCACTTGCCTCAGGGCCTCATATCTAACTAATTCTGCCACCCCATACACACCCAGCCCTCCAGCCTCTGTGCCTGTGCTCCTTGTTTTCCATCTGTTAATAATGGCCTTCCCATCCCCAGAAGACAGACTGGAGGCTAAAGCAGAAAGAACCTCAGGCCCCACTGGCTGGCTTCAGAGTTGGTCCCACTTATGCTCTTCCATTTTATTACTTGCTTTTTCTACTCTCCTACACGTGTCTTTTAATGAATTGAAATTATTCATTTTAATGTAGTCAAAGTTAGTATTTTTTTCTCCTTTTAAATTAGTCCTTGTCTGTCTCATTAAATAAATCTTTGCCCATTCCAAGGCTATGAAGATACCCTCCTATGTTTCCTCCTAGACATTTTTTTTGTTTTACCTTTTATATTTAGATCTACAATCCATCTTGAATTGACTTTTTTTTTATTATACATTAGATGAAGGTTTACAGAACAAATAGTTTCACATTAAACAGTTAGTACACATATTGTTTTATGACAATGGTTAACAACCCCATGACATGTCAACACTGTCCTTTCTCAAACTTGGGTTCCCTATTACCCACTTTCCTGTCCCCTCCTGCCTTCTAGTCCTTGTCCCTGGACTGTTGTGTCCCATTAGTCTGATTTTGTTTTATGGGGCTGTCTAATATTTGACTGAATGGTGAACCTCAGGAGTGGCTGCATTACTGAGCTAAAAGGGTGTCCAGAGGTCATGCTCTTGGGGTTTCTCAAGTCTCTGTCAGGCCAGTAAATCTGGTCTGTTTTTGTGAGTTAGAATTTTGTTCTACATTTTTCTCCAGCTCTGTCCAGGACCCTCTGTAGTGATCCCAGTCAGAGCAGTCAGTGGTCGTAGCCAGGCACCATCTAGCTGTACTGGACTCGGTCTGGTGGAGACCGTGGTAGTTGTGGTCCATTAGTCATTTGGAATAATTTTTCCCTTGTATCTTGTTTTCTTCATTCTCCTTTGTCCCCAAAGGGGTGAGACCAGTGGAGTATCTTATATGGCTGCTCACAGGCTTTTAAGACCCCAGAGGCAACTCACCAAGGTAGAATGTAGAACATTGTCTTTATAAACTGTGCTATGCCAACTGAGCTAGATATTCCCCGAGACCATGGTCACCACAGCCCTCTGCCCAGCTATTCAGTCTCTCAGGAAGTTTGGATGTGTCTATGGAACTTCCATGACCTTTCCTTGTACAAGTTGTGCTGGCTTCCCAAGTATTATGAAACTGTCTTACCCTTCACCAGAGTTATCACTTATCTATTGTCTATTTAGTATTCCCCCCAACTTCCCATCCCTGGTAACCAACAAAGATTCTTTCTTTTTGTGTGTAAACTTTTTCATGAGTTTTTACAGTGGAGGTCTCATACAATGTTTGTCCTTTTGTGATTGACTTATTTCACTCAGCATAATGTCCTCCAGTTTCATCCATGTTATGAGATGCTTCACAGATTCATCATTGTTCTTTCTCGTTGCATAGTACTCCATTGTGTGTATGTACCATAGTTTGTTTATCCATTCATCTGTTGATGGGCATCTAGGTTGTTTCCATCATTTTGCTATTGTGAACAATGCTGCCATGAACATAGATGTGCATATGTCTATTCGAGTGACGAATCTTATTTCTCTAGGATATATTCCTAGAAGTGGGATTGCTGGATCATATGGTATGTCTATTTTTAGCTTTCTAAGGAAGCGCCATATCATTTTCCAAAATGGTTGTATCATTATACATTCCCACTAGCAGTGCATAAGAGTTCTGATCTCCCTGCATCCTCTCCAACATTTATTATTTCCAGTGTTTTTGATTCCTGCTAGTAATGCCGGGGTGAGATGGTATCTCATTGTGGTTTTAATTTGCATTTCTCTAGTGGCTAGTGATCACGAGCATTTCCTCATCTGTCTTTTGGCTGCTTGAATGTCTTTGGTGAAGTGTCTGTTCATTTCCGTTGCCCATTTTTTAATTGATTTATTTGTCTTTTTGTTGTAGAGGTTTTGGATTTTCTTGTAGATTTTAGAGATAACCTTTGTCTGACTTGTAATGTCCAAAAATTTTTTCCTAGTCTGTAGGTTCTCTTTTTCCTCTTTTGGTCAAGTCTTCTGATGAGCATAAGTGTTTAATCTTTAGAAGATCCCAGTTATCTAGCTTATCTTCTGGAGTTTGTGTGTTGTTGGTTATGGTTTGTATCCTGTTAATGCTGTGTATTAAGGCCTGTAGCATTGGTCCTATTTTTTCTTCTATGAACTTTATAGTTTTTGGCTTTCTATTTAGGTCTTGATCCATTTTGACTTAGTTTTTGTATATGGTGTGAGATATGGGTCCTGTTTCATTTTTTTTGCAGATGGATACCCAGTTTTGCCAGCACCATTTGTTAAAAACAGGGTCTTTTCCCCATTTGATGGACTTTGGGCCCTTGTTGAAGATCAGGTGACTGTAGGTGGATGGATTTACATCTGGGTTCTCACTCTGTTCCATTGGTCAATCTATCTGTCGTTGTACCAGTACAAGGCTGTTTTGACTACCGTAGCTGCATAGTAGTTTCTGAGGTAAGGTAGTGCAAGTCCTCCTACTTTATTCTTGTTCTTCAATAGTGCTTTACTTATCCGGGGCTTCTTCCCTTTTCATATAAAGTTAATGATTAGTTTTTCCATCTCTTTAAGAATGTTGTTGGTATTTTCATCAGGATTGCATTGTATTTGTAAACTGCTTAGGGAAGAATTGTCATTTTCACTATGTTGAGTCTACCTATTCATGAGCATGGTATGTTTTTCCATTTATGTAGATCCCTTTGGGTTTCTTGCAGTAGTGTCTGGTAGATTTCTTTGTACAGGTCTTTTATATCCCTGGTTAGATTTATTCCTAATCATTTTCTTTTCTTAGGGGCTATTGTAAATGGTATTGTTTTCCTGATTTCCTTTTCATCCTTCTCTTTATTGGTGTGTAGGAATCCAACTGATTTTATATCCTGCTACTCTGCTGAATTTTTCTGTTAGTTCCAGTAGTTTTCTCGTGGAGACTTTAGGGTTTTTTTATGCATAGTATCATATTATCTGCAAACAGGGACCGTTTAACTTCTTCATTACCAATTTGGATGCCCTTTATGTCTTTTTCTTGCCTTATTGCTCTAGCTAGGATATCCAGAACAATGTTAAATAGGAGTGGAGATAAAGGGCATCCTTGTCTTGTTCCTGTTCTCAAGGGGAATGTTTTCATTCTCTCTCCATTAAGAATTATGTTGGCCATTGGTTTTGCATAAACGCCCTTTATTATGTTGAGAAATTTTCCTTCTATATCTTTTTTATTGGGAGTTTTTATCAGGAATAGGTATTGGACTTTATCAAATGTCTTTTCTGTGTCAATTGAGATGACCATGAGATTATTTTCTTTCCTTGTATTTATGTGGTGGATTACGTTGATTGATTTTCTAATGTTGCACCATCCTTGCATACCTGGTATGAACCCTACTTGGTCGTGATGTATTAGTTTTTGGATATGATGCTGAATTCTATTGGCTAGAATTTTTGCATCTATATTCATGAGAGATATTGGTCTGTAATTTTCTTTTTTTGTGGTGTCTTTGCCTGGTTTTGGTATCAGGGTTATGCT
>NW_004444008.1:10032976-10050477 GCF_000243295.1 Trichechus manatus latirostris
TGTAGTTAATGTTTTGATTTTATCCCTTTCTTCTTTTTTGATGTGTGCATCTATTGCTATAAATTGTCCTCTGAGGACTGCCTTTGCTGTGTCCCAAAGCTTTTGGTATGATGTGTTTTCATTCTTGTTTGATTCCAGGAATTTTTTTATTCCATCTCTGATTTCTTCTATTACCCAGTGGTTTGTAAGCTTGGTGTTAGTCAGTTTCCATGTAAATGATTTTTTTTCCTTGCTCTTCCTGTTGTTAATTTCTACCTTGATGGCACTGTGGCCAGAGAGGATACTTTGTATTATCTCAGCCTTTTGGATCTTTTTGAGGGCTGATCTGTGGACTAAATGTGGTCTATTCTGGAGATTGTTCCATGTGCATTGGAAAAGAATGTGTACTTTGCAGCTTTTGGGTGTAGTGTTCTACATATGTCTATGAGGTCAAGTTGGCTGATTGTGCTGTTTAGGTCTTCTGTATCTTTGCTGAATTTCTTTCTAGATGTTCTGTCCTTTCCTGAGAGTGGTGTGTCGAAGTCTCCTACTATTATTGTGGAACGGTCAGTTTCTCTGTTCAGCACTGTTAGAGTTTGTTTTATGCGTTTTGGAGCCCTGTCATTGGGTGCATAGATGTTTATTATGGTTCTGTCTTCATGCTGAATCATCCCTTTAATCATGATATAGTGCCCTTCTTTGTCTTTTATGTGGCTTTTGTTTTAAAGTATGTTTTATCTGAGATTAGTATTGCTACCCCTGTTCTTTTTGGTAGCTATTGGTTTGATACATTTTTTTCCATCCTTTGATTTTTAATAAATTTAAGTCTTTGTTTCTAGTGTATCTCCTGTAGACAGCATATTGATGGATCCTGTTTTTTTATCCATTCTGTCACTCTCCATCTCTATATGGATGTATTTAGGCCATTTATATTTACTGTAATTATTGATAGGTGTGAGTTTATTGCTGTCATTTTATAGTGCTTTTTTCCTGTGGTACTGATGTTTGCTTTGTTCCTCTTACTCTTTTGTGCTGAATTCCTTTTGTTTGTGGATATTTTTCCATTTCCTTTGTTTTTGTAGATTTTGTTTTTACTGAGACTTCATGTTTTTCTTCTTTATTCTGATGAGTAGGTTTGTTAACTTTCTTTGTGGTTACTTTGAAATTTACCCTCATCTTCCTAGGTTTGAACACTTCTATTACTACTTTTATCGCTTTGTCTTCTTCTCCATTAGAAGGTTCTATACCTACATTTTTTATTCCCTCTTTTATTGTTCTGATGTTGTTGTCATTTACAGATTAAACTCTCTGGTTCCCTTTTGTAATTCTTTTAGTTTGTATAGTCTTTGAGAGTTCATTACCTAGGTTGGTATCTGGCTGGTACGATCCTGCATCCTAGATTCTGCCTGTGAGCTGATGTTGTTTGTTCTCAGATCAAAGGACTTCCTTTAATAATTCTTGTAACTTTGGTTTTTTTTTTTTTACGTAGTCCCTTAATTTCTGTCTATCTGGAAATGTCCTAGTTTCACCATCATATTTGAACAAGAGTTTTGCAGGATATATTATTCTTGGCTGGTAATTTTTTTTCTTTCAAGGTTTTATATATTTCATCCCTTTGCCTTTTTGCCTGCATGGTTTCTGCTGAATAATCTGAGCTTTGTCTTATTGTTTCTCCTCTGTATGTTTTTGTTTTTCTTGAGCTGCTCTCAGGATTCTTTGTTTGTCTTTGGTTTTAGCTAGGTGATTACTATATGCCTTGGTGATTTTCTTTTGAGGTCTATCATATATGGGGTTCGTTGAGCTTCTTGGATGGTCAGCTTTTCATCTTTAATGATATTGGGGAAGTTCTCTGTCAGCAGTTCTTCAATGATCCTCTCTGTGTTTTTCTGTTTTCTTCCCCTATTCTGGAACTCTGATCACTTGCAAATTTTTGCTTTTGATTGCATCCCACATAATTCTCAGAGTTTCTTCATTTTTCTTCTTTCTTTTTTCTTATTTTTCCTCAAACAGAGCTGTATCCAAGCATTTGTCTTCAATTTTGCTGATCCTGTCTTCCATCATTTCAAACCTGCTCCTCAGCCCTTCTATGACACTGTCCATTTCTGAAATTTTGTTGTTTATGTTTTGGATTTCTAATTGTTATTTTTGTATGATTTCTAGTTGTGAATTTCTTTTAGTGTATTGTTCCTTTATTATTTTCCTGAATTCTTCCACTTTTTTGTCTGCATTTTCCATGAATTTGTCTGCCTTTTCCATGAATTTGTCTATTTTTTCCTCATTTTTGTCTACTTTTTGCTTCAACTCTTGAACAGCTCTGAATACTAGAGATTTTAATTCCCTATCAGGTAGTTCTTGTGCATTTTCTTTCACTGGAAAGTCATCTGGTGTTTTATTTTACATGCCTACTGGAACCATCCTGTCCTGGGTTTGTAAATGTTTTGATATTATCTGCTGTCTTTGGGGCATTCAATGGTTATTTTCCTGGTTTATTGATTGCAGAATTTTTTTGTTTTGTCCTGTTTTTTTGTTTTATTTTGTTGTGTCTGAGCAGGCGGGGTGTGCATTCTTTGTTGTTTGCTCATCTGTAGGAACGATGCTTTTCACCTCCTTCTCCAATGGGCAGAGTCAATCACTCAGGTATGGTATGGAAGGGTAGGTCCAGCTAAAGGGGAGTTGTTGGGATGGGTTTTTTGTGGCATATGTTAGGGTTGACAGAGCAGGCTGTGAATTAGTACAAGGCAGGTTCCATTAGGCCGTGCCTGTGCTGCTTAGGGGTATGATGTTCAGTACACAGTGCAACTACACAGGAAGGAGGGAGGAGATGGTGATGTGTGGAGCTAAGATGAGTTTGGGAAAGAGGAGAGAGGAGAGAGGAATAGGAGCCAAAAACATACACACAAACAAATAAACAATCAAAAAACAGTGCTAAGGGAGCTTGCCATTGGAGTGGAGAGATGAGAAACTGAGAAGTGGAGAAAAACAAAAAGAAAAAGGGTAAAAGAAAAAGAAGAACAAATAACAATTAGGCAAAAAAAAAAGAGCCCTCAGGGATTCCAATGGTGCCGCATTGAGGACTGGGGAGGTTGCTCCCAGGCTGTGAAGTACAGCCTGGCTAGAAGAGGTAGAGGTGTCACACAGTGCCAGGTATTCAGGAGACAGGAAGAGAAGGTAAGTATAAAGAGACTAGAAACTGAGAAATGAAGAAAGACAAAAAGGGAAAAAGACAGAGAAGAAAATAAAACAAAGAAACAAAAAAAATGAAAAAAAGCAAAACAAACAAACAAACAAAAAAACCCAAGAAAAAGAAATGCCTCCAGGGATGCTACTGCCAGTGTGTGCAGAGTAAGGGAGTAGCTCCCAAGCCGCACAGTACAGCCTGGCTAGAAGGGGCTCCCAAGCCAAGAAAAGAAAAAGAAAACAAACAAACAAATCAAAATAGAACAGATCAGAAGAAACAAACAAAAAGCCCTGGGGGTCCCACCAGCATGGTGGCACAGGCCGGGAAGCAGTTTTACGGTTGAGTCACGTTTCACAGACTTCCAGGAAGAAGCAAAGATGGGGCCCCGAGTCAGGTATTTGAGAGAGAGGAGGGGGAGGTTGTGAGAGGTAAGGAAGAAATCTAAAGAAGAGGAAAAAAGCAACACCAGCAGCCAACAAATGGCACTCGGGGAGCTGGCCAGTGTGGGAGGGTGGAATCCAAATGGCTTCAGGGTGAAGCCGGTGCTTCACTGCCAAGAGACTGTGGCCGCAGGAAGCAGAGGAGGCCGAGTGGGGTGAAGAAGGGTAGGGGATGGGAAAGCGTATATCTTTGGTTACTGGTTATTCTGTCTCCTGCTGGAAGCTCTTTGAAGCTGCTTTCTTGTACCCCTGTTCGCTGATCTCCGATAGGAGTCCAAGATGGTGGATCCACACTGTGTTAGCTGATAGGGGATCTCTGCATATGTCTCTCCTCACTCTCTTTTCTCTGCCAGTTTCTTATTCCATTTGGTGCTTGGCTGAGTTCTTTATCTCTTCATTTGATGCTTAGGGTTTCAGGATTGGCATGTGTCTCTGTTTGACTTAGTTTTTCAGATCTTTGCTGTAGAGAGCCGGCATGGTGCTTCTGTCTATGGTGCCATGTTGCCCGGAAGTCTTGAATTGACTTTTACATATGTGAGGTAAGGTTCAAAGATTTACTGTTCTACTTGTAAATATCCAGTTGATCTAAAACTATTGGTTTTAAAAAAAATCCTTCTTCCTCCATTCCTATGCATGGGAGCATTTGTGGTTCAACTATAGAATTTTCACTTTACATGTGGGAGATCTAGGTTCAATTCCCAGTCAATGCACCTCATGCACAGCCACCACCCCTCTGTCGGTGGAGGCTTGTGTGTTTCTATAATTCTGAAGTGGTTTCAGTAGATTTTACAGACAAAGGTGAACTAGGAAGAAAGGCCTGGTGATCTACTGAAAGTCAGTCTATGGATCTGCAACCAATTATAGGGATGATGCAAGACTGGGCAGCCTCTTCCATTGTGCAAAGGGTGGCCATGATTTGGGAGCCGGCCAACAATAATAACATAAAACATCCAAACAGATTTCATGGTAACGCATTCTTGCCGATGGATCTCTGTAAGTAAATTCTTGGAGGCGTAAAGGTGACCCGTGGATTGTTTTAACGGGTAAGAGTATGGTTTTATTTTAGTCTAAGTGTCTATCTAATGAGCCCTTGTAGCACAATAGTCAAGTGCTCAGCTGCTAATAAAAATGTTGGTGGTTTGAACCCACCAGCCATTCTGCAGAAGAAAAGGCCTGATGATCTGCTCCTGTAAAGATTCAGCCTAGGATACCCTATGAGGCAATTCTACTCTGTCACATGGTATCACTGTGAGTTAGAATTGATTGGATGGCATCTGACAACAACAACAGGTTCCCATCCATGCATCTAGTGTTATCTTGAGGCGATCATGCCCTCTAACTTGCTCACCTTCTGAACACAGATATATGTTCTCAGTGTTACATAAAGTCAACGTATTATAATGTCCTATGACCTTGGCACCAGATAAATTGCTTTCACTTCCGCTGTTAGAGCCTGTCACCTAAAATTCACCACTCTCACTGCCTCGTCGTTTCCCCCACACTCTCGGTGTCTGCAGACCTGTATTCCTGCCACTTCCTTAGGAGACAAATACCATATTTTATGTCCTGCCAGACAGCGTAGCAGGAGCAAGTCGCTGGAGGAAAGGGCAGCTTTTGTAACTCAGGAGCACTCCAAAAATTTGCATAGGTAATTAGATTCCCTTCCTGCCAGAACAACAAGCCCATTTAATGTGGAGGACAAGGCTTTTAAATAATAGAAACCCCTATTAGGTGAATTTATGAAGAAACTGTGAAAAGTTATAACAATAATATGTACCCTTCAATACATTCTGCTCAGTGAATATATAAGTGGCCCTGAATCATTTATGCTGACACGCAGGAAACTGATAAATTTTCAACAAATTTAATTGAAATCACCCCTGGCGGGAGTGTGAAGGAAGGATTAGATTTAATGGCCTCACTGAGTGTCGGGGCATTAGGTTGCTCGTTCTGGAGTCTACTTTTTTTCCTAAATAAAAGATTCCAAACTTCAGTCAAGAATGAATGTGAGTTTAATCACATCTTAGAAATGAAAAGCATGTTACTTTGCCATGTAATGAGACTTAAAGAAGATGTTTAACCAGACAAACCACAAAATTGAGCTTCATTTAATCATGGGATGCAGAGATATCTTCACTTCATTTTTAACAGTACGTCACCATAGCCGATCCCTGGGTGTAGGATGACATGCTCCCTAGAATGTCAAGCAGGTTCTGAACATGAGTCACCGGGGAAGGGTCATTCACTTTTGGAAGCATGTCCGTGTGGCACAGCACCGAGATGCTCACATCTCTATGAAGATCTCACTGCTGGGTCCCAGCCAGATGGTTTATTGAGAGAATACCACCTCTAGGTATTAATACTGACAAATCCCTGGCTGACAAATTAGGTTCTTCACATCTCAATGGTATGGACAGGTAGCCAAGATCTTCCAAACCCTTGAGAGGGTAGGCAGCATGAATTCCCTGAAATCTAAAACACTTTGCCATGTAATGAGCCAAGTGTGGTCTTCCAGAAGAAAGCAGAATCAATCTCAGCTGCAGATAGGAATTCTCCTAACTGTATGATAGCCATTTGGGCCCAGCATGACTGGTCTACCTAGGGGCTTGAAAGCATGAAGGCAGAAGGACATTTCTTCGCCTCTCTTTCAGGGACCAGTTTATTTATGCTGGGAGAGTCAAGTTCCATCTCCCCAGTGGGCTCATCTCTGGAAAGGCAGTGTTCCTCAGGGAAAAAGAAAAAAAAAAAAAGCCAGAGTGTAGTAGGGAGGTGGGTCCACCTGCAGCAGGAGCCGTACACACCGGCAAAGGGCTGGGCATGCCCTAGGGTCCCGCTCTGCTACTTTTCTAAATGTCTCTCAGCTGCAAGTGAGCCAGACACAGAAGAGGAGAACAGATTGCCTAATTTGCTCATGCACACATATTTCTGGGTAACTTTGATAATACTAGGTATATGCTTCCCAACTTGATTCCAAAGGTCAGCAGGGGGTAATGGGTGCCAGACTCCAAGAGGAAACTGAGGAGGAGATAGGTAGAAGTATCCAGTTCCTCCACCCTCAAGAGTCATTGACCCTTCCTCAGAGAGGCCTAGGCATGGAGGACTTGGGGCTTGCAATGCTGACAAACGAGTCTCTACTAACTGTACTAGGGGTTTTATGGCCAGGAAAAACAACAACAACAAACAACTTCTTAACAAATAAAACGATCCATTCTCGATAAGAACTCTAATCTTCTTTTCAACCAGAAGTTTTCTTAAACAAAATGAGTCATCTCTGTACAGGAAAAGAATTTCAAAACAAAACAAAAACAAGCAAGTCAGTTGTCACTGGAGTCAGGGAAAGAAAAGAAGCTGTTGTTACAGGAGGGAGTCCATGTGCCACCCCTCATCCCTCAAGTAGCCTCAGTCTCCTTTGTCGGCTCAGAAGTCCTGACAATGACAGGGAGTTCATTCTCAACTCTACCTCCTCTCCACACACAGCAAGAAGAAGAAGGGAAGGAGCAGGTTTCCTTGAAGGACACCAAACCAAAAAACCAAACCTGTTGCCATCCAGCAGATTCCTACTCACAGTGACCCTATAGGACAGAGTAGAACTGCCCCATAGGGTTTCCAAGGAGCTGCTGGTGGATTCGAACTTCTGACCTTTTGGTTAGCAGCCGTAGCTCTTAACCACTATACCACCAGGGCTTACTCTGTCTTTGTCTATGAGTATTGGACAAGGCCAGCTGCCTTTATAATCAAACAATAACAACAATATTATGACAAAGTATGAAAGAGAGTATTCATTGTACAAAAATGATTAGACATTTTTCCCATTTAAAGTCTGGGTTTAAATAAGAACTCCAATTTTACAGAAAATAGGACTTTTTCTTTTTTAATAATCCTCTCCATTTCCTCTGCAATTTTTATTTCTAGTTTACAGATAAAACCAATTGTCATGGAAGCTATTCCAACTCATGTCAACCTTTGTGTGTCAGAGTAGAATTATTTCCACTCAGAGTTTCCAGTGGCTGATTTTTTGGAAGCAGATCATCATGTCTTTATTCCAAGATGACTCTGTGTGGACTCAAATTTCCTACTTTCAGTTAGCAGCCATTTGCACAGCTTTCAGGGACTCCAGTTTACAGATAAACCAAAAACCAAACCCATTGCCGTAGAGTTGATTTCAACTCATAGCGACCTTACAAGACCCTACAGAACTGCCCCATAGGGTTTCCAAGGTGTAAATCTTTACGGAAGCAGACTGCTACATCTTTCTCCCACAGAGCAGCTGGTGGGTTCAAACCACTGACCTTTTAGTTAGCAGCTGAGTGCTTAACTACTGTGCCACCAGGGCTACTAGTTTACAGATACTACCCAATAAAAGAATTGATGTCTTTGGATTATGGTGTTGTTGAAGAATATTGAATATATCATGGACTGCCAAAAGAATGAACAGATCTAGCTCGTAAGAAATACAGCCAGAATGCTCCTTAGAAGCAAGGATGGCGAGACATACTTTGGACATTTTATCAGGCGAGGTCAGTCCCTGGAGAAGGACATCATGTTTGGTAAAGTAGAAGGTCATTGAAAAAGAGGAAGACCCTCAATGAGATGGATTGACGCAATGGCTACAACAATAAGCTCAAGTATAACAGCAATTGTGAGGATGGTGCGGGACTGGGCAGCATTTCATTCTGTTGTACATAGGGTCACTACGAGTCAGAACCGACCCCATGGCACCTAAAAACAACCCTATAAACGAAAGTTTCTCTCTCTTTCTCTGTCTCTCTTCTCTTATAATTATTAATTTATCTGTTTGTCAAGTCCCTCCAGTGAACATTTTAAGGCAGAGGTGATCTAGGAAGTGAATAAGCCAGGTATTTTTCATCATAAGTTTAGCCATCCCAGCTCCTGGTATGGTGGTGTTAACAGGAGGTGTTAAAAGCTTCAGGTGTGTTCATTGGAGCACCTTAGCACAAATTAATAGAAGTCCTTCTGGGCTCGCTTCTCCAGATCCAAGCGTGGTCTCAGCCCAACTTAACAAGGAGAGTTTGCCCTTGGAATCAAGACCCTGCGTTTTAACTTCATTTCCAAAGATAAAGCTTTCAGCTGTGTCAGGCACTTTGATTTCTCTGGATGTCGGGCTTGGTTTTTAAATATGAACATGCCCCAGGTTAGTCTTAGTAAGTTACTTGGCCTGGGACCAGGAGCACACCTGTCAGGTGCGGCCCCTCTCCTTCTACCTTCATGTAATCCTTCATGTTTCATATCAAAGACACCCTCCTGCCCAGAGTTGAAAACAAAATTATTCTCAAAGGAATGTATGACAAATACAATAATTCCTTTTAATGCAGGCATTGTTTTATCTACCAGCATATCAAGTACAGTATACCACCAGGAAACAACCATTATGTCTACAATTACCAATATTATCTTTACAGAATACAATTATTCCTTTAATTGGAATGAGAAATACACAGTTTTCCTCTGCACAGCTTCTCTGATGCTAACCTGTGGGAAAAACATGGATACGGAAATGTTCATCAAGGGCAGGATGTTCCTTTATGGAATCATGTTGCTGTCAACAGCCCTGGCTCCCAGAGTTGGCACTGCTCATACCCTGGGCAAGATCATCTCATGTTGGGAAAGCTGCATAGGTTTCTGACATCTTTAAGGCACTTGGTGGTACTTTAACTTCTTTTCCAAGCTCCCAATTGAGTCTTAGTACCTAACTTTTAGGTCATACCAGTCTGATTTTCCATGCAGGAAGCTAGATATTTAGACAATCCAAAGATTCAGTCTTTTATTAATATAAATGATAAAAGCACATCAGATGTCTCTTTTCTCCCTTAGCAAAGATTTCACCTTCATCATCACCCTGAATCATCAGACCGCTTGTACTGGTTTTGTAGCACTTCCACAACAAAGTACCACAAACTGGATGGCTTATAAGAACAAACAGTAACCTTTCATTACTACATTTTTTTGCTTATTTTTTTTTAAAATTGTGCTTTAGATGAAGGTTTACAGAGCAGATTAATTTCTCATTAAACAATTAACATGCATATTCTTTTGTGACATTGGTTGCCAACCCCGCAACATGTCAACACTCTCCCCTTCTTAACCTTGGGTTGCCCATTTCCATTCATCCAACTTCCCTGTCCCCTCCTGCCTTCTCATCCTTGCCTACGTATTATTATTATTATTTTTTTTTTTTTTGATGGCTTGTGTTTTCAGTATTGGAGTGCATGCATACTAACTAATTGAGTGTGCTTAAATTTTTGCTTGGTAAAATGGATTTTGAAGAAATATGATCTGGCAAAACAATATGCCAATGAGGCAAGTGACACTTTGATACCACTGATCTGCGGCATGACAATATGCCACTGAGAACTAGGTAGATAAGGTATTCCTGGAGCCTTTCCATTAGATTACATGGGGAACCTCTGGTTTTCCAAATATGACACATAAAAACCAAAACAAACCCATCGAGTCTCACTAACTATCACACAGGAAAATGATAATTATGCTTGCAAGCCTTATCTCACAGAAATAAAGGGGGTGGGGGGAAGCAAAAGTTTACCAAACGAACATATCCAGGAAGCATCACCTTACAGAATTCTCAACCTACACAACAGTGAGGCTCCAACTCCAGTCTTCTGAGCTTCACGCATTTCAAAGGGGACCCATGTTGAAGTTGAATGCATTAGAACCGGAATAACACCTAACCTCTGTAATCCGGAGCATAAAAAGTGGCCTGCATAGATTTTATGCCAATGGTAATGAAAGCGTTAATTTTCTCACAGTTCTGGAGGTAAGAAGTCTGAAATCAGAGTGTCAGTGTGTTGGTTCCTTCTGAAGGCTCTAAGGGAGAATTGTTCCAAGCCTCTCTCCTAGCTTCTCATGATGGCCAGCAGTCCTTGACGTTCTGAGCTCTGCTTCCCTCCTACGTGGCCATCTTCCACCTGTGTGCATCTATGTCTCTTCTTTATATAAGGATACCGGTCATACTGGGTTAGGATTCACCCTACTCTGCATGACCTCATGTTAACTAATAACATCTTCAAAGACCCTAGTTTCAGACAAGCTCACGTTCACAGGTACTGGAGGTTAGGACTTCAACATCTTTTTTGGGGATACTATTCAGCCCATAGCCCCACTCTTGTTGTTGCTCTGTGTGGTCGAGTCGACTCTGACTCAAAGTGTCCCTACAGGACAGTGTAGAACTGTCCCATAGGGTTTCCAAGGCTGTAATCTTTATGGAAGCAGATTCCCTTGGAGCCAACGGTGGGTTCAACCCAATGACCTTCTGGTTAACAGCCAAGGGCTTTACCATTGCACCACCACCTGAAGCTTTGCGTTGAGCCGTTACAGTCCCAAAACCCAAAATTACAAACAAGTTTAAAGCTCATTTAGTCTTTTCAATAAGAGATTGACAAGTCAGGGCTCCATGATGGCAGACTGGCATTTTAAAACGTCCTTTTTCTCAAAATAATCTACAATGGATCCATTTTACTGCCCTGGATTCTCTTCCAGAACAATTCTGTGCATGTCTATGGAGTATGCCATTGTACGGTTGGCACCCATTGTAACCACCCTGCTATTATCAGGCTTTGAGATGGTTCCTTTATTATTAGAAGAAATGGTGCAGGGGGTATGTTACCTTCTACTTCAATTCACAGTATATCAAGAGCATTTTCCCTAGCAATGAATTATGCTTGAATGTAGGTTTAAATGTTCTAATTATGAAAGAAACTCTTGCAGAAAATTGGGAAAATAGAGAAAATTACAAAAAAACAAAAGATAGAAAGAAAAGAAGAAACCCATAATCTTACTTCTCAGATCTTTGTGTAAATATAGATATTTATGCTTTTCTCTTCTAATTTTGGGATCTTTATGTAGTGTTATTTTTTTATGCTACTTTTTAAAGGTTCATAACATGACAAGTGCCTTTGTATAGGATTTCATTATATGGGCACACCATACGACATTGATTCTTTTCTCTACTAGTGGACTT
Source organism: Trichechus manatus latirostris (assembly GCF_000243295.1). NCBI lineage: Eukaryota > Metazoa > Chordata > Mammalia > Sirenia > Trichechidae > Trichechus > Trichechus manatus. Next base: position 10,044,570 of record NW_004444008.1, read on the forward strand.
TTTTAAGTTGTTTCACGGTTGAGCTGTTATGAATTACAACTTAATGTGCATGTGTGTGTATATATCCACATTGGCACTTCTGATTGTTTTCATCAGCCATATTTCATGGGAGATGATCCCTAAATTTAACCAAAGAATCAAACATAACAACATTGTAGAGTATGCTTTTGAGTTTCCATCCTCCATGGAGAAAGGAGACGCTGAGTAATTTAACGATACAATAGAACATAGTTTACACCTGGGTTTTACTTGCGTTCAAGGCTAGCTCCACTTGCTGCCTTCTTGCTCTTTTCAGGCACAAATATGCTTTAAAATCAAAGAAAAGTCCTATTAAATTTGCAGAACTTGATTCAGGTAAACATTTTATCCTTCTCACGGGTGACAAAGTGCCAAACCCACACAAATAAAACAAACAAACAAACAAGATATAACTAGGAGGCGGTCTTTCTAGGACATTGACAGTTTTGTAAATGAAGTGTGTTGATCTATGGTATCAGCTAAGAGGAAAGAAAATCAAAGGTAAATCCAGAAAAGTTGCAATTAATATTTTGAGTGGACCCATTGTAAGAAAATAGCCTGAGCTGTAGACACAATTTTTGGAGATTTGCCATTGAGAATTACATTTAACATGGTGCTTCAGGGTATTTGATCCACAAGGCTTTGGCCTTTGGAACAATTATAATGAGGAGAAACCAATGATCAGTTAGATAATTTAGATAGCCCTTTGTGTGTTCTCTGTTTTGGAAGTTGCTTTTAAGTGTATTTTCTGCATGGAGTATGCATGGCATAATGAAATAGATTTGGACAAAGAGAAGTTCGGGATAATATAGGTCTATGGGAAAAGTATCATTTTTCACCTGGAAGAAAATTCTGGTGAGTTGGTGACATAAAATAGTTTCAGGGGCCACACAGAGCTGTGATCCACAGATAAAAATCTATGCTGTGAAATGTGTGATAAATGTCTTTTATTTCTTTATTGTACAACTGCACATTCACCTCTACATGAAAAATAGAGTATCTCTTTGAAAATTTTCCAAGACATTCTTTCCACATTCTGAAGCTGTTTATGAAAAATCTCTATTAATGTGTTCTTATGGGAGTGGCATTTTACCAGAGGCTTAACATTAAATATTTCAAATATATATGATAATTATAAAAAATAGATTGTCTGAGAATATATTAGTTATTACATGTGGTTGAACTCTGCAAGAATTCTATGTGGGAAAAAAACTGGGATGAAATGCTAAGGTTCATGATCAAGAAAAAAAATAAGCCTCACTCTAGAATGTTAGGGATGAAAATACTAAGGGCATTTATAATTTTTAATACCATCTATGTTGTGCTCTTTCTCGTTTACAAAATTTTTTTCTACCTGCAAGGTGACGAGATGCATATTCTTACCTTTAATTATATATATAGATTTTGTGGACTTTATTTCACATTAGATTTAGTGTGACAAGTTTATGCTAGCAAAGTATGCAGTTAGATATGATCTCAATCTTTCTAATTAATTGAGTTACCACCAGAGTAAAAGTCAAGTAGTAGAAGTATGTTGATGTGTGTGGTGTTCCCTTTGGCAACGTAACATGCACACAAGATGAAACCATGATAAAAAAAAAAAGAAAGAAACATTTAATGTAAAAATAAGACAGCATATTGCATTGTTTAACAGAAAAAAAATGAAAATGCTATAGAGCTTTCATTCCCTGCAAATATGTTTATGTTTATTGAGTATGATCTTGCCTAGGGTAGTTTTAAGTAGTGTGAACACTTCCAGTTTTGGGCTTTTTCTCCTGGTCTCTCTCGGGGCTTTGAATTCAGAGTGCGAGCAGGACCACACAGAGTGATGGGCAGATCTGCTACTCCCCAAAGTACTGAGATGTGGTTAACCGCCTTTGAGCTGCTCTGAACTCATGGCAATCTCATGCACAATGGGAATAGATGGTTGTGATCCATAGGGTTTCCAGAAGTAGATTACCATGCATTTCTTCCTAGTCTTAGTCTGGAACTCTGCCGCAACGTGTTCAGCATCATACCAACACATAAAGCTCCACTGACAGATGGGTGGTGGCTGCTGCATGAGGTACATTGGCTGGGAATGGAACCTGGGGCTCTCACATGGAAGGTGAGAATTCTACCAGTGAACCACCCAGGAAAATTAGGACCAAAGATCTCAACAGAAATACAAAAGACGTGTGCGTTTTAATAGGACAGCTAGTTCCTGGACAGTACGCTGGGGAGAACAAGCTGCCCAAACATCTCACCTGGGAGTGTCTTAAGACATGCAGAAGGAGTCAGCTCCCTCTGCCACCTCCCTCCAAGCACTTCCTGCATCCTGCCTATTTCTTCCATCAGGGCGGCCTTGCAGGGGCTTGGTCTCTCTGGATTCTTCATTAAGGTTCCACATAAAGACAAGTACCCTGGGTATTGTTAGAAGAGGAACAAGGTCTTTTCCATTCAAGCCACTCAGGCTGCACAGAGCCCTCAGGATTCCTACTACGTCCACTTACACCAGGGAAAGAGTTCACACTGATACCTGAAATGGAAGCAGGACAAGCTATAGGAAGGAAAGAAAAACGTTCATAAACAGGCCAAAAACACTCACGACATATGTGCCCTCAGGGTCAGAGGTACAAAGGAAAAAAACAACCCACTAACCCTGGAGAGATGTGGAGGGGCAAGGATGTAGAAATGCTATCGTTGTTGTTAATTGCCCCTGAGTCTTCTACTCACGGCGACCTTTTGTGTAGCAGAAGAAAACTTCGCCTGGTGCTGTGCCATCCTCATCACCATTGGTATGTCCCAGTCCGTTGTTGTGGCTATTGTGTCAATCCATCTTATGAAGGGTTTCCTTCATTTCTGCTGACCCTCTACTTTGCCAATCACGATGTCCTTTTCTAGCAACTGGTCTTTCCTGATGATGTATCCAAAGTAAGCAAGCTGAAGTCTTGTCACCCTTGCTTCTAAAGAGCATTCTGGGTGTATTTCTTCTAATACAGATTTGCTCATTCTTCTGGCAGCCTATGGTATATTCAGTTTTCTTCACCAACGTCACAACTTGAACACATCAATTCTTCTTCTGTCTTCCTTTTCCATTGTCCAGCTTTCACATGCATTTAAAAAAAAAAAAAATTCAATATTTTTCCATCTATCATTATGTTGTTTTTTGGTCCCAGAAAGACAGGACCCACAGAAATGGTGAAGCCAGAGAAACTAAGACTCCACAGAGAGAAGGAGGAGCCCTCCTCACTGTGGGTGAGAATGGTGCACCATTTCCAGGTGATTGCTCGCCAAGCTTCTGGCTTTTATTACTATATTTTCATATTTTTTTATTCTAAATACCATGTTGAGGATGTTAGCTTTTTTTCCCTTCATTTTTTAGCTGTTGACTCCTCCTTTTCATCATTTAACAATTACCAAGCAATTCGAAGAGTTAAAGTAATTAAGTTCTGGTTAATTCCTGAGCCTTTCTCAATGGAAATCATTTGCACTTAACTGATTTTTACAGTAAAGGAACTGGGGCAAGGAGTTAAGTGATTTAACCAAGGTCTACAGGCCAGGCAGGGGCAGGGGTTGGTTTTCTGGGCTACATCTCAGCCCATCGAACCCACCTGAATCAATTATTTTTAAAACATACGTTTCCATTTAGTGATTCATGCTGGGTCTAATTCGCTTGCTGTTTAATGTCACTTAGAATCATCTAGGGACTAAAACAGGCCCACAGAGAACAGATTTGAAAAGTTTATTTTAAAGATAAAGATGGGGCTTTAATATTCTACAGGATTTCAAATCCCTGGACAAAGAATGTCAGCTTAAATTTAAAAAAAGCCCTCTAATATGTGTCTTTGAAAAAGAAAAAGGCAGCCTGGCCTTAGCAAAAGCAGAGGAGTCACCTTTTTCAAATTACAGTTTTCAAGTCTGATACAGTGAGATAATCATCAGCAGTTCAACTAAAATCATTATTTTGTTAGAGAGAGAAAGCATGTTCAAGGGGGAAATTAATGACAGCCAAGGAAGAACAAAGTTGAGTCCTAATAGGGAGACATTTTCTAAGATTAAAGGAGCAGTTGCACTTCATTTTGCTTCAGGTGTAGCTCTAAAATCATTTCTAAAAGATGCATGAGAAACCCTGCCTTGAGAGCTGGGACTGGGAAATCCATTCAGATGAACCCAGAAACTTCTCTCCCAATGCACCCACAACAAAGTCTCAAATGTGCAGGAAAATCTGTTTCTTTTTCATGGACAGTTCTCTCTTATAATCTTAAATACCACGATGTTGTTATAACTTAGAGGGTCAAATCAGAAGTAGACATTATGGTGACCCTAGAACAGCTTGATAGAATTTTGCAAGACCAATGACTTCTTCATGGCAAATACCCCTTTTCAACAATATAAATGGTGACTATTTACATGGACCTTGCCAGATGGAATACGCAGGAATCAAATCAACCATATTTGTGTAAAGAGATGATGGAGAAGCTCAGTATCATCACACAGAACAAGGCCAGGGGCCAGCTGGGGAACAGACCATCAGTTGCTCATATGCCAAGTACGAGTTGAAGCTGAAGAAAATTAAAACAAGTAAGAGAGCCAAAGTAAGACCTTGAGTATATCCCGCCTGAATTTAGAGACCATCTCAAGAATAGATTTGACACATTGAACACTAATGACCAAAGATCAGACAAGTTGTGGAATGACATCAAGGACATCACACATGAAGAAAGCAAAAGGTCATTAAAAAGACAGGAAAGAAAGAAAAGACCAAAGTGGTTGTCAGAAGAGACTCCGAAAACTGCTCTTGAATGTAGAGTAGATAAATCAAAAGGAAGAGGTGGTAAGTAAAATAGCTGAACAGAAGATTTCAAAGGGCAGTTCAAGAAGACAAAATAAAATACAGGTATGTGTAGCTTAACGTCTTACCATCCGTGGTGCCATAAGGTTATCCTGATCAGAGAACAGGACATACTTTGCTAGTTAGAGAGATCTGATCTGTCTCTCACTAGCTTTCAGGTACAAATGTCCAACTCAGCCCTAGGGCATCAGGGTAGGTGGGCCAGGTGCCCATCTGCAGCTGCCCATCCCATCAAGCTCACCTCAGTCAAGGAACTGTGCAGACGCCACTTAACCACCTAGGGGGATGGCTCGCTGAAGTTGCTGCCCCACTAGACCTGGGTGCCCTGTAAGGCCATAATTCCAACTGGTGTGGTGGCCACTAGTGGTCCAGGCTGGAGAGAGCAGGCCTGGAACACTGTAAAGCCCATTAAGGAAGACTGGGAAGGCAGACAGGGAAGAAGGAAGGGAGCCAGAGGCACTGTGGGGCTGGGCGGCACCCTGGAGAGGAGTAGGGAGCCAGACTAGTCTCTCAGAGACCGGGTGGTGACCACATAGGTCCAGCGCTTGGGGAGCCAAAGTTTTCTTACGGCACCTTGGTGCAGCTGTGGTGGCGCAGGGCCAGGTGGACCAATGACCAGCCTGTGTGCCTTTCTTCTGTATATAATATGGTGTTCACAGTATGTCCAAATCACATAAACTCCTATTTCATGGAACTAATTATGAACATTAAGTCATGCATAGCTGTATTATAAAGAAATGTGCAAAGACCTGGAGGTAGAAAGCCAAAAGAGAAGAATATGCTCAGCATTTCTCAAGATGAAAGAACAGAAGAAAAAATTCAAGCCTTGAGTTGCAATATCGAAGGATTCTGTGGGCAAAATATGGGAAAGCATCAAAAGAAGGTGGAAGGAAACTCAGCAAAGATACAGAAGACCTAAAGGGCACAATCAGCCAACTTGACCTTATAGACATACATAGAACACTCCATCCAACCACTGCAAAGTACACATTCTTTTCCAATGCACATGGAATGTTCTCCAGAATAGACCACATCTTAGGCCACAGAGCAATCCTC
>NW_004444008.1:10050577-10062562 GCF_000243295.1 Trichechus manatus latirostris
AAGGAATACACAGAGTCACTGTACCAAAAACAATTGGTCAACATTCAATAATTTCAGGAGGTATCATATGATCAAGAACCTACAGTATTGAAGGAAGAAATCCAAGCTGCACTGAAGGCACTGGCAAAAAACAAGGCTCCAGGAATTGACAGAATATCAATCGAAATGTTTCAACAAATGGATGCAACGTTGGAAGCGCTCACTCATCTATGCCAAGAAATTTGGAAGACAGCTACCTGACCAACTGACTAGAAGAGATCTATATTTGTGCCACTCCAAAGAAATGCAATCCAACAGAATGTGGAAATTATCAAACAATACCATTAATATCACATGCAAGTAAAATTTTCTTAGAAGAAAATTCAAACATGGTTGCAATAGTACATTGACAGGAAACTGGCAAAATTCAACCAGATTCAGAAGAGGACGTAAAATGAAGAATACCATTGCTGATATCAGAAGGATCTTGTCTGAAAGCAGAGAATACCAGAAAGATTTTTACCTGTGTTTTATTGACTATGAAAAGGCATTCAACTGTGTGGATCATAACAAATTATGGATGACATTGCAAAGAATGGGAATTCCAGAACTCTTCATTGTGCTCATGAGAAACCTGTACATAGAACAAGAGGCAGTCGTTCTAACAGAACAAGGGGATGCTGAGTGGTTTAGAATCAGAAAAGTTATGTCAGAGCTGTATCCTTTCACCATACTTATTCAATCTGAATGCTGAGCAAATAATTCAAGAAGCTGGACTATATGAAGAAGAACAGGGCATTAGAATTGGAGGAAGATTCATTAACTACCTGAGATATGCAGATGACACAAGCTAGCTTGTTGAAAGCAAAGAGGCCTTGAAGCACTTACTGATGTAAGAATGGTGTGGCAATGGTGGTGGCATCTGACCTCCTTGTACTTCACAAGGGTGAAGGAGACTCAAGATCAACAGCCCAAGTCTGATTCCTATGAGGCGGAGATCAGACTTGCCTCCTCTGTCTGCCATTTTTACCAATTCTGACACCAACCTTCCCTCCCACAGCACTCTCTACTTCTTTGCTAGGTTTGATAATTCATTGCAATGGCCACACAGAACTCACAGACAATACTCACAAGTATGGGGTTTATTAGGGAAGCAACAGGTTACAGTTCAGGTTCAGGAATGCTCAGGTTACATTTCTTCCATCAGGACAGCCTCTTTTCAGCTGTGCCCGCAGGCACGCCTCTCTCTGGCCCCTGGACCTCTGCCCTACTTGGGCAAGTGATAGAAGACCGGAGGCACCCTTCCTCCCCCCTGCCATGAAGCACCCCACTCTGCCAGTAAGCCTTGGCTCAAAGGCACTCAGCTCTAGCTCCTTGGGACAGGAAGTCCACCATGCTGTCTCCTGCTAGTCTCTGCTGCTTCCCTTTCTCTGCCGCTTCCCTTTCTCTGCCACCTCTCCTCAGCATCTTCAGTGTTACAGCTCTCTCTGTCTCTGTCTTTATCTTGATGTCCTGGTTGCAGGAGCATCTCAGTGCAAGGATCCTGGGTCCAAAGATGTGCTCTGCTTTTAGCTTTTCTTCCTTGGTGGTGGTGGGATCTTCTCTCTGCTCTAGAATTGGCTCCCTTTTAAGCATAGCAGCATGGCAAAGCTGGCCAATCCTCTTGGTGGGCCACATTTACTTTATTTGCACAGTCTTACCCAATCACTTGGGTGGGAGTTACAAGACCATGGCGAGAAAGGCCACACAAAAGGGATTCATCGCATCTCACTGATGAAGATCAAAGACTACAGTCTTCAGTATGAATTATGCCTCAACATAAGGAAACAAAAATTCTCACAACTGGACCAATAAGCAACATCATGATAAACGGAGAAAATACTGAAGTTGTCAGGGATTTCATTTTACTTGTATCCACAATCAATGCCCATGTAAGCAGCAGTCAGGAAATCAAAGGACGTATTCCATCGGGCAAATCTACTGCAAAAGACCTCTTTCAAGTGATAAAAAGCAAAGATGTCACTTTGAGGACTAAGGTGTGCCTGACCCAAGCCGTGGTATTTTCAATGCACATGAAAACCTGACAATGAATAATGAAGACTGAAGAAGAATTGATGCCTTTGAATTATGGTGTTGGAGAAGAACATTGAACATACCATAGACTGCCAGAAGAACAGACAAATCTGTCTTGGAAGAAGTACAACCAGAATGCTCCTTAGAAGCAAGGATGGCAAGACTACATCTCACATACTTTGGATGTGTTATCAGGACGAATCAATACCTGGAGAAGGATATCATGCTTGGTAAAGCAGAGAGTCAGTGAAAATGAGGAAGACCCTCAGTGAGATGGTTTGACACAGTGGCTGCAACAATGGGCTCAAGCATAGCAAAGATTGTGAGGATGGCACAAGACCCGGCAGTGTTTCCTTCTGTTTTGCATGGGATCCCTATGAGTTAGAAGCGACTTAATGGGATCTAATAACAACAGAACAGTGTGATCCACGAGGAAAAAAAAAAAAAGATCTTGATGATTCAGAAGGAAATTTAAAGGAATATCTAAGCATTTTTAACCTAAATGGGAAGTGCAAAACTTTGAAGTGCTGTGGCTGTATTTTGACAAACAACTCTTCCCTAAAACATCATCATGTTTCTTTGATGACTCAGGAGTGGGAGGAAAAGCTGAGCTTTTTTTTTTTTTTTTTCCTTTTTCTGCACAATGCTGCACTCATGGAGTTTTCTCAGGGAACTGAAAGTCAGGAAGGGCCAGGTACTGCTCAGGATGGTGGGGAGCATGCCCAGGTCATTTGGCATTCTGCAAGGGGGAGTTTTGGACAATGAAAAGCCATCCTCTGGCCAGGCTTATCTTCCTGCTAGTTTGCCCATGCTCCTGCAAGAACCATCTTTGGAATCTATTATTTGTCTCCAGAAGTTTATAATAAAACTGTGTAACTAAATTGTTACTATCATGATCCACTCATTCCTTCTGTAGATGACTGAGGTTTCAGGGATGGCTTGGCAAGCCACTGCTTTGAAAGGCTGAAAGAAGGGTCAAAGGGTCAACAAGTTTGGGGCTGGAAGAGGAAGGAGGAAAGAACATGTGCCAAGGGTAAGAGGAGGGATTGGGTTCTCAGTATTCTTTTAGATTTCCTTAAGTGTTTTAACATGAGCCTCTTCCATATGCTAGTTTAAAATCTCTTGGTGGGATCGCTCTCAGCTTTGGGTTGTCACTGCTGGGTCTGCTGCTAGATTTCTTTTGTTTATTTATTCTTTCTCTTCTCTCCAGATTTTGTTTTTGTTCTCAGGTGCCATTGAGTCGGTTCTGACTTATAGTGACTCTATGTGCAACAAAATGAACCACTGCCTGGTCCTGCACCATCCCCACAATCACTGCTATGTTTGAGCCCATTTTGCAGCCATTGTATCAATTCATCTCGTTGAGGGTCTTCTTCCGTTTCGATGACCATCTACTCTACCAAGCATGATTACTTCTCCAGGGACCGGTCCCTCCTGATAGTGTATCTAAAGTAACTGAGTTTAAAGTTCCTCGTAGAAGTCCAACGTAGGGAAGGCTCTCTTTTATCACCTTGCTGAAGTCATAACTGCCTTTTCCTAATCCTCATTTATGAGAAAATAATTTTATTCCTTGCTTGTATACTAAGATTTTTTTTGTCTTTTTTCTTTTTTTTTTGGTGGTGATGGAAGTAAATGTTTAGAATCTGTGAGTCCATGTTATGTGTTGAATTGTGACCTCTAAAAATGTGTTGCAAATCCTAACACTTACACTTGTGGTTATAATCCCATTTTGGAATGGATTTTCTGTGTTATGTTAATGTGGCAGTATTAGTGTAAGATGTGTCTTAAAGCAATCTCTTTTGAGATATAAAAGAGATTAAACAAGCCAGCCAGCAAGCAGAGTGGGGGAAGATGGATGCCATGCCACATGAAGGGCATCAAAGAGTCAAGGAATCCAAGCTGAAGAGACAAGCTCCTTCCCCCAGAACCACAGAGAGAGCAAGTCTTACCCTAGATTTGACATTTTGATTTTGGACTTCTAACCTTCTAAACTGAGAAAATACATTTCAGTTTGTTAAAGCCATCCCCTTGTGATGTTTCTGCTGTAGCAGCACTAGATAACTAAGACAGCACACTTCACTTGAACAGTACAAAAAATAGTAAAACTAAGTTTAACCATGTTGGCATTGCCATCTGGAGATGTATGAATTGTTCTATTTTCTTTTCTGACTATATCGGGTGCTTTCACCCATTGAAATACTGTGTCTCCTGAAGCTAAAGTTATTTTGGGTAGCTTAAATTTCCAAACATGGGACTATGAATACTGTAGAAATATCTATCCTAAACTATTTGTAGGATGTTCTGGGTCTATAGGATGGAATGTGAGTATAAGGGTTCCTGGATCTTCAATCCTTGAAGGCTGTGGCTGCACACATTTTTCATGATTGATGATGAGTCACATCCAATCCAGGACAACTCACCAGGTAAGGAAAATCCAGCCAGGCCAATAACACAAGTAAGGTGAAAGAGTCAAATAGATGCACAGGTTTTGGCTAGGATCAGTTAAATTTTCTGCCTTAAAGTCACGATGTATGAACTTATATGTGCCTCTGTTATGAAGACTAACATTTGTATTTAGATCCTTGCAACATTAATCAGACTCTGGATGGTATTTCAAGATTAGAGGGCAGTGGACCAAGTACTGGGCAGGGCACTGCAGTTCCCGTCTCTACAAGGCGAGAGGAGGAGAAGGAGGCAGGGATGCAGTAGCCATTCTGCCCGCCCTGGGCTGGCCAATGATGGCACAGGTCCATCTGCTCCTGGAGATCCTGGAGGACCTGGCTGGGAGGATATACTGGAAGCAGAGGTAGGGAAACTGAGGGTTGGAGGGGGCTGGCCCTCTACTCACTGCACAAAATACGTGTGCCTTTTCAATAAAAAGTAATAATTTTACACACATTGCACATTTTCAAGGTTTCTTCTGCACCACCTGTACATCAGGTTGCCCTACTGTGGTAGCTTGCATGTTGCTATGATTCTGGAAGCTATACCATTGGCATTTCAAATACCATCAGTGTCACCCATGGTGGACAGGTTTCAGTGGAGCCTCTGGACTAAGACTAGGAATAAAGTTCTGGTGATCTACTTCCAAAAATTAGCTGATGAAAAGCCTCATAGATCACAACAGAATGTTGCCCGATATCGTGATGGGAGGTGAGCCCTCTGTGTTAGAAGGCACTCAAAACACACAGTGGTTGCAACAATGGACTCAGGTATAAAAGACATCAAAGTCACAGGACCAGGCACTGTTTGGAGCTGACTCAACAACAACTAACAATAACAACAACAATGACAAAGTTTCTTCTAAGAGGAAAAAAAAAAGGAAGCTTCACGTTCAGAAATTATTTGAAACCTAGTCCCAGTTACATATGCTTTATTTAAAGGTGAACAAAATAGTGAGAGTTAGATATCAGCTTAAAGACATGATAGATGCTTGCACTTGAGAAATTTTATTTGTCATGAAAGATTCTGGCATTCATAAAGAGCAGAGAGAAGGAGAGAAAGCACACATCTTGCAAACAATTAATGAGCTTGGAATCGACATAGAGATCAATGGTATGCAAAATACAGCTAGAAATCTTGCATGCACCCCGAGGCTTCGTGCCTGTGACGTGGGGTGCTTCACCTGGGACCAACACTTCCCATATCTCAGTCCTGTTAAAACAGCTTTTCTGACCTGCTGAGTCTGAAAATGGGAGCTCAGAGGAGGCGCCAGTGGTTAATCACTCTCTCTGCTCTAGGAATACTAAATAAAAAGTGTGGAGAGAGAACAGATGTGCGCTGTAATCCTGTAACACAGAAGTTAAACCAAGGGGAGAAGTGTCTGGTAAGACAGACTAGTTCAGTGTTTGCTTAAGAGTTTCCACGTAAAGGAGGAGGCACGGCAGCTGAGGTAGCTTAAAACCATCTAAAACTTGAGCCAACATCAAGGATGTGTGTGTGTGTGTGTGTGTGTGTGTGTGTGTGTGTAAATTCGTCCAGCCAGGAATGTTCTTAGCTCTGAGAAAATTGATGGTCAGATTTACACCCTTGTATCTCCATTCTTCCAGAGCTATGCATGATCCAATGATAGCACATCACACGCAATCCCAAGGATCTTCTTGGATCTTTAAAACTAATACCGTTTCTTTCTCTGTGGTCAACCTGCTACTAGTAAGCTTATAAACGGTCACTAATTCACAATGGTGTTAATCTCATCTCTGGTTGTGTCCATTCTTTTTAGGGGATTATCACTATTTACTTGTGACACATATTCTCGTTAATTAAACACATTTCTCGTAGCTTTGTGTGTGTCATGTTTCAGGACTGACATTTTGCTTGGAACTCATACATAACTGAGTCTGTCTCTCCTTAAAAGTGGTGTGCAGAACGCAACTCTACTCTTGCAAAGAAGCCATAATTGTCACCGGTTCCGACTGGGTGACTGATATGCTTATAGCTCTTAAGCAGGCTTTGGTAATGATGTTTACTTTCTGGGTAAGCGCAAACATTATGATACTGTGAAGACTATGAATAGAGCTTTTGTTAGGCTGTTACGGGAATTACAGCATTTAAACGAGCCACATCTTACTCAGAGACAAGTTTAAATGTAAGTATAGTTCTTGACAGATTGTTATTGTAGGTGGATCCGGTTAAACAGCCCTTACTTCTAGGAATTCTGTTTTGCAAGTGGTTCTTTGCAATGCAGCCAGACTGTAAGACTACATGAGGCCACAGGAGAACGTCAGTAAGAAAGAATAATCTATGTATTGTCCATTCAGCATTTTACAAATCTACGACTGAGTTTAAAAATCAAGCCCATTGTTTTAGAACAACTGATCTTATGACTTGCAAGAAAGCCTGCAAACCCTGCACCTCTGGAAAGGAGAAGGTGACATACCTCTGTTTATATAATCCATTTGGGAAAGGAATCCACCCCAACGAGGGAGCAGCATGTCTTGCCAGATAAAATAGGGCAGAGTTTCAGAAAAGGAGCATGTTGAAGAGCTATGAACATGAAGCCTAACTTGCATATAGGACTCGTTTTTTCACTCCAGAGATGGATGTGGAAAATGAGTTTAATGATTCAGAAGTTTAATAAAAAATGGGAACTTTGAGGAATTTAAAGAACAAAACAAAATTGAATTATTTAATTGCATAGAAGAGAAAGTGTCATCTTCTGTTTTCTATCAATTCCAGAAAATCCCAGGAAGGATTGGAAGCCATGCACTGCATTTTCAAGAAAAGTTTTATGTAACCTTGAGCAGCTCAGCCACATCTTTCAAATTCTAGAGTAATCTAGCTGTGTGCCTGCATCAAAGCAGTGTGGAATAGGCTTAACTTTCTTTTATGCCCGGTGATCCTTATTTCCTAATTTATAACGCACGGATTTAGCCAATGAAATATTTATTGAGTATCAACTCTGCATTACTAGTGTAGGCCTTGAAGGGGAAAGAAGGAAGACTAAGGTTCACGCGCATCAACGGTTGGGGGTGCTTAGGGTTAGGCCACCACAGTCTGTCAGTTTGTCATACTGTGGTGGCTTGCATGTTGCTATGAGCTGGAAGCTATGCCACTGGTATTTTAAATACCAGCAGGATCACCCATGGTGGACAGGTTTTAGCAGAACTGCCAGGCTAAGACTAGGAAGAAAGGCCTGGTGATCTACTGCCAAAAATTAGCCAGTGAAAACCCTATCAATCACAATGAAACATTGTCTGATACAACACTAGAAGATGAGCCCCCTAGGTTGGAAGGCACTCAAAATACACAGTAGCCATAAGGGGCTCCAGCATACCAAGGACCAGGCAATGTTTTGTTCTGGTATAGATAGGTTTGCCATGAGTTGGAGCCTACTCTACTGCAACTAAGAAGAGATGGAAAGTTAGAAGGCAGTAAAGAGGAAATTTAAGACAAGTTACCACTTATCAGGCAAATACCAATGACACTACTAATATGTATGGTGAGAACAAATGGGCTACTGCAGGGTACTGGGTCCATCTGCATATGTAGAAAAAAGCCCAGAGGACCTGGGAAGGCAGGATACATGCCAGGCTATCCGTGATGCCCCTGCTCACACACTCACCTTCTCCTGACCCCTACCTGTCGCCCACGCCACACTGACACCTGTTTGAATTACATACTTTTAAAAAATTCATCCTGTATGGTTATGAAAACTTGATACTGGTGTAAAGCATTTGATCTTGTTCTTTAAAATATCAAAGGATTCGAGAGGAGTGGAATTGCATCCCAGATATCACAGCTTCCTTCGGGGAAGCAATGACCACGGAGGTTATTTCCACACCACTCTTTCCTTGGAATAGTGCCCCCAACCCCCCAGGATGGAGATGCAGAGCAAGTAGTGGCTGGGAAACTGAGGTGTGGTCCCAGCTAGTAACCTGGGGACAGAGAGGATCGGTTGGTCCTTTGTCCACTGGGGGCATAATATAAGTCCTAATTCAGATGAGAACAATCAAGGGATGACCAGCCTTTGTTGGACTCCCACTTAGCTAACACTGTGCTGTGTGCTGGTCATGGGCAATGATCCTCACACCAAGCCTGTGGGATGGGTTATGTCATTGTTGGTGTTGTTAGTTGCCATTGAGTCACCTCCAACTCATGGTGACCTTATGTACAAGGGAATGAAATTTGTCCAGTTCTGTGCCATCTTCATGATCATTGGTATGTTTGAGTCTGTGAATAATACTTGTATCTCCATTTTACAGAGTAAGAGACTGAAGCACACAGAAATGAAGAAACATGCCCAAGTATCTCAGCTAGAATGTGGCAAATTGAGATGTTCTTTGAAGCCCTTTAACCTCAATATCTTTGTCCTCTGGTCTGATGATTATTCTCAGAATTTTCAGGGTTCAATTGCTATACCCCTTGATCCCCTCCAGGGCCTGGAGCCAAATTGAAAGCAGATATAAGGTCAGGGCCAGGACCAGGGTGAGGCAAGTGAGACACTCACCTCTGTGCCAAATATCTAAGTCATTAAGAGAAATAACATTTTAATGCACTATCTTAAAATGTCAGAATGGATGCAAAAGATCCATGGTGACCAAACTACACAGATTTAAACAAAGACAAGGTCTTGTATTCCTGATTTTTCCTCTTGCCTCTGGCTCCAACCTGACTCACTCAGCTCAGCACTGTTACCCACCCAGTCTTCATTGAAAAATTGATACTTGGTTCATCATGAATTTTTTTTTGCATTTATTTTGATGTTTTTCAGCATCAGATAAAATATTACTTATCTTGATGGCTGAGTTTGTGGGCGCCTTTTGAATTGTGCCCCCTTGTGAGTGCCTCTCTGGCTTCACCCTGCTCCCAGGCATTTATAGCAGTCAGATGGGGAGAAATAGATGGGCGAAAGCTGGACAATGAACAAGGAAGAACAAAGAAGAATTAATGCCTTTGAACTATGGTGTTCTGGAAAAGTATTGAATATACCACGGACTACCAGAAGAATGAATACATCTATTTGGGAAGAAGTATAGCCAGAATGCTCCTTAGAAGTGAGGATGACGAGACTTCATCTCACGTACTTTGGACATGTTATCAGGAGGGATCAATGGAGAAGGACATCATGCTTGGTAAAGTGGAGGGTCAGTGAAAAAGAGGAAAACCCTCTACGAGATGAATTGACACAGAGGCTTCCACAGTGGGCTCAAACATAGCAAAGGATGTGAGGATGGTGCAGGACCAGGCAATGTTTCATTCTGTTGTACATGGGGCCGCTATGAGTCAGAACTGACTTGATGGCACATAACAACAACAATTATTGATAAAGCTGGATCAGAGAGTTGTTTGGACCCATGGATAACTGTCTTACATATGTGTCCCCCAAGATCTACTTGTGGGGACACATATATGTTTGGGAGATGGCAGAGCAGGCATAACCAGTAGACTCATTACCACCTTCCTGAGGCCCCTGATAGGGAGGTCAGGAGAGAGGGACCACTGGGTTGCCACCGGAAGACAGGCTTGGCCCTAAACTGGTATGTTGACAGCACAGGGACAGAAGAAGGCCACCGCCACACACACACACACACACACACACACACACACATACACACACATACACAGAGCTATTCTTCCTGCAGGCAGTGAGTAAAGAAGAGCCAGTGTCCAGAGTGTGCTGAGTCTCTACTTCCTTCCCTAATTGTTCCTGGGATGGCTACCTATCCCCTCCCCCAGGAGAGGAAGGGTACAAGGAAGGCTAAAGCCTATCCCCACCCAAGGGCTGTTGGCTGTTGGCAGGACTTGCAGAGGGAGAAGAGGGCCCTGGGACTGGTGCTGACGTTCGATCTCTGTGATGGAGTTACCTGTACTGTAGCCTTTCACTGACCTCGGCT
This sequence comes from Trichechus manatus latirostris, assembly GCF_000243295.1. Taxonomy (NCBI): domain Eukaryota; kingdom Metazoa; phylum Chordata; class Mammalia; order Sirenia; family Trichechidae; genus Trichechus; species Trichechus manatus. Next base: position 10,060,966 of record NW_004444008.1, read on the forward strand.
CCCACTGGGGTCAGAGACCTCCCCTCTCCTCTGTCCTCAAAATGGTAACACTAGCCCTCTCTCTTCACTGAGATGACCCTCTGGCCAGCACAGCCAGCACCCAGATAACCCCAGGTGGCCCCTTTCTCCTGCACCAGTGAGCACACTCGGTTGGAGAAATCTACCCCACTCCTTTTGTTTAATGGGGCTATCGCTAATAAAACATGTACAATGATTAAAAGCAACGATTGTATCTTCAGCACTGGCACCGTTTCATGCATTAGTAACACAGGTATTCAATAAAACCCGCCTCTGCTTTCAGTCGATGATTGTTTAACTTTTCTTTACACCATGTGGCTCATGTTCTTTTTGCAGTGTGACAAAGCTTCTCGCAAGGGCTGGAGACACTTCCATTGAGATCCGGCTTTAATTATGGATGTCCCACGTGGCACATTCTTCTTCTATGTGCAGCTCTTCACTCCAAGAACTTCAGCTTAAGTCAATTATCACAGGGAAATGGAGAGAAATGTTGGGAATTCATAAATCCAGCCAGGGTTGGCCTCTTCAGAGCTGACTGATCTTATGTGTATCTGGATGTTAGTCTTATCACACACTCATTCAAAGATTTGCCATGGAAACAGAGTAAAGGCCTTTGCTGACTACATCAGCAAATGATCCTCCTCTATATTGGCCAAGTTTTGAAAATGAAGCTGCTGCAGTCCAAAGGCTAAAATTGCGTTCTGTTTTCTGAGTTTATCCAGGAAAGTTAGGATCTCAACCACGTTTATAATGGGCTGAAAGTGCTTTCTGCCCTAACTTTGATCATTCTTCATATGTTCTTTTAAGCTGGATTGCCAGAAGAACAAACAAATCAGTCTTACAAGAAATACAACCAGAATGCCTTAGAAGCAAGGATAAGGAGAATTTCACTTGCTTACTTTGAACATATCATCAGGAAAGACCAATCACTTGAAAAGGATATCATGTTTGGTAAAGTAGAGGGTCAGTGAAAACAAGAGAAACCCTCAGTGAGATGGATTGACACAACAGCTACAACAATGGGCTCAGACATATCAAAGATCATGAAGATGGTGAAGGATTGGGCAACATTTTGTTCTGTTACATATATGGTCTCTATGAGTCAGTGCTGACTCCAGAGCAACTAACAATAAGAGTAGAAGGTCAAGCTCAGAGACGATTTCCTCTGAGCTCCCCGAGGAAGGAGTAATGCATTCTGGGCAATGTCACGTATTTTGAGATCTTTTCCTCCCCATTTTAATCATGTATTTGTTTACCTGATACTAATCGATCCAGTTGTATGGCACAAAGGGATGGAAAATACATGCAGGGACATAACAAATGAGCTCCAGAGCTTCCAAAACTCAGCCATTGATGAAAACACATGAATTGATAGTTATATTTCAAAGTCTCAAAGAGGCTTGACTACGTCATTTGATTTTCTGAGCTTCTGGTATTTGCTTTATTATAAAAATCATAATTTCAGTCTGCTAGTATGGAGTGGAGGGGATTGATTAGATTATGCACTGGAGTCTCTGATTTAGGACATTCTGGGTAAAGCAAGGAAGGTAGATTTGAGCTCTTTGCACTGACCCCTTCT
>NW_004444008.1:10062934-10065170 GCF_000243295.1 Trichechus manatus latirostris
GGCTCTCACTAAGAGAGATTCCTGCCAACACTCTCGACACAGGGAGGGACTCTCCTCCCCGCTGACTCATTTTCACCTCATATCACTACCCCTCCCCCCAGGTGGTTACATCTAGTCCATCACTCACTTAGAGTTCTTGTTTCTACAAAGAGGCAGGGATGCACGTTTAATAAGACAAACACACGATTCTATATTTGTGAAAGCATCTGAAGTCTCTATGAAAAAATTTCTACTCTTTCAAGATGCAAAATATTCCCAAATGTTCTATTTGATGTGTGTAAATAGATAGGCAGGCAGGCAGGCATATAGAATAGATAGATAGACAGATAGACAGATGATAGGTAGGTAGGTAGATGATAGACAGATAGGTAGATAGATAGTTAGAGATACATAGAGAGAAATAGATGATAGATAGACAGGTGATAGGTAGGTAGATAGGTAGATAGATGATAGATAGACAAACAGACAGACAGAGTAAAGTTACCAGGATGGTTGAGGTAAAGCTGTAAAAGAGTTCCTCTTCTATGTTTCTAGAATGTTTAGTCAATATGTTTCAAAGTAACAGCATGAGAAAATACTGGCAGACTTCTGTTTTTTAATTGTGATATCAGATATTAGTTCAACAAACCTGGCTACCATGAGCAGCAATCTTACATCTAATTTCACACTCTCAGTGTTGAAAACATATCTGTACCAGGACTAAACTGTAAAAATCTTGGAAATCTTTGCCAACATTACTCAAAATAGGCAGTCGGATTTTTTTTTTTTTTAATCATTTCCAGGTGCATTGAGGGAGAGGAGAGTTCTAAAAGATCTAAATTGGCAGTGTGATCCAAACCCTAAAAGTTATTCCCACACATTTCAAAGGAATAGGGCTTTGAAGACAAAACAGTAAATGACTTCCCCAAATCAAACATATTGATCTGTATACCATCCAACACATTTTCAATACATGCTTAAATACGATTTTCTACTACACATCCCTAGCTCAGGTACTATTTTCTGATTCTGAACTCTGGGAAGTGATGCCCCTGCCACCGACCAGGAGAACTTGCAGCATTAGACTGCACATGTATCAAAATGTGCTGGGGACTCAGAATCCCACTTATGAACCTGAGATGGAACATCATCTGTCACCAATAGACCCTGAGGCTCCATCAGTGCTTTGGGTATCACAGGGCACAGGCCATGCAGAAATGGTAATTATGTTCTCCTGCTGGGGCAAACATGCTATGTTCATTCCCTATTTTAGACAGAACACTGTATCCAAACTGGAAACTTTAAAAAGCTGAAATTTAACAAGAAATTTGTTTCTCATGAAAATGTTCACTAGTATAGGTCCATCAAAGCAGAACCATGCTTTGTGTTCTGTTTTATTTTGAATAGAATAAATATAGTAAGAAAGTTGGGGTCTTTATTTTAATATTGAACCTGAGATTAAAACAACAACAAAAAACTCATTGCTCTTGAGTTGATTCCAACTCATAGCGACACTAAAGGAGAATGGGGGTTCCAAGGCTGGGATTAGGTAGATTTAATTCACCACTCAAAGATTACACATTTCACGTCAGGTTCTTAGGATTATGAACATTGAGACAAAAGGCACATTGAAACAAAAAGCCAAACTCACTGCCATCTAGTTGATTCCTACTCATGGTGCCCCCATGTGTGTCAAAGTAGAATTGGGCTACATGGGGTTTTCAATGGCTAAGTTTTCAGAAGTAGATCACCAGGTCTTTCTCCCGAGGTGCCCCTAGGTGGACTTGAACCTTCAAACTTTCAGTTAGTAGGTGACCACAAACCATTCGTGCCACTCACGGACCTTAATAGAATGCTAAATGAGAAATTTTAGGAAACTGTGGTATACCTAGTACTCAGTAAGGCATCTGAAAGACTGCACAAAGCTAAAAAGCCTGCAGAATTTTCCACGGGCTACCCTAGGGTTGTCCCATTCCCAGTCAAACCTTCTTGCCCAGCCCTAACCATGATTGTCTCCTCATCCTCAAATTACCCTCAAAGTTCCTGGTCATTTGAAGTTAGCATTTATTTTGGCCTTCAACATCTTCCTTAGCCTGGCCTGTATTTACCTAAGTGCATTCTGCCCAACTGACCAGTGTGAAATTCCTGTGCCTTTAGGATATTCTGGTGTCTGTGCCTGCCATGCCCACTCCCACCTCTCATCCTGTGTGCCCACACTCAACCCTACATACCTTTGCACCAGATTATGGCCTCTCTT
>NW_004444008.1:10065795-10067751 GCF_000243295.1 Trichechus manatus latirostris
GGAACTAAATGTTGCCTGATCCTGCGTTATCCCCCTGGTCAGTTGCAGATTGGATTGTTGTGTTCCTTCGGGTATTTAGTGGCTGATTTTTCGGAATTAGATTGCCAGAACTTTCTTCCAAGGCCCCATGAGTGGACTCAAACCTCTAACCTTTCAGTTAGTAGGCAAGTGTGTTAACTGTTTGTACCACCCAGGGATGGCAATAAGGTCTAGGGAACCAAAAAACAAAAAAACACAGGAGAGACTAGAATTAGGACTCTGTGGTGCACTGGGTTCAATATCCCCTCCTCCTTCTTTATTTTACTTGAAAAAAAAAAAATGTCCACAGTGGTGCTTCCATTCAAAGTTCAAATGTCAACTTTCCCTGGCCAAATGATCAGGGGTTCACAGACACAGAGTGAGGCTCCTGAACAGCTCCTCAGCATCTCTAGTCTTGGGGAGCTCGGTGACCCATGACCTCTCTATCCAGCTGTTCCCCTTTGGCCCTGATGATTCAGGAGGAGGTGGTGGACAGGACCCAGTGAGCTGGGCAGCTGGTCATGCGTGGTTCAGAGAAAATATTTTCTGACTCTTGGCCAGCACCCTGATCTCCTCTCGGGGGCTGGGGGGTTGGAGAGATGATTTTCTTCCCTTCCTAGTCAGCCACAACTGCATGAACTGAATATCATTCCTCTCATTCAACACACAAAATAGTCATTTACAGTATTGATGAAAAATGTTTACGAATCATTTAAGAGTTGATCGTAATATATTTGTTGCATTTGCTTTCTGTGATTGAAAAAAGAAAGCAAGTGTGTCAAAAGGAGTAAATAGTCTGAAAGCTTCAGTAAAGGCCAGGTGCGAAGTGCTATTGATCTCGTAACCTCAGGGGCTAAGCCAGACTACTCTTGAGTGTCAAGTTTAATTTTCAATTAGACCTACATACAGAGTGCAAAACTCAGCCCAGGCATCCATGGCACGTTTGGAAGAATGTTCAAAGACCTCAAAAGCTCTCAGAGTTAGCCATATCTTTCTAGTGGTGGTAGCACTCCCAACACATAAACTCTACCTCGCCATTCCAAGATCCTAACCAAAAAAACTAAACCCACTGCCATCGAATAGATTCTGACTCATGCCCCAAGATAGGGGCAGGTAGATACTCAGAATTTGTAAGAGTGAGGGCCAGTGCCCGCTGTCCAATGGCTCCACTGGTCTGACGTGGGGTGGGTCCTCTCACTGCTCTTTGGAAGCCTTCCTTCTGTCCAGGTAAACATGAGGTCAGCTCAGCTATCAGGATCTGCTTATCTTCCTGTGGCCTGAGTCAGCCAGGAGGAACAGTTATCATCGTATTGACAGTGCAGGTCAACACTCAGGTCTTCTCAGTTCAACTGCCATGACCACCATGGTGACTCTTCCCTCTTCCAATCTGGTCATTCTACAGCCACTCCCTTTAAAGCCTGCACTGGAGATTGTTGAACACCATCTGGTACACTTGTGCAGGCTAAGGGAGCATCTGTGTGTGTGTGAGAGAGAGAGAGACAAGAAGGGAGTGATTCTCCTCTGAAGCGGCGGCAGGAGAGAATCCAGGCAACCATATCTTCCTCACTTCATCACTCTCCCATTGCTAAAAGAAGTCACATTACCAGAGAAAGAAAGGAGAATAGAACCTAACAGCTGTGAGCCCTGACGGCATCCTTGTAACCCCAGATGGAGCCAGAGCTGGTGTGCTCTGCAGGCATAACTCACTGGTGGGGCTCCTACCTGGAGAATTCTTCACGTTGCTCCAGTCCATTAATGATCTGCTCTCTGAAAACAATGGCCTTTACTTTTATTCTTTTATAGACAGACCATCTTTTTAGGGGTCTGTATATAAATATTTATCTTTCATTAAATTCATTCAATTTCACAAATTAATTCAGTAATTTTGTAGTCAAAAGCTGGGGTGCATTAAAGTGAACACATTTGTTTTCATCCGTG
>NW_004444008.1:10070335-10071247 GCF_000243295.1 Trichechus manatus latirostris
ACACAGGAGTCAAATTGACTACATCTGTGGAAAGAGACGATGGAGAAGCTCAATATCACTAGTCAGAACAAGGCCAGGGGCCAACTGTGGAACAGACCATCAATTGCTCATACGCAAGCTCAAGTAGAAGCTGAAGAAAATTAAAACAAGTCCACGAGAACCAAAGTATGACCTTGAGTATATCACACTTGAATTTAGAGATCATTTCAAGAATAGATTTCACACATTGAATAGTAATGACTGAAGATCAGAGGAGTTGTGGGATGATATCAAGGATATCATACATGAAGAAAGAAAAGGGTAATTGAAAAGAAAGAAAATACCAAAATGGATGTCCAAAGAGACTCCGAAATTTGCTCTTGAATATAGAGTAGCTAAAGCGAACTGAAGAAATGATGAGGTAAAAGAGCTGTACAGAAGATTTCAAAGGGTGGCTTGAGAAGACAAAGTAAAATATCACGGTGAAATCTGCAAAGACCTGGAGTTATAAAACAAAAGAGAACATGCTCAGCATTTCTCAAGCTGAAAAACTGAAGAAAAAATTCAAGCCTGGAGATGCAATATTGATGGATTCTATGGGCAAAACATTGGACGACACAGGAAGCATCAAAAGTAATGGAACAGTATACAGTCACTATACCAAAAAGAATTGCTTGACATTCAATCATTTCAGGAGGTGTCATATAATCAAGAACAGATAGTATCAAAGGAAAGTATGCACTGAAGGCATTGGTGAAAAATAAGGCTTCAGGAATTGACAGAATACCAACTGAGATGTTTCAACAAAGATTGCAATGCTGGCAGCACTCACTTTGTCTATGACAAGAAATTTGTAAGACAGCTACCTGGCTGACAGGAAGAAATCCATATTTATGCCCATTCCAAAGAAAAGTGATCCAACAGAATGTGGAA
>NW_004444008.1:10085112-10085858 GCF_000243295.1 Trichechus manatus latirostris
CAGCATTGTGAAAATGTCAATTCTATCCAAAGCAATCTACAAATATAATGCAATCCCAATCCAAATACTGACAGCATTCTTTAATGTGATGGAAAAACTAATCATTAACTTTATATGGAATAGAAAGAGGCCCAGATAAGTAAAGTACTATCGAAGAAGAAGAATAAAGTAAGAGCGCACGCACTACCTGGTCTCAGAACCTACTATACAGCTACAGTAGTCCAAACAGCCTGGTACTGGTACAATGACAGATACAATGACCAATGGAACAGAATCGAGAACCCAAAATCCATCTATTTAGAGCCACCTGATCTTTGTCAAAGCCCAAAGTCCATTAAATGGGGAAAAACAGTCTTTTTAACAAATGGTGCTGGCAAAACTCAATGTCCATCTGCAAAAAATGAAACAGGACCCATAGCTCGCACCATACACAAAAACTAATTCAAAACGGATCAAAAACATAAATATAAAACCAAAAACTGTAAAGATCATAGAAGAAAAATGAGGTCAACACTAGAGGCCCTAATAAACCAAAACCAAACCCGTTACTGTCGAGTTGATTCCAACTCGTAGCCACGGTCTACTTGAATCATTTTTACCAATCAGATTTGTTTACTCATAGTTTTTTAAAATTTCCACACACTTGTCTGTCTCTTTATTTTTGTTCCACCCACTTTACCTGCTTGGGATGCCCTCTGCCATTTCCCTCTCCCCAGCAGAATTGTACTAACTCAAAACCATTTATT
>NW_004444008.1:10086916-10087872 GCF_000243295.1 Trichechus manatus latirostris
TGCACAAAATGTAAATCAAGTTGGCAAGTGTTCTTACCCAAACAAATAAGCAAAAATGCACAGATGAATAATTCCTTAAGATTGACTTCTGCTCAAAATTTAAGATTGGCATCCTGTTCTAAATTCAGTTCCCTCATCTTAGGGTAAGTTATAAATGTTTTCCAAGAGTTGCTCTGTGCTATTTCTGGGAAAAATGAGGTACAAACACCAAAATTCTCTGAGCTCCATTGTGAGTGAAAACAGGGAAAAGAGTGGGGACACACCCCTGGGGATCATGTTAACCTATTGTAGTGGAGTCAATTCTGACTCATGACAACCTCATGTGTGTCAAAGTAGAACTGCTCTCTATGGAGTTTTCAATGGCTGTGATCTTATGGAAGTAGATCACCAGGGCTTTCTTCCTAGGCACTGCTGGATGGTTTCAAACCACCAACCTTTCCATTAGTAGCTGAGCACAAAACTTTAGCATCACCCAAGGACCTACACCCCTGGGGATTAGAGCCCACTTATTAGGAAGGAGATGCTGCTGGTGCTGGACAGACCAACTAGGTTAGAACAGGGATGACCAGACTCTGTGTGGTGTTAGAAATAAGTCTGTAATGAGGTGTGAAGTAATCTGTTCCTAAAAAAATTTTTTAAAAAATTGCTGTTGAGTGGGCTCCAACTTACGGCAACCCCATGTGTGTACAACTGCGCTCCATAGAGTTTTCATGGCTCTACCTAAGGAAAGTAGATAATCAGGTCTTCCTTCCAAGGTGCCTCCAGGTGGACTTGAACCTCCAGTCTTTTAGTTAGTATCCAAGTGTGCTGACCTTTTGTACCACTGAGGGACACTGATCTGTTCCTAAACCACTACTAACGTAGTGATGCTAAGGATGGCTTTCTTGTACAGATTAGAGCAGACTGAAGATTGGAAAGATAATAATATTACTTTCCCTGACTTGCATACTAGAATG
>NW_004444008.1:10087972-10089612 GCF_000243295.1 Trichechus manatus latirostris
TTTTATTATTTATACTTTTCTATAATTTTTCTGGTTTTATAGACTAAACAGTGTTATTTTTATAACAAAAATCAATAAATACATTATATTAAGTGGCATAACAAAAAACCCTAAAAGTCACTGATTTGATCTGTTCCTTTTAAATTTGTGTACGTTGATTTAGTATTTCGAAGTCTAGCTCCACAGTGCAGTGGGTTCTATCTATTTGCAGATGACAAGACACACACAGGAGGTAAAATGAAGCGTCCTGCACAAAAAACTTGATAAGTAAGTGCTGCCTCACGTCAAGGCACTGACAATGCCAACCAAATAGGACAGTGCTCTCCCAACTCTTGATATGGTACACCCTCCCCTCTATCTCTCTCAGTCCTGTTTTAGGCTTCCAGTGAATGGCCAATAGCTTGCTCAGCCTTGGAGGGGAGGGAGATGTAATCGTTAATCCTGGTTAGAGACGGTTCCTCACTGACACAGGCCCTCTCTCCCATGGCACTTTGCCATCACAAAATAGAACCTTCTGATGCCAAAGAGAGGGTCAAGAACAGAGATCATTTAGGTCTTTAAAATTCTAAAATAAATATGTTTATCCATTTTGACAAGGGTACATAGAGAACATTCCCAGGCATTTATTTTTAAAGCCTAAGTTCTCAAGAACATCTGCATTGCCAAGCCCCGGCTCCTTTATGACTACCATGAGGGATTGTTGTGTATCTCAACATTGAGAGGACTCAGCAAACCTACAAGTCTACTGTTAAGTAAACTTAAGTCTTAATCCTTAAGACTTATGGGTTTAAAGTCTAGCTCTCTTTCTCTTCGAAGGCATTCTGAGAAGCAGATGTGTGGGTTTGGCAGGGTGTAAAAGGAAGAAGGATGGGAGGAAGGTGAAGGGAGAGAGCTGAGACCAGCAGCAGTGGGTGCTTGCTTGTCTCTACTGAAGTAGCTAATGCTTATTGTGCATTTTCCAATCAACCCTTATAGAGATCATCAATGAGTAGATTAGCAGTCCTGTTTCAAGAATCAACATAGAAAAGATGATCCCTGATGGACACCTAGGATTATTATCTCTCCAACCTATTCCAAGCTAATAGTTTCACACTGGAGTCTTTTTTTTTTTTTCCTTTAGGAAGGGATACAGATGAAATGCAACTGCTCTTGATAAACATCCTCATGGAATTTACAGATTGTTCTTTGTTAAAGTCACAGACTATAGTGTTTATTTTCAAATTTATATATTTCATTAACGAATCTTAATAGAAAAGAACCACACAGAGTTGTCCTTGCCTTTGTTATTTCCAATCCATAAAGTTCTGGAAGATCTAAGGCAGCAATGCTCACAGTGACTGCACAAAATGTAAATCAAGTTGGCAAGTGTTCTTACCCAAACAAATAAGCAAAAATGCACAGATGAATAATTCCTTAAGATTGACTTCTGCTCAAAATTTAAGATTGGCATCCTGTTCTAAATTCAGTTCCCTCATCTTAGGGTAAGTTATAAATGTTTTCCAAGAGTTGCTCTGTGCTATTTCTGGGAAAAATGAGGTACAAACACCAAAATTCTCTGAGCTCCATTGTGAGTGAAAACAGGGAAAAGAGTGGGGACACACCCCTGGGGATCATGTTAACCTATTGTAGTGGAGTCAATT
>NW_004444008.1:10090095-10091383 GCF_000243295.1 Trichechus manatus latirostris
GATGACACAGGCGAGGGCTTGGAGGGGACCAGCGGTGCCTCAGCCTTGGCCCGCACCACTCTGCCCCTGCTCCAGGCGTCTTTCTCTCCGGCTGACCTGCTGGCCCACACCTCCTGACCTGTGACACCCTTCAGTTGTTATCTAATCTACTCAGCTGAAATTAAAAAGGTGTATTTGTATTTGCTTTAATACTCTTCGTGTGGGTGTTTTCGGTGGTGATGTTTCAGTATTGGATTCCGTCCGCTGATAGCACACTGGCCCAGATTGCTTTTGCTAATAAATAATGAAGCACCTTCTGAAGAAGCAGGGCTGCTGGAGGGGCTCGGCAGGGGCTGCACCTGCCAAGAGCCCATGCTGGTTTGGGCCTGCCTCTTGAGAAAGCTCTGCAGCGCTGGCTGGAAATGCAGCCTCAAACAGCTGCTCTCAAACCAGGCTTGGTTTCTGGGCTCTGGTCTGATTTTCAGAAGGCTGGTTTTTAGCACTTCCACTTTCTCTGCCATGTGCAAAAAGGTTAACAGTTATTAAGGGGAAAATGGAAACCATTTTACTAAAAAGTCCTTAAAAAGAATGCTTCTTTGAAACTAGAAGAGGATCTCGCCTGCTTTGAAATTCAGAAAATAAAGCAGCTACTTGAAAGTAATTCTTGAAAATCAACAGCAGATTTGCTCCAATGAGTATTTCAAAGGTGGTAGAATTAGTGATCTAACTTTGTGTTAGAGCATAGACCAGGAAAATACTGTGTGTTCATAATCATTATCATCATTTTTGTGTGTGTTTTTTTCATTGCAGTAAATCCCAGCCAAAAGTCATAGGTATGTAAAACTAGTGACGTTACAAACTTGGTCAAGCATGTAATCATAGAACATGAAAAATGGAAAAAAAAATTATGGTGATACATTAGGATGGTAAGTATCTATTTTTTAAAATTATGATCTTTAAAATTGTTTATGTATTTTTTAAAGTATAACTTGTTATTTATTTTTAGGAGCCTTGTGGGGCAGTGGTTAAGAACTCTGCTGCTAACCAAGAGGTCAGCAGTTAGAATCCACCAGCTGCTCTTTGGAAACCCCATGGGGCAGTTCTACTCTGTCCTGTAAGGTCGATATGAGTCAGAATCAACTCAACAGCAACTGGTTAGGTTTTTGGTTTTATTTATTTTTAGCCTTTAACTGGAGAACATATGGAAAGAGTTGAAGTAGTCATGTGAGAGACTGGTAGAATTCTCAAGCTGAGCAGACTTTCTATTTGTTTCTAATTGTTGGTTGTCTAGGTGCTGATCTGTAAACTA
>NW_004444008.1:10091483-10093107 GCF_000243295.1 Trichechus manatus latirostris
GGCCAAGGGCCTGGAAACTGCATCTCTGGGTTCCAGGGGAGCGAAGACACTTTGCAATGCTCCTCTGACACTTGCACCATTGACCCATTGATAAGAGGGTGTTGGCATAGACTTCTAGGCATTTGTATCTTTTTAAAAACATTATTACCAATTTTAATAGACAAAACCTTATTCCATTATGTTCATATACATATATTTGATTGTGAGAAACAATATATTTTCATATTTAAATAATCACATATATGCCTGTTTATGAATTTCCATTCATTTCTTTTTCTGAATTTTCGGTTGAACTGTCCATGATTTACTCACTATTTCTGGGCACTTAATCTGTGGACCTGGAGAATATCACCTGGGGAGCAGGAATTGGCCACCACCTGCCTGTCAGTTTGTCCCATTGCAGTGGCTTACATGTTACTATGAGGCTGGAAGCTATGCCACCATTATTTCAATGCAAGTAGGGTTACCCATGGTGGACAGGTTACAGTGGAGCTTCCAGACTAAGACAGACTGGAAAGAAAGGCCTAGCGATCAACTTCTGAAAATTAGCCAGTGTTAACACTATGGGTCACAACCTTCAGGGATCAATCTTGAGAGGAGGACTTTATGCTTGGTGACACAGAAGGCCAACAAGGGCACGGGAGACCTTCCGTGAGGTGGACTGGCACAACAGCTGTAACAATGGACTCGAACATGCCAACAACCATGAGGATGAAGCAGGATCAGGCAGTGTTTTATTCTGTTATGCATAAGGTTGTCATGAGTCAGAGTTGGCTTGACAGCAGCTTCTCTGTCTGTCTGTCTGTCTATCTATCTATCTATCTGGAACTTGGAGGAATTCTTCCTGAGCTGCCTTGACAGCCTTGCTCTACCCCAAGGGGACCATTAGTCCTACAATCGCTGTACTACTCTTTTGAAGGTGTTGTGGACAAGCCAAATATCAGGCTCTAAGTAGAAACAAGACTTAGTGTGAACTGACACACGGTGGCTCTCTGAAGCATCTAAGACACAGCCCTTGGTTTCTCCTCTGTGCTCACCGTGGCTTGGAAGAGCTGCAGTGATGGCTGTGTGTCTGGAGGCCAATGAGCAGGTCCTCGGGCAGAGTCCTGGCCACTCCAGCGACTCAGACAGGATTGTAGGGCATGTGGGCTGTTTCAAGTCTTCTATAAATATTTGAGCCCTTTGTGTATTTGGCCCCAAATGGAACATAATTCCTCACCTGCATTGACTCTGGTGGCCTTCCCCAGCATGTGCAGCTTCATTTAAAGCTGTGGGGTCCTTGTGGGCATTTCTTCATTTGAGATGACACAGGCGAGGGCTTGGAGGGGACCAGCGGTGCCTCAGCCTTGGCCCGCACCACTCTGCCCCTGCTCCAGGCGTCTTTCTCTCCGGCTGACCTGCTGGCCCACACCTCCTGACCTGTGACACCCTTCAGTTGTTATCTAATCTACTCAGCTGAAATTAAAAAGGTGTATTTGTATTTGCTTTAATACTCTTCGTGTGGGTGTTTTCGGTGGTGATGTTTCAGTATTGGATTCCGTCCGCTGATAGCACACTGGCCCAGATTGCTTTTGCTAATAAATAATGAAGCACCTTCTGAAGAAGCAGGGCTGCTGGAGGGGCT
>NW_004444008.1:10094766-10095608 GCF_000243295.1 Trichechus manatus latirostris
TGATGATGACCATGGTGATGATGATGATGGTGGTGGTGATAGCGATACCAAAAAAAAAAAAAACCAAACCCATTGCCTTCGAATTGATTCCAACTCATAGCAAATCTATAAGACATAATAGTGCTGTCCCATAGCGTTTCCAAAAGGTCAGCAGTTCGAATCCACCAGCCGCTCCGTGGAAACTCTATAGGCCAGTTCTACTCTGTCCTATAGTGTTGCTATGAGTCGGAATCAATTCAACAGCAATGGATTTTTGGTTTATAGGTTTTCCAAGACTGCAATCTTTACAGAAGCAAAGTGCCACATCTTTCTCCTACCAAGCAGCTGATGGATTTGAACTGTCGACCTTTCAGCTCGCAGCCAAGCACTTTAATCACTGAGCCACCAGGGCTCCAAATAACATCAATTCATTAAATTCCTACGACATTCTGGGCACCACGGAAACCCTGGTGGCATAGTGACTAAGTGCTAGGCTGCTAACCAAAAGGTTGGCGGTTCAAATCCACCAGGTGCTCCATGGAAACCATATGGGGCAGTTCTACTCTGTCCTATAGGGTCGCCATGAGTCAGAATCAACTCAACGGCAACGAGTTCCTGGGCACCACATAAGTTTGCTCCGTTCCGTACTCTCAAAGTATTATTACCCCATTCCCCTGCATAAGGACAAGAGTGAACAAGATGAAGAGGCTTGTTCAAGATCAGCCAGTGGGAATGTGGCAAAGCTGGTTGACAAGTCTTCCTTGCTGCCTCAAAAATCTTTGCTTTTCCCAGTGTTAGATTCTGGTTAATAGAGCGACCTAACTGTGAGCTCTTTTCTTATCTTCTTTATAGTGCTCAAGATG
>NW_004444008.1:10096321-10097397 GCF_000243295.1 Trichechus manatus latirostris
AGTTGCAAGATGGAAGATTAGTTCTATTTCTATAATGGATTACAGGTTGCAAAGTGATTAAACTTCTTCTAGATTCTAAGCTACTTAAAAGCAGGAAGCTTCTCTTGTATTTCTCTACAGAGCTCAGGGATAGGATAGACATGTAATAGATATTTCTTACATGGTTTTTGAGTTTTAATTTGACTCAAAATGATGATATAAAAGTCTGTAAGCAATACAATTATGCCACCTTTTTTCTTAAAACTATGCACAGTATCGTCATGTGGCAGGCTTTTGCCGTTGTTAGTTGCTGTCGAGTCAGCTCCCACTCATGGCAACCCCATGTAAAACAAAACAAAACATTGTCCAGTCCTGCACCATCTTCATGATCATTGGTGTGCTCCAGTCCATTGTTTTGGCCACTGTGTATTTTGGATAACTTCCAACCTCGGGGGCTCATCTTCCAGCACTATTATGGACAATATTCTGTAGTGATCCACAGGTTTTTCACTGGTTAATTTTCAGAAGTAGATTACCAGGCAGTCTTAGTCTGGAAGCTTTGCTGAAACCTGTCCATCATGGGTGACCCTTCTGGTATTTGTATCATAGCAACATGCAAGCCACCATAGTACCACAAACTGACAGGTGATGACAGGCTTAATCACATGCTTTTGTATTTTGCAAGACATCAACTAGCTTCCGTTGTCTTCCCTTTCTGATTTTGTAAGTGGGATTACAAGTAATTATATGGATATTATAGCAATATTTAACATGAAGTTCTTTAAAATGGCTTATAAAATTAAGATATTCTTTTTATTCTGAACATTCGAGATGTTGCATCATAGAAAAGTATTGAATAAAGTGAACGTTTCGACAAATTGACAATGTTTATGATCATTTAGGAGTTTGGCAGGAAAGAAAACTTATACAGAGGAGCTCCTGAGTTTCCATAGAAATACATATGTTTGGCTAAGACAAATCTTTGTTTTTAAATAAGATAACAAATCTAAGTGCTGTCAAGCAATCAATGGCATGGTAATATTATGATAAAATATCCTTGCAGTTATTTTTTCACTTATTTTATTTCTTTAATATAC
>NW_004444008.1:10104375-10105948 GCF_000243295.1 Trichechus manatus latirostris
GGGGTGCAGAACTCAAATTCTAGTAAGAAGACCATACTTAATGGTCTGACTGAGACTGGAGGTACCCTGGAAAGCATGGCCTCTGGATTCTCTATCAGCCCAGAACTGAAACAATTTCTGAGGCCAACTCTTCAGACAGGGATTGGACTGGGCTGTGGGACATAAAGTGATACTTGTGAGGAGGGTGCCTCTTAGCTCAAGTAGACACAAGAAACTAAACAGTCAGCTTTTGTCTGGAGGTGAGCTGGGAAGGCAGAGAGTGTTAGGATCTGGTTGAATGGACATGGAGAATCAGGGGTGGAAAGGCGGAGTATGCTGTCACAGTATGGGGAGAGCAATTACAGTCACATAACAATGTATGTATAAATTTTTGTATAGGAAAAAATAAAAAAAGATATAAAAAGGAGCAGATTAGGCATAGAGAAGGAAGCACAGATGGGGGAAGATGAATTCCAAGCCAAATGAAGTTCACTAAGGAACCGAGAAACAGAGGCTGAAGAGAGGCAAGGACCTTCCCCCAGAGCCAACAGAGAGAGAAAGCCTTCCTCTAGAGCTGGCACCCTGAATTTGGACTTCTGGCCTCCTACACTGTTAGAAAATAAATTTCTGTTTGTTAAAGCCACCCACTTGTGGTATTTCTGTTACAGCAGCACTAGATGAAGGGGTACTGGCTTGGGCAAACAATAGCAATGACATATGGCCTGTAAGGTACAGTCCTCAAGAGGGATGTTAGATGCCATCAAGTCAGCCTTGACTGATAGCCTTTCCATGACTATTGGGGTAGATGGTTGTCCAACCATATCTTCCACCACTGGGGTTTATTGGGAAGCTGCTTTCCCACTAACACTGCATGCTACCTGTAGGCAGAGACCTGTATGACAGTTTAAAATGGAAAAATGCGGGTGTGCTGCAAATTACTGTTTTTAGAAGGTATCTTATGAGATGGTGCTGAATCAGTGTTTTAGGTATGAAAAATACGGATTTT
The DNA here is from genome assembly GCF_000243295.1 of Trichechus manatus latirostris. Taxonomy (NCBI): domain Eukaryota; kingdom Metazoa; phylum Chordata; class Mammalia; order Sirenia; family Trichechidae; genus Trichechus; species Trichechus manatus. The sequence goes on from NW_004444008.1 coordinate 10,105,361, forward strand.
GATAAAAAGGTTTTTGGGGACATATGTCCCACTGGAATCTGGGGAGCAGTTAGAATTAGTAGGATACATATGTCCCTCTGCACTCTGAAGGTAGGATTGGTGAGATGAGACAAAAAAAAAATCCATAGTCCCTAGCAAAAATTCAAATACACTCAATGATTCAGTATACATTCCGTGAATGAAAATACATGGTAGCCACAAAAAAAATTTAAAGCAGAAAATAATTGATCCTGGAAAGGGATAATAACATTATATATATACATAAACAAACCATTGCGGTCAAGTCGATTCCAGCTCACAGTGACCCTACAGGACAGAGTAGAACTGCCCCATAGAGCTTCCAAGTTGAGCCTAGTAGATCTGAATTGCTGACCTTTTGGTTAGCAACCGTAGCACTTAACCACTACACCACCACGGTGTCTGAGCCTATGCATACCAGAACAAAACATTGCTTGGTTCAGTACCATCTTCAGCCATTGCTATGTTCGAGTTCATTTTTGCAGCCACTATGTCAATCCAAAGAATGCTGTCTCTCTCCAGAGATTTGTTCTTCCTGATGATATGTCTAAAGCAAGCAAAACAAAGTCT
>NW_004444008.1:10106605-10108733 GCF_000243295.1 Trichechus manatus latirostris
TCTGCCAGTACTCCTGACAGAAGTGCTGCCCACTTCAGGCCAAAGCAGAAGAGGCACCTTGTTATGAGAACCTGAGAATGGTGGTCAACCGCTGCATCATTCTACAGTGTCTACCGGTTGTATCCTGCTTGAGTGGTGAGAATCCACAGCCTTTCAATTCCCTCTCTACTTAAGGACTGTCCTCCATCTTCCCACTGGGATGGCAGAGGGGCATGGGGCACTCTTCATATACTCTGAGTTCCCTGTCTAGTGGAGAAAGGACCTGCTTACTATCCCCTGAGTAGAAAGTCAGTCTTTAATGAGACTGATGAGGTAGATGTGTGGTAAGTCATTATTGTCACCAAATATGTCCTTTACTTCAACCTTCTGGATACACAGTGGGGTTGTACTTTCCTGCTTTCAGGTGGTGACCATTCTAGAGAATGAATTGTAAGGAGAATTGGCATAGGAATTTTAGGTGTACGCATTTAGTGGTTAAGTTGAGACATTCCAGATTTGTCTTTTTCTCCTGAGCTTAGCAACAAGTAATACTGCCATGAAGCCTGAGCCTTCATCCTGGATTTCAGAGTAACTAAGAAGAGGAGAGACTCTCTGACCACCTGCAACAGGAAACTGTTGTAAACCACTAAGATTTGGGGCTTCTTTGTCTCCTCAGCAGGATTCCGCCTCTGTAACTGACATAGGGTGTTGATGGTCAGAGAATATTATCATACACTAAGTATGTTTGCCTCCAAAAAACTAATTAAGCCACAGACTCTGAAATAAAATTTAAAACAACAAATAATAAGGGGATAACGTCTGAGTGCTTACTGAGTTTCAGACACTGTGCTAGGAGCTTTAAATGCATTATCTCATTTAATCCTCAGAATGAGGCAGTTATTATCATTATCCTGTTTTATAAAAGAGGAATCAGGGACACAGAGAGATTGCATAAATTTCCTAAGAGTTCAGATCTGGTAAGTCATGGAGTTTGCCCTTCGGCTCCTGTCTCTCTGACTCTGAAGTTCATAGTCTTGACCCTTGTCATACTGTATAGAGTCAGAGTCACTTATTGATGATTTCTTCCTAACTGTACTTGAAAACAGTAGCATTCTTCATACTAATTAGCGTATATTCCACAATACTGAGTCATTGTATCTTACCAAGAAGTACTGAGTATTACAAATGGTTAATATGCTATTAACCAAAGGTTGGAGGTTTGAGTCTGCCCAAAGGGTCCTCTAAAGAAAAGTCTGGTGATAATCAGCCATTGAAAATTTTATGGAGCACAGTTCTAGTCTGGTACACATGGGGTTGCCATGAGTCAGACCTGACTCAATGGCAACTGTTTTTTCCTTTCTAAGGTGTTTTTTCCGGTGAATGACTTTGAGCCAGCACATGTTCCTGTTTATAAAGTAAGAAAGGCTCAGTTTCAGTGAGTGAAGTGATGGTTAATTTTATGTGTCGACTTGACCGGATATGGTGCTCAGCTGTTTGATTAAACTCTAGCCTCTGTTATGAAGTAGTTACATGCAATTAAATCTTAATTAGCCTTAAGTAGATTACCCTCCACATGGAGGTGGGCCTTATCTAATCAGTTGAAGGCCTTAAGAGCAAACAAGGAGTTTTTCTTGAATGCTTTCTGCCTCCAGACTATAAATAAACATTTTACCAGAACTCTGTCACTCTTCATTCTTCCTATCACCTTACCTGTAAGTTTTGAGACATAGAACTGCTGGAATCTCCAGCCTGTCACCTGCCCTACAGATTCTGTACTTGCTAGTCCCCCACAATCACATGAGCAAATTCATTAAAATCTTTCTCTCCGTACACGTACGTGTATGTATATGTGTTTCTGTATGTATGCCTATCTCTCCATGTATATCTCTATATCATATTTATCTATTTGCCTCTATCGCTACAGCTACATCTCCATCTTGCTAGTCCTGTTTCTCTGGAGAACCCTGACTGAGACAGGACACACCCTGGATGGTGAGGAATATTCTGAGTGGCGGGAGGGTGCCTACGTCCTCACATGTATTATTACAGTAAGCGGCTGCCTGCTGTTGTCATTCACAGAGTACTTCAATGGAGGTCCCGCTGGGATTCATTTCCTCAAAGTGAGTGTCGGGCCAGGTTAGAGAGCCCA
>NW_004444008.1:10109846-10111797 GCF_000243295.1 Trichechus manatus latirostris
GTTTCGAGAGGAGAAAAAAGTGCAAGCATAAAAATTGGCTTGTGTTGGGAAGAAATTTGTTATTGCCCTGACGAGATTAACCGCGGTAATTGGCACTGGGATTTTTTTTTTTTTTTTTTAAACATATTGTGCAGCCCGGTGCTGGCAGTGGTAATAAATAATGTGCACTTAGCTGCTCCATTGGTCATTCTTAGTCCTATCGTAGCCACCTCCCCCATTCAGGGAAGATAAATGTGATTTAAATTAATAGCCAGTCCTAAATAACTCCTCAGCTGGTAAACGGCGCATTTATCAGGCCTCGACAGGCAGTGTCCTTTGATTCATGGTCCCCCCTTACAATGTGAAGGGTGCGTACAAAAATTGTTATTACTTTTTAATAAAGTGTAGCAGTCACTCTTCAGTCATTTATCAGCCACGGTGGCATTCTGACAAACAGAAATATCTTAGCCGTGGATGAATGAGAGGGATAAAGGACACATTTCTCAACAAAAATAATCACTGCCTAAATAATCTCATAAAAGTCAGTTTTGAAGTACCTTGAAATAAATATATCCAGAGAGATACAGCCTTTGTGGGTTGTTGAACTAAAAATTAAACCAACTCTTTTAATATTCACCTTTGCAGGAAGAAAAAAGACTTGTTATTGACACCCTCTCTTTGTGTGGCATGGATTCAAATATATGCAAAGCCAGTCACAGACTATAGCTTAAAGACAGTCTCCTGCAGCCTTCCAAGACTGACGTGTGTGGAAAACTTCTGAATGTGCATTGATAAACACATGCAAATGTACCTAAAAATACAAACAGCAAGGGGTGAGAATGAATAACACGTAACCAACTCTTAAATTGTTTGTAACATTGCAACTCCACTTTTTTCTTTTTTCTTCTGCTTATTAATTTTTTTCAGAGCAGCAGACGACTTTGTGGGATCCTTATTTATTTTGTGACTGATTATCCTTGGCGCCCCCATGCTTTGCAAAATATACCTGCAATTACCCACATAATTGGATTGGTCAGCTAAAATTACAAACAAAGCTCAAAGTCTACTCTCCACTGAAATCGCTCCTCTCTTAATTAAATAACAAGTAAAAACTCCCTGGTGTCAGCAGGTCATCCTTTCAAAGATATTGGGCAGGTTCAGAAAGCTGCTGAACGGGACCCCTTCCTGACTAATTTCCTTTGTGCTCCGGGATATTAGGCAAAACTTGTTGCCTCTGTCTCTAAGTTACCTTAGTCACACAGAACCATACTGGCAGAATAGTTGGCCAAATCACCTTTTGTGGAGCACAGAGCAACCATATCCAAAGACTTAGCAACGTCAGAAAGGCTTAGGAGTGGAATGTTCTTTGCAATTTGTACCGCTTGAGCTATGATGCAATTTTCAAGCCTCGCCAAAGTGTGACTTTCCAACGAATTGACATATCTTAAAGAAGAGATGACTGAAAATCAATTTAACCCCAGTTTCTCCACATCTCATTTTTCTCCTTCTTTTTTTAGATGAGCCTCTTAGAAAGAGGGATTTTATCCCCTTGGATTAGTCCAAATCTTTAGATTTTAATTCGTTTAACAAAACATGGAACCTGAAAACGTTATGCTGAGCGAAATATGTCAGTTGTAAAAGGACAAGTACTTTATGGTCTTTCTTATCTGACATAAGCAAATATACAGAAACCAAAGATTGTTAGTGATTACCAGGAATGAGCGGGAGGGGGAAAAGAGGAGTTATGCTTAAGGGGCATTGAGTTCATACTAACAGTAAGGGAATAGCTTCGAAAAGAATAGCAATAATGGTTGCACAATATAAAGAATGTAATGAATGGCAACAATTTTTACTAGTAGAAAGTGTTAAATTACAAATATTTTTGGTGTGTATATTTTTACTACAATAAAAAAGAGAAAAAAAATTGAAACCTATATTTGATATGCATTTTAAAAGGAATGGTTATGTGTTA
>NW_004444008.1:10113491-10114573 GCF_000243295.1 Trichechus manatus latirostris
GCGCTTTATACACAGGTAACAGTCAATCCATTAACCTTTGCTTCCAGCCTGACCTGTGTGGCTCATGCGGCTCAGTTGTCCCTCCTTTTAATACCTTTTCCTTAATAGTTGCTCACTCACAGCTGAAAGGGCAGAGCCGCTCCTCCGCCTTGCTCCGTGTCCTGCAATAATCAGCTCTGACTCCCTCTCTTCCCCACCTCCTGCCTCACTGTAGTGTCAGCAACCATTTTTCTTTCTTCCTTTCTTCCTGTTTTTTCAGAAGCTAATCTAAAAAGAGCTGTAGAGGCAGAGGTCATGTTAAACTGTAACGCAAATGTTATTCCTCGATTATCTGGCTGGGCTAAATGTCAACTGCTTCAGGCGAAAGCAATTGGAAAAGCCGCGTCCGTCGTGGCTGCAACGAAGGCCGGGGAGGCAGGGGCTGGGGTCCAGGCTGGGCCGCCCTGCTTGCTGCTCCTGGGTTTTCCCTCTGCAGCACGTGGCCCAGCCGCCCAGCTGGCCGGGGCCGGGCTGTGCATGTGCTCTCGCCCCGCGCCTGTCTTCAAGGAACAACTTCAGCAAGCCAAGGCTAGCCTCTGAATGTCACGCACCCACTTGAACAACGGTGATAGCCGTTAATATCAAAGGCAGTGAGGGCAGCCCCCATATACACGCGCGCGCGCGCACACACGCACAGATTTTTTTTTTCCATACAGAGGTTTAACCCAACAAATTGAATGCATACTATAGGAAAATTGTTATACTTCTATAGGTTAGATTAAGTTAGATCAAAATATTTATATTCCATATGAAAATGTATATTTATTTTATTATGCAAAGAAACAGTGAAACAGAATCAATAGCATTAGAAAATGTCTTTGAGCCCTGCTAGTCAGCAAGAGGAAAGTTAAAAATTAGAAGGAGATACTCACAAGACTTGGGGGCATTTTTGGAGTCCCGGAGAGGTGCAAGCATTTCAGTGCTGGAGTACTCACGGTAAGGTTGGCAGTTCGAACCTACCCAGAGACACCTTGGAAGAAAAGCCTGACAATCTGCTTCTGAAAGGTCACAGCCTTGAAAACCTTGTGGAACAATTCTACTGT
>NW_004444008.1:10116206-10117414 GCF_000243295.1 Trichechus manatus latirostris
ACACATAAATTGCTCTGTCCAGTTGCTGACAGTATATTCCACGTGCTTACTTTCAATGTCTGTACTTATCTGTTTATAACTCAGGAACAAAGAGTTGTGGAATAGACCCACCTGGGGGCCACTCCTGGGGAGTGCTGCTCTGCGCCTTGATGATGGGAATGGATGTCAGAATCTAGAAAAGACAAACACAACCAAGATCCTGGTAGGAAGCGGAGGTGATAATAAAACCTACAGTTCACAGAGCACATAACAAGTCTCAGGCTCTGCTCAAGACACTCACCTCATTAATCTGCATACAAGATGAGATGATTTTGTAGGATTACTGCAATATTGCAGATGTCAAAACTGAGGCACAAAGCTGAGTGCATGCCCAGGGTGACTAGATAGTGAGGGTGGAGCTAGGGCGCCCAGCCAGGAGGACAAGTCTCTGAGTCCTGGTCAGCAGACCTCCTGGGGGAATATAGTTACCTGGGAGGCTCCATCCCTGTAAACCAACACATTACAGATGAGTGGTTGCAAGAGACAAATCAACTTCACCTTTTTCCTATTCCTGCACAGGCAGTGTTTACCTAGCATCAAAAAACAAAAAATAAACAACAAAAAACTTAGTTTTTCTTTTCCTTTAAACTTTTCTTTCTGATTTTCCGCAGTAGAAAAATTGGATACGTAGGCCATTATCTTTTACAAATGCTGAGGTAAATGTGGCTTACATGCAAACTGATGACTTATATGTTTTTTCCTGTTCTAGTGAAAATTTAGATATTTGAGCACTAAGACATGAAGAAAGAAATTAAAATTAATTCTAGCTCTTTCACAAGTTTAATTGTGTTTTAATTTAAAATAATGAATTAAAATGTTATCATGCATTATATAGCATCTTTCTTCAAGGGAATTCCATGCATTCATTGAAGCTGGGGGGAGGAGGGGAAGGCTTTGTTAACTTCCTGCAAGGTATTTTGGAGAGAACACTGCAGGTGACTTATTTTGCATAGGGATTAGCATGAAGGGCACTGCCCCCGGACAGTGACTATTTTAAAGCATTATTTATATCACTCTCTTTCTTGCAGGACATTGCAAATATTTATGAAACTCTGACACCAATGTCACTTCTTTTTATCTTTATGTTCACCCAGCCCTGTTACAGCCTAATTGAAATACAATAATTATAAATGGGCTTAGTTCCTAGATTTAATTTCCTTGCAAGCAGT
>NW_004444008.1:10142329-10144458 GCF_000243295.1 Trichechus manatus latirostris
TGGCAGCCTGCTTCCATAAAGATTGTAGTCAAGAAAACTCTAGGAAGCAGGTGTGTTCTGTCACATGGGGTGGCCATGCGTTGGAATTAACTCCATGACCTAAGAACAACAACAGCATTTTCTCAAAGGGGTTAAAATGAGACTATGCCAACACAATTTAATGCATTACACTCGAGGACCTTTCTTCCAAAGCCCTAAAATACAGAGCTGGTTAAATAGTTATCATCCTGCAGAACATGCCCCTGAAGGGCTCTTACTCCAGACCCCTCCCCAGCCACCAGGGGTTGGTGCCTTGTCTATACTTGCAAGGGAACTTTGGGCATCAAATTGAATTAAGAACCTGGGAGAGTCTGGGTTATCTGAGTTATCAAATTCTTTTCAAATAATTGACTTAGAAGGTTTTTGTTTTGTTTTGCTTTCCACACTTAACAGTAAATGGCCAAGTATGAGTGAGACCGCGGGCGAGCAATGATCTGAACAGCAGGAGCCAGGACTTCAGGCTTTGTAGGCATCCTCCAGGAACAGAGGATCGGTAGGGCGTGCTGGAGTCAAGGGAACGGTGAAGGGCTGGGACGCTGGTGAGACGTGCGCATGACCCTGTTTAACGTGGGGAGGGCTTTCTGGCTAACTTTTCAGGGCCAGGAGAGTTCAGGAATCAACAGCAGTTGACCGCAAAGAAGAGAGCAGGCCCTGACAGGAAGACCCTGATTCTTTCCCAACTCAGAGTCAACTGTCCCAATCTGTCCAGGTTCTCATCAAAACCACAGCCAGCACAGCAGCTCAGCCCTTCAACAAATAAACTCAATAAATACAGGCCTGCCCTCATTCACTATGCAGGGTTGAGTCACTCACACTGGTAACTGAGGAAACTGAGGCATAGAGGCAGGTGAAGATAATAATCCCATCTTTCTTTGTATTACAGCCTTGGGGAGAGGATCGATAAAGCCCTGTTTATAAAGATATTGAGCTCCCCCGAGGATGGTGGTTATAAATATCAGGGTGATGATTATATCAGCTCGGAGAGGGGCCTTACTGTATTTACTGGGAGAAGAAGCCGACAGCCCAGCCTCTTACACCTCCCGGCAATATCCTTCTCTTTATATCCATGCAACACTTTGGGATCATGAAAAGCTGTGCGCGCAGAGAGGCGCACCATTCATTTAATGAAAAGACGATGTCTGATTGACAGCCTCATGCTAGGACAGGGCGGCCCTGCATGTGTCCCGGCCAGGATGGTCTGCCGCAGCGATACAGTGAGAGCCCTTGACTTGGGAAGTGGAGACTGTGACTCACAAAAGGCAACATCCAGCCACACCCTGGACCCACCAGCCTCAGCTGATTCATGGTGCATACGGTGTATGAAGTTCACCTCCTGTCAGTGATAGCCCAGAGCTCACTGGAGCAAACAGCACAGTCATCGGACACACTGATGCCCTGCCCACCAGATGGTCAATGAAAATCTTGGAGAGCTTAGACCAGAGTTAGTAAAGAATTAAACTGCAGAAAAATCATAGTTACTGAATCCTCAAGTCCTAGAGTAACAACAAAACATAGACCATATTGATACAAAACTCAGATGTTCTTGAAATTTAAGGTTTCATAGCATCCTCCACGGCACCCCTGTGGTATTTTGTAGCTTAGAATTGGGGTATTCGTGCAGACGTCCAAATACAACAGTGTTCTTTGTTCTTATACAAGGTCTTCTGGCTGGCAGTCCCCAACAAGTGTTGTCAAATCAAGGTGAATAAGACAGGACAGCTCACCTGCATACCCCTAGGAGATGATATGTATGAGGATTTAACGTGAAATCCTGCATTGGGCAAACCTGCTGCAAAGGACCTCTCTAAAGTGTTGAAAAGCACTGAGGTGCACCTGACCCAAGCCATGCTGTTTTTGATTGCCTCATATGCAGGCGGAAGCTGGAGGATGAATAAGGAAGACCAAAGAATCCACGTCTTTGAATTGTAGCGTTGGTGAAAAATATTAATGTACCATGGACTGCCAAAAGAACCGACAAATCTGTATTGGAAGAAGTACAGCCAGAATGCTCCTTAGAAGCAAAGATGGTGAGACTACGTCTCACATACTTTGGACATGTTATCAGGAGGACCAGTCTCTGGAGAAGGACA
>NW_004444008.1:10145864-10147385 GCF_000243295.1 Trichechus manatus latirostris
TGATAAGTCTGTGAGACAGCTATGATATAGATTTATATTGTGAACCCATAATCTAGAAACCTTCCTGAATGGCACCCCCAAACACTGAACAACTCTCCAAAGCAGTAAAGCAGTTCTCAGGCAATGAGCTCGCCTAGTTGAAGACTTGTGTCAGACAAAGGAGCTGCCTGATCTTTGACAAGCACATCATTGTCAAGCCAACATGTGGGTTGATGCCTCCCTTGAGATGGGCACTAGGGGAGAGGGGAGAAGAGAACAGAGACAGAGAGGTTTGGGGCGCCGCTGTGCCTGACAACCTGCTCTGTACCAAGCACAGGACACAGAGGTGGCTGGGGAGCAGTGCCCACCTAGCTCAGCCGCGTGCCTTGGACAGGAGTCCCGTATGCTGTCCCATGACCTCCTTCCCATGCAGGAGCATGAGGATCTGGACTAGGCCACAGAAAAGGCCCTGGGTGGCCAGAGTTGCCAGGGTGCAGGGAACTGTGCTGATGGAAAAAGGCAGAGGAAGGGCACTGCATCATATGCCCCAGGGCCTCTGGCATGTTTTAATGTTCAGGGAGAGACAGACCCCACTTTGTGGCAGTAATGTGAAACACCATCTGAAGTTTGTTAGGGGATCTTGCTGGTCATGTTCTTGTTTTAGGTCCTGTGTTAGTTTCCTGGGGCTAACATAACAAATTACCTCCAACCAGGTGGCTTCAAACAATAGAAGTTTATTTTCTGACAGTTCTGGAGGCCAAAAGTCAAATCAAGGTGTTGACTTCCTCGAAGACTCTAGGTGATAGTCTTTCCTTGCCTCTTCCAGCTTCTAGTGGTTGCTGAAAATCCTTGACTTTCATTCCAGTCTCTGCTTTGTCTTCACATGGCCATCTTCCCTGTGTCCTCTCCTCTTATAATGGAACCAGTCATTGGATATAGCCCTCCCCTCCCATGAGGTATGATTGCATCTCTATCCTTAACTATTACACCTGTAAAGAGCCTATTTCCACATAAGGTCACATCTGAAGTCCTGGGTGGACATGTGGCATAATGATTAAGCACTCAGCTGCTAATCAAAAGATACACGGTTCAAATCCACCAGTGGCTCCTTGGGAGAAAAGACCTGGCAATCTTCTCCCATAAAGATTATAGCATAAGGAAACCTTACAGGGTAGGGGCAGTTTATTCAGTCCTATGGGGTTGCTATGAGTCTGAATAGACTCGATGGCACACAAAAACAGCATTCAACCCACTATAAGGGCCACTGGTGGATCAGTGATAGAACTCTTGCCTTCCATGTGGGAGATTGGGTTTGATTTGCAGCCGATGTACCTCATGCATAGCCACCTCCCATCTGTCAGTGGAGGCTTTTGTGTTGCTATGATTCAACACACAACATGTATTATAATTCCTTACCCCTATACCTATGAATCCCCTGGTGTGTCAGTTTGTCTTACTGTCTTGGCTTGCATGCTGCTGTGATTCTGGAAGCTATACCATTGGTATTTCAAATACCAGCAGGTTCACCCATGGTGGACAGGT
>NW_004444008.1:10147641-10161522 GCF_000243295.1 Trichechus manatus latirostris
GATGTAGATGGAGTCAAGCTTTCAGGACCTTCATTTGCTGATGTGGCATGACTCAAAATGAGAAGAAACAGCTGCAAACATTCATTAATAATAAGAATGTGGAATGTATGAAGTACGAATCTAGGAAAATGGGAAATTGTCAAAAATGAAGTGGAAAGCATCAACATTGATATCCTAGGCATTAGTGAGCTGAAATGGACTGATATTGACCATTTTGAATCAGACAATCATATGGTCTACTATGTTGGTAATGACAGCACTAGGAGACTAAGACCCTGGGTGACCAAGTGACAAGAGGCTCTAAAGGACTAACCATCAACAGACCTTCAGCATTCTGGAGAGTTCCTTTGTGGGTGGTAACTTCTATCTCCACATGCTCCATGATACTCTCATGCCTAGTGCATTCCCTGTGCCTGCAGCCTCACACCTTTGGGGCGCCGACCCCCAGGGGCCACAGGTATCTGGTCATCTCTCAGTCCTGGAATAACAGCATTGTCACCTTGTGTGTTTTCTGAGGTAGTGGACCCACTGAGGTGACCTCTACGAAGACATGGGAGCAAGGACCAGCCTGCAAAGCTCACGGGAGAAGCCACCACACAGGAGCTCTGTAAGGCAGACTGCTAAGCACCATTAACAGATGGGTCAAACAGGATGACTTAAGTCCATTCCAACCAATGTTCTTTCAAAATGTGGTTCAGAGTCTGTACATGAGGCCCTGCAGATTTACAACAAAACAGATTTTGCAGATTTTACATGTACAAGTGACTAGCACCTGCTTTCCTTTATTCTCATTATTTTCTGGTGAAATTTCAAAACAAATGATCCATCTTAAAATTGGAAAAAGCATGTTTTGTCATTAAAATGGCACATTCTCCATTGACCTAGGAACTCAGGAGTCTGGTTTTGAGCTGCCACCCAGAGGTTCTTCTAGATTAACTGGTTCTCAGGCAAAGGACACTCACCTCTCTTCACTTCTGTGTGAAGACACTAGAGAGGTTTGGGGACCCTTCACCTTGCATAGCCCCCAGTATCCCATGTGCATGCCTCTGTCCCCTCTCAGGCATTGCTGTTAGTGAGTAACAGTGACTTTGGTCACTGGGAATGGCCCGAAGGGGTTTAGTCACCACAGTCAATGTCTGTTGCAGTGCCCCTCCCTGCCCCATGACACGATAACAAAATACTAACTCTTACCACATTTGGTATTAACACCTCTCCATTTGAAGAACATTTTTATTCATGGTTTCTGTTCCCAGAGAAACAAGAATAGTATCTCTTTCACAGGGTAGGAGTGAAGGTCAGATTCATTTAACAACACAAACATATTAGACACCTTCTAGAATACTGAGAGCTACATGTGAACTCTAAACTGCTAGAGAAGTACTTATGGTTTTTATTTTTTTAGGAACGTGAGTCACACAAAGGAGTTTGTCTTGCTCAAGTATGAGCGCAAATCCATATGCTGAAAACTGAAAATCTAAGTTCCTTTTCTCCCCTGCAGAAGACACCTCAGGGGAGAGGTATATTTATCTTCTGAGAAGTTCAGACTTCCACAGACAGGTGTCATACACAGTTAAAGACAAGACCCTGTGGTCTTCCTCTTACAGAATTGACAATGCAATTCAATGAGGTTCAAGGTGCATTTTAGTGCTTACCCTGACCTTTTCCAGAAAATTACTGTTCCTTGGGAAAGTACCTGCCATGCAGTTAGAAGATGCTGACTGATTAGCGTGCAGGTGCCCTTGACCCCAGGGATTGTCCTTGATGCCTGTCATTGAGTTGACAGACCAAGGTGCAGCCTTGGAGACCTAGAGGGTGGTTGGCCTCTACTGGCTGGGCAGACTAGGCTACAGAGAACGAAGGGAATCATGCAGAAGCCAGACATTCAGGCCTCTCCAAGCACAGTGATTTTCTCTTCACAGGGACAACATTGGTGCTCATGTTCCTGGCCCTTTCCAGAACACCAGAACCATTAAATACTACACAATAGTTCACAGACAAAGACAAGCTCGGAGCCTCTGCATTTGTGCTCCTTGAAAACAATCTTGAAGGGAATAACGTGCTAAAAATACCAGGAGGTTTTAATTAGATTGCTGTATTTCAATCCCCAACATGTAATATAAGCTTTATGAGCAGAGAGATGAGTAATCATTTCGACATTAAGCTTGGGATGGAAAGAATGAATTCAATGACTTCCTTAATCAGACATCTCCAGAGTTCAAACCACACTCAGGCTGGCCAGGAGATGTTATCCTGGGATCCCTGTTAGAGAAACTAAAATGGTGAACAGGAAATTGAACTGTTATTATGCAGGAAATAACAGCACTCTGTCAAAATCTACAGAAGAAACATGTGTTCAAATTTGCTGTCAATGCCCAACATATCTGATCAGAGAGCGAGAGGGGGCAAAGTGACAGAGTTGCTGTAATATCAACACGGGCAGGTTTCTGCGTGAGGTCCCTCGACCCTGGCGCAAAAATAGGTGCACACAAAGTCAAGGAAGTGAGATGAATACAGAGGTCTCTGATCTTTACCTTAGTAAAAAGACGAATGTTCTATAAAATTTGCATATATATACTGTATGTATGTTAAAATTCTATAATAATTTCATATAGTCAGAGTTTGAAAATAAATAGCCATAACAAGTAGCTATGCACTCCTGACTAAAAGTAGGCAACAAGAAAATGGATTAGCTTTAAAATTGCTGAAACTACATACAAATATTTGACCTAATAGAGTATGTTATAGATTGTATATGTTATGTACAGTATATACGTACATATATATTTATAAGTGATATGTTTATGTATTTGATATGCTCCATATTATTTATTGTATATCTTGTTTATTACTGTTGTTAGGTGTTGTGTAGTCGGTTCTAACTCGTAGCGACCCCTAGGTACAACAGAACGAAACACTACCCAGTTCTGCACCATCCTCATAATCATTGTTATACTTGAGCCCATTGTTGCAGCCACTGTGTCAATTCATCTCATTAATCTTCTTCCCCTTTTTCACTGACCCTCTGCTTTACCAAGCATGATGTCCTTCTCCAGGGACTGGTCTCTCCTGATAAAATGTCTAAGGCATGTGAGACAAAATCTAGCCATCCTTGCTTCTAAGATGTATTCTGGCTGTACCTCTTCTCACACATATTTGTTCCTCCTTCTGGCAGTTCATGGTAGAGTCAATATTCTTCACCAAAACCATTACTCAAAGGTGTCAATTCTTCTTAGGTCTTCCTTTATTCATGTCCAGCTTTCGCATAAATATAAGGGGATTGAAAACACCTTGGCATGGGTCAGAAGGATCTTAATCCTCAAAGTGACATCTTTGCTTTTTAACACTTTAAAGAGGTCTTTTGCAGCAGATTTGCCCAATGCAATGTGTCTTTTGATTTCTTGACTGCTGCTTTCATGGGTGTTGACTGTGGACCCAAGTATATTGAAATCCTTGACAACTTCAATCTTTTCTCCATTTGTCATGATGTTGCTTATTGGTCCAGCTGTGGGAATTTTTGTTTTCTTTATGTTGAGGTGTAATCCATACTGAAGGCTGTGGTCTTTGATCTTCATCAGTAAGTGCTTCAAGTCCTCTTCACTTTCAGCAAATAAGATTGTCATCTGCATATTGCAGGTTGTTAATGAGTCTTCCTCCAATCCTGATGCCATGTTCTTCTTCGTATAGTCCAGCTTCTCAGATTATTTTCTCAGCATACAGGTTTAATAAGTATGGTGATAGGATACGATCCTGATGCATACTTTTCCTGACTTTAAACCATGCAGTATCCCCTTGTTCTGTTCGAACGACTGCCTCTTGGTCTAAGTGCTGGTTTCTCATGAGCACATTTAAGTGTTCTCGAATTCCCATTCTTCGCAATGTTATCCGCAATTTGTTATGATCCACACAGTCCAATGCCTTTGTCCAATAAAGAACAGGTAAACATTTCTCTGGTATTCTCTGCCTTCAACCAGGATCCATCTGACATCAGCAAGGATATTTTGTTCATTACATATTGTATGTTTTATAATGTATTATGTGTTATGCATTGTGTATTATATATTGTATATCATGTATTATGTATTATCTACTATATTATATATTATAATGTGGCCAACAGCAAATTGTTGGACCCAGAGTTCCAGTTTTCTTTAAAGTCATAACTAAATCCTGGGCATTGCAGCTGAAATGAACTCAGTTCACTGTCTGATGGATCACTGCTCAGTCAGCACATGGCTTCTTTCATTCTTCTGGGAGTGAGGCTGCTGTAGGACAAACTATTTTCACCATTCTACAGTGATGTTCTTGAAAATGCATCATAACCCGTGTGGTTTTTCTGGAATGATAGCATGCTTCCTGGTCAAGGCTGTGCGTAGAACAATGGGAAGCCAGAGAGAGTTTAATCAGAAGAGGGTCAGGGTTGCAGCATACATAATGAGTTG
Source organism: Trichechus manatus latirostris (assembly GCF_000243295.1). Classification (NCBI taxonomy): domain Eukaryota; kingdom Metazoa; phylum Chordata; class Mammalia; order Sirenia; family Trichechidae; genus Trichechus; species Trichechus manatus. The sequence goes on from NW_004444008.1 coordinate 10,152,081, forward strand.
TATGGACGGAGGTAGAGTACGAATAGTCTGAGGATTTAGACAACCACAAGGTTAGGACAGCCACAGATGAATGAGGCTGGGCTGGGGAGTGAAGGTGTAGAGATAAACGGAAATGGATGAAATGGGCACATGCTTGCTAATGACTAAACATGCTGAAAGTTTGAGTACAGTGAGTGTAAAACAGGTATCAGGAAGACTCAATGTTCTAGGCTTGAAATGGATGGGAAAGACCGATGAAATCAAGAGTTGTGGTCATATTTGATTTGAGAAATCCAACGGAGATGGCAGAAGAAAGAGTGAGATACGTGGGCAGGCATGTAGATGGTGCATATAGTCAGGAAAGAGGTAATTTCAGATTGAAAGGAATGGTGGATAGAGAAGGAAGAGGTGCAAGGCTCTAGCCCTCGGCTTGGACTGGAGGGGTGTGGAGTAAGGGTTGCATTCTTACTAAAACATCTGTCCTCAAAAGTAGCTTCACTCTCACCCCAGAAGACATGGCCCTTGGACTCTCTGTTAACCCAGAACTAAAACCATTCCCAAAGCCAACTCTTCAGACAAAGATTAGACTGGACTGTAAAACATAAAATAATACTTGTGAAGAGTGTACTTCTTAGTTCAAGTAGATACATGAGATTAAATGGGAAGCTCCTGTCTGGAGGTGGGATGAGAAGGCAGAAAGGGATAGGAGCTGGTTGAATGGACACAGGAAACGCAGGGTGGAAAGGGGGAGTGTGCTGTCACATTATAGGGATTGTAACTAGGGTCACGTAACAATATGTGTATAAAATCTTGTATAAGAAACTAACTTGAGCTATAAACTTTCACCTAAAGCCCAATTAAAAAAAAAAAAGCCTCACTCTCCAGTTAAAGGCCATCTTAGAGAGCCACTTAAGAGCTGGCCATTTCTTCCACTGGTCCAAGCCAGCCTGCTTTTGGATTGGCCAATGACTGGAGCTGATTGACAAGGATGACCAAGGCCTCCAGGCCCATCTTTGTAAAGAAACCTGAAGGCTGGGTAAACACAGATTAACCTCAAACCCAAGGCAGCCGAGTCCAAGATCTAGAAGTACTTGTGGTAAGTGCACTCTGGGTCAGATGTGTTTTTGGGTATTGGGTGCACCTCCCACAAATGTGTTGACTCATGTTAGAAAGAATGTAAGTTGCCTGGTACACATGGAAATATTTTGAGACCAAAATATGTGATTTTTTAGGAATATAGATATAAGTAGTAAAAAAAGGGAGGGAAGGGAATGAGAGAGAGAGAGAAGGGAGAGAAAGAAAAAAAAAGGAGAAGAGGAGAGAGAAGAATGGAGAAAATGGTGAGACAGAGAGGACAGAGAGAAAGAAAAGTGAGAGAGAGGAGAGAAGAAAGAGGGAGATAATGAGACAGAGATAGGAAGAGAGAGAGAGACAGAAGAGAGATCTTCCTACAAGACTTAAAAGAAGTACATGTGGAAACTATTCAGAGGGGAAGAAGGATTTTGTTTACTCTCTGCCTGTTTCTTCTTTTCCTTTAATATCTTCTCTCTAGAAGGACGGCTGCCCCTGAGGATGTTATATTTAGAAAAACAGTTGGAATGAGAAAGGGCTACCTTTCAAATCCTCAAGCAAGTTGATCAAATAGAGTCTTCCTATTTCTCGCTCTAAGGCACAATTATGTGTAACCAGGACCCCCTCTGAGACTTCATGTGAGAATCCAGAACTGGAGATGGAGTCTGAGCCCATTTGTGTCTTATTTAACATAATTATTCTAACAGCTAATCCTCCACTAGCACATCTGTCCTTTTCCTTTTACACATAGAAATAGGCAATCATACAGTTACACACATACATTTCTTCAGCTCTGTGCACATTTGTATCTTGCTAAAGGAACAATTCCTTTGTAGTGTAAAGAAACTATAGGTGTATAATAGAGAGGACCCTGATCATTCCTCCATTGGCATAACGCTTTGCAGGTTTTAAAGTGCTTTTGTATTATTTCACTTCTCACCTTAACACTGTGTGCTAACCTTAGAAAATAGAAATAAATCCATTTTACAGATTAAAAAAATAATAATAATGGAATTTAAACAATCAGGATCATGGTCACTGTATCAGTCAGGATTCTCCAGAGAAAAGGAACCAATAAGATATATGGATCCTATTTGTTGTTGTTAGCTGCTGTCAGTTTTCAGAAGTAGATCACCAAGTCTTTCTTCCTAGCTCACCTTTGGAAGCTCTGCTGAAACTTGTTCAGCATCATAGCAACATCCAAGCCTCCACTGACAACAGGTGGTGGCTGCACAGGAGATGCCTTGGCTGTAAATCAAAACTAGGAAGGCAAGACTATATATATGTATCCCCTACACATCTGTCAGTTTATTGTATTGTGGGGGCTTGTGTGTTGCTGTGATGATGGAAGCTGTGCCACCGGTATTCAAATACCAGCAGGGTAACTCATGGCAAACAGGTTTCAGCTGAGCTTCCAGACTCAGACAGACTAGGAAGGACTTGGTTGTCTGCATCTGAAAAAAACTGACCAGTGAAAATGTTACCAGTAGCACTGGAATATTGTCTGATATAGTGCCGGATGATGAGCCCCTCAGGTTGGAAGGAATTCAAAAGACAACTAGGGAAGAGCTGCCTCCTCAAAGTAGAGTCAACCTTAATGACGTGGAAAGAGTAAAGCTTTCAGGACCTTCATTTGCTGATGTGGCATGACTCAAAATGAGAAGAAACAGATGCAAACATCCAATAATAATTGAAATGTGGAATGTACAAAGCATGAATCTATAAAAATTGGAAATAGTCAAAAATGAAGTAGAACACATTAATATCGATATCCTAGGAATTCGTGAGCTGAAATGGACTGCTATTGGCCGTTTTGAATTGCACAATCATGTGGTCTCTTCTGCTAGGAATGACAAATTGAAGCGGAATGGCATCCCATTCATTGTTAGAACATTTCAAGATCTATCCTGAAGTACAACATTGTCAGTGATAGGTTAATATCCATACACCTATGAGGAAGACCAGTTAATAAGACTATTATTCAAATTTACACACCAACCTCTGAGGCCAAAAATGAAGAAACTGAAGATTTTTACCAACTTCTACAGTCTGAACCTGACTGAACATGCAATTAGGATGCATTGATAATTACAAGTGATTGGAATGGGAAAGTTGGAAACAAATAAAAAGGATAGGTAGTTGGAAAATATGGCCTTGGTGATAGAAACGATGCCTGTGATCACTTGATAGAACTTTGCAAGACCAATGACTTCTTCACTGCAAATTTCTTTTTTCACCGACATAAATGATGACTATACACGTGGACCTCTCCAGATGGAATATACAGGAATTAAATCGACTACATCTGTGGAAGGAGATGATGGAAAAGTTCAATATCATCAGTCAGAACAAGGTCGAGGCAGACTTCAGAACAGATCATCAATTGCTCATATGCAAGTTGAAGTTGAAGTTGAAGAGAATTAGAACAAGTCCAAGAGAGCCAAAGTACAACCTTGAGTATATCCCACCTGAATTTAGAGACCATCTCAAGAATAGATTTGACGCCTTGAACACTAATGACCGAAGATCAGATGAGTTGGAGAATGACATCAAGGGCATCATATATGAAGAAAGAAAGAGGTGATTAAAAAGACTGGAAAGAAAAAAAAGACAAGAATAGATGTCAGAAGAGACTCTGAAACTTGATCTTGACCATCCACTAGCTCAAGTGAAAGTAAGAAATGATGACGTGAAAGAGCTTAACAGAATATTTTCAAGGGCAGCTGGAAAAGACAAAGTAAAGTATTATAATGACATGTGCAAAGATCTGGAGATAGAAAACCAAAAGAGAAGAACAGGTTTGACATTTCTCAAGCTGAAAGAACTGAAGAAAAAATTCAAGCCTCAAGTTGCAATATTGAAGGATTCTATGGGGAAAATATTAAATGATGCAGGAAGCATCAAAAAAAGATGGCAGGAATACACAGAGTTACTATAGCAAAAAAACTGCTCAACGTTAAACCATTTCAGGAGGCAGCATATAATCAGGAAATGAAGCTACTGAAGGAAGAAGTCCAAGCTGCACTGAAGACATTCGCTGAAAAAAAAAAAGGTTCTAGGAATTGACAGAATACCAACTGAGATCTTTCTACAAACAGATGCAGCACTGGAAGTGTTCACTCATCTATGCCAAGAAATTTGGAAGACAGCTACCTGACCAACTGAATGGAAGAAATCCATATTTATGCCTATTCCCAAGAAAGGTGATCCAACCAAATGGGAAAATTATCAAACAATATCATTAATACTACATGTAAGTAAAATTGTGCTGAAGATCATTCAAAAGAGACTCCAGCAGTATTTCAACAAGGAACCGACAGAAATTCAAGCCAAATTCAGAAAAGGACGTGGAACCAGGGATATCATTGCTGATATCAGATGGATCCTGGCTTGAAAGCAGAGAATACCAGAAAGATGTCATGGATTGATTTCTGTCCCCCAAAAATATGTGTATCAATTTGGCTAGGCCATGACTCCCAGGATTGTGTGATTGCTCACCATTTTGTCATCTGATATGATTTTCCCTGTGTTTGAAATCCTATCACTAGATGTTAATGAGATGGATTAGTGGCAGCTATGTTGATGAGATCTACAAGATTAGTGACTTAAGCCAATCTCTTTTGAGATACAAAAGAGAGACGCAAGCAGAGAGACATGGGGACATTAAACCACTAAGAAAGCAATGCTGGGAGCAGAGCACGTCCTTTGGACCTGAGGGTCCTGAACAGAGAAACTCCCAGATCAAGGGGAGATTGATAACAAGGACCTTCCTCCAGAGCCAACACAGAAAGACTTCCCTGGGAGCTGATGCCCTAAATTTGGACTTGTAGCCTACTAGACTGTGAGAAAATAAATTTCTCTTTGTTAAAGCCATCCACTTGCGGTTTTTCTGTTATAGCAATACTAGATAACTAAGAGAGATATTTACCTGTGTTTTATGGACTGTGCAAAGGCATTTGACTGTGTGGATCATAACAAATTATGGATAACAATTCAAAGAATGAGAATTCTAGAACACTTAATTGTGCTCATGAGGAACCTGTACTTAGATCAAGAGGCAGAACAAGACGATACTGCATGCTTAAAAGTCAGGAAAAGTGTGCATCAGGGAGGTATCCTTTCGCTATGCCTATTCAATCTGCATGCTGAGCAACTAATCCTAGAAACTGGACTATATGAAGAAGAACATGGCATCAGGACTGGAGGAAGACTCATTAACAACTGCGATATACAGATGACAGAACTTTGCTTGCTGAAAGTGAAGAGGACTTGAAGCACTTACTGATGAAGATCAAAGCCCACAGCCTTCAGTATGGATTACACCTCAACATAAAGAAAACAAAAATCCTCAGAACTGGACTAATAAGCAACATCATTATAAATGGAGAAAAGATTGTTGTTGTCAAGGTTTCATTTTACTTGAATTCACAATCAACACCCATGGAAGCAGCAGTCAAGGAATCAAAAGACATTTTGCATTGGGCAAATCTGCTGCAAAAGACCTCTTTAAAGTGTTGAAAAACAAAGATGTCACCTCGAAGACTAAGGTAAGTCTGACCCAAGCCATGATGTTTTCAATCATCTCATATACATGCAAAAGCTGGATGATGAATAAGGAAGACTGAAGAAGAACCAACGCCTTTGAATTGTGGTGTTGGTGAAGAATATTGAATATACTGTGGACTGCCAAAAGAACAAACAATTCTGTCTTGGAAGAAGTACAACCAGAATGCTCCTTGGAAGCAAGGATGTTGAGAGTACATCTCATATACTACAGACATGTTATCAGGAGGGATCAGTCACTGGAGAAGGACATCATGCTTCTAAAGTATAGGGTCAGTGAAAAAGAGGAAGTCCCTCAACAAAATGGATTAACACAGTGGCTGCAACAATGTGCTCAAGCATAACAACAATTGTGAAGATAGTGAAGGACTGGGCAGTGTTTCTTTCTGTTGTACGTAGGGTTGCTACGAGTAGGAACAGACTTGATGGCACCTAGCAATAACAACATATATATATATATAAAGAGAGAATTATTTTAAGAAATTGGCTCACGTGATTGTGGGCCCTGGCAAGTCTGAAATCTGTCCGGCAGACAGCAGGCTGGAAACTTGGGCAGGATTTCTACCTTACAGTCTTAAGAACAGAATTCCTTTTTCTCCTAGAAACCGCAGTTTTTCTTGGAAGGCCTTCACTTGATTGGATGAGTCCTGCCCACAATATCCAAGGTAATCTGCTTAGAGTCAACTGATTGCAAAATTAACCACATCTACATCCTTCGGTATGGATTACAATTTAACATAAAGAAGACTAAATCTCTACAAATGGACCAATAAACAACATCATGATAAATGGAGAAAAGATTGTTGTTGTCAAGGAATTCATTTTGCTTGGATCCACAATCAATGCCCATGGAAGCAGCAGTCAAGAAATCAAAAGACTCATTGCATTGGGCAAATCTGCTGCAAAAGACATCTTTAAAGGGTTAAAAAGCAAAGATGTCACTTTGAGGATTAAGATCCCTCTGACCCATGCCAAGGTGTTTTCAACTGCCTCATATGCATATGAAAGCTGAACAATGAATAAGGAAGACAGAAGAACAGTTGACACCTATGAGTTGTGGTGTTGGTGGAGAATATTGAGTATACCATGGACTGCCAGAAGGATGAATAAACCTATCTTGGAAGTGCAGCCAGAATATCCTTAGAAACAAGAATGGGGAGACTTCGCCTCACATACTTTGGACATGTTATCAGGAGAGACCAGTCCCTGAAGAAGGACATTGTGCTTGGTAAAGCAGAGGGTCAGTGAAAAAGAGGAAGACCCTCTACAAGATAGATTGACACAGTGGCTGCAACAATGGGCTCAAACATAGCAACAACTGTGAGGATGGCACAGGATCAGGCAGTGTTTTCTTTTGTTGTGTATAGGGTTGCTGTGAGTGTGAGAATAGACTTAATGGCGTCTAGCAACAACAACAACAAAATATCTCCACAACAGCCTCTACACTAGTGTTTGGTCAAACAATTGGGCACCACAGCCTCACCACATTGACACAGAAAGTTAAGCATCACAGTTACACAGGCAATACAAATGTCTTAAGCAGGGCTAGAACCCATTTCTCCCTGATATAGTGCTGTAACTGCTACATGAGCACTAAAGGATATGATAAGATGGGAGCAGAGCATGCCTACCTGGAGCATTCAAGCTTGTCAAGATGGAGTCAGTCTCTCAGAAAGTCAATATGGAAACCAGCTCCACCTCTTCATCCTCTTCCTCCTCTCTGGCTGATGGGCTGTTCTCAAGTATCTCCAGGATACAAGTTAATGTTGACCTCCTGGGAGAAACCCCACCTGGGAGCATTAGGACCTGAGAAGCCCACTCCTCCCCTCAGTGTCAGCTGTGACTTCAAAGAAAGCTCCATTTTCCTCGTGGATGTCACAGGAAGAGTGAGTTAGAGCCAGGAGTTGGGGATTAAGCTGGACCACCTTTCGTCTTCTGGCATTGTGGAGAAGCACCTGAGCCTCCCAATCTTTGAAACTTTAGCCAGAAGTGACACATTAGACCTTTGGGCAGAAAACATTTCCTCATGTGAAAATGGAGGAAGGACAAATGTCTGTCCTTTCCCTACTTCACAGGATGCTGACATATGGCTGCTGGACATATGTGTGCAATTAAGATGTGGTTCCTTGACCCTACCAAACTCAAGGTGAGAGGAGGGTGAGTGTATCTGTGTTATGCATGCATGTGAGGTGGGCCTGCCTGTTCATACTGTGCCCCAAGGCTTCCAACAGGCCCAAAGAACAACCCCGGTCACAGACAGGCCCAGGAGAGGGAGGCACTCTCACTGGGGCCAAGCAAGACCCATCCTCTCGGTACTTACAGAAGACTCTTTAATTCAATTTGACATCTTAAGGAATAAACAAAGATGTCAAGGTAATACTCTGGAAACATCATGGCAAATTTCTTTCATCAACCCAAAGTTCATGGCTGCAGGGAAGACCAGTCAGGTGGGACCTCCAGCAGCCTCATGAGGAGTCCATGTACTAAGAGCCCTCAGAACATTCCAGGGATCACAGAGCCTGGGAGAGACAACCTCTCTCTGCACGACACCCAGACTGGAAGTGTCCTTAAAGATGGGCCTGAGGGGCCTCCAAAGACCTCTATGTGGGCCTACGGCACTGGCCTTGGTGCCAGAAAACACCCTCAGAAACTGCACATAGACGTGGGGGAAAGAGGCAGGTAGAACTACTGAGAGTACGTGTCCACCATCCCAGACACATGAGGGCCAAGAAAGGAATTAAGTTGAGTTATACCAATTTTTTGTGTATCTGAATTTGAGCTTCCTGCCCTTCCTTAAATACCCATTGCCATTGAGTCCATTCTGACTCACAGTGACCCTATACGACAGAGTATAACTGCCCCATAGGGTTACAAGGCTATAATCTTTACGGAAGCAGACTGACACATCTTTTTCCAGCTAAGCAGTTGGTAGGTTCAAGCCACCAACCTTTTGGTTAGCAACCAAGCACTTTAATCATTGTACCATTAGGGCTCCTTCCTCCTTAAACAAGCTGCTAAATTTAACACTGAACAGGAGTGGCTGGTGACTGGGCAGATCGTCTGGTGCCATCCAGACCCTTGCTACTCATAGGATGATCCATGGACACAGCAATGACATCACCTGGGAGCTTGTTAGAAATATATGGTCCTCCCCACTCCACGAACCTCGGGAATCAGAATCTTCATATTTACAAGATCACCAAGATTTGCACATGCATTGAAGTCTGAAGAGCCCTGATGTTCAGAAGACTCAAAATGATTGATTTCATTTAAAAAAAAAAAAAAGATTCAGACTTCCAGAAAAATGGAGCTCTAGGCAGAAGCACCATGCCATCCCTCCACAGCAAAGATCCAAAAACTAAGCCGAACAGAGAAAACAACAACCCTGAAAACCTAAAACATCAAATGAAGAGATAAAGAACTCAGCCAAGCACCAAATGGAGTGAGAAAACTGACAGAGAACGGAGAGCGAGGACAGATTCGTGCAGAGGTCCCCTACCAGCTAACCCAGCATGGCTCCACCATCTCGGACTCCTATCGGAGACCAGAAAACCGGAAGTAAGAGAAAGCAGCTTCACAGAGCTTCCAGCAGGAGACAAAACAACAGCTCCACACATAACACTCTCCCCGCTACATGCTGCCTACCTGCACCATGCGCTTAACATCACACCACCAAGCAGCACAGGCACGGCCTACTGGAACCTGCCCTGCGCTGATTACCAACAACCCTCTTGGCTGTAGTAAGTGCCACAAACAACCCATCCCAGTAACTCCTCTTCAGCTAGACCTGCCCTGCCATACCATATCTGAGTGACTGAGCCTGCCAATT
>NW_004444008.1:10165831-10166939 GCF_000243295.1 Trichechus manatus latirostris
GCATCCAAATTGGTAATGAAGAAGTTAAACTGTCCCTGTTTGCAGATGATATGATACTATACATAGAAAACCCTAAAGACTCCATAAGAAATCTACAGGAACTAATAGAAAGATTCAGCAGAGTAGCAGGATACAAGAAAAACATTGAAAAATCACTTGGATTCCTATACACCAATAAGGAGAATAACGAAAAGGAAATCAGGAAAACAATACTGTCTCAGTCACCTAGTGCTGCTCCAACAGAAATACCACAAGTGGATGGCTTTACGAAGAGAAATTTATTCTCTCACAGTCCAGTAGGCTACAAGTCCAAATTCAGGGCATCAGCTCCAGGGAAACGCTTTCTCCGTTGGCTCTGGAGGAAGGTCTGTGTCATCAGTCTTCCTTTGATCTGGGAGCTTCTCTGCGCAGGAACCTCAGGTCCAAAGGACACTCTCTGCTCCCAGCACTGCTTTCTTCGTGGTATGAGGTTCTCACGTATCTCTGCTCGCCTCTCTCTTTTACATCTCAAAAGAGATTGCATTAAGACACTAATTTTGTCAACCTCATCTGTATAACCTCATCACATTCCACGCCTTGTCAACTGGGCACATGTACACATCTCCTTAAACCATACATAATCTCTGAATAAAGACAATGAGAAAGTCATACTCGCGCCTAACATGATGCAACTAACGTGTACAATCAAAAACACACTAGCCCCATTTACAGTTTATATTTTATAAGTGAAGGAAACAAAAACATTCGATGCACACATACAAAGTACAAATATTCATAACAATTACAGTCCCTGTTTCTGCAACTGGTCACGTGGCCTTAACTGGTATTTAGAACTACCTTCTTCCTCCACCCATTCCATATTTCCTTTGCCCTCTGCAAACACCTTGGCTGGTCGTGGTTCTTTGCCTGGTGGGGTGACCCAAACCTTCAAACACCATTTATAATAGCCCCTAAAAAAATAAAATACTTAGGAATAAATCTGACCAGGGATGTAAAAGACCTATACAATGAAAACTACAAAACACTACTGCAAGAAACCCAAAGGGATCTACATAAATGGAAAAACATACCATGCTCATGGATAGGCAGACTCAACATTGTGAAAATG
>NW_004444008.1:10168918-10185873 GCF_000243295.1 Trichechus manatus latirostris
GAAGTCATCTCCGAGGTTCACCGTTCAGCCTGGGAGCGGACAGCCCCATAAAACCAAATGGGACTAATGAGGCACAGCAGTCCAGGGACAAGGGCCAGAAGGCAGAAGGGGACAGGGAAGCTGGTGATAGGGAACCCAAGGTTGAGTAAGGATAGTGTTGATGTATTGTGAGGTTGTTAACCATTGTCATATGGCAACATGTGTATTAACTGTTAAATGAGATACTATCTTGTTCTGTAAGCCTTCTTCTAAAGTGAGAATAGCAGCACAATTGGAAGAGCGTAGTTGATGTCACTGAACAGTGCATGTAGAAATTTTTGAAATGGTGTATCTTTGGCTATGTGTATTTTCACCTAAAAAAAAAAAAGGTCAAGAAGGGAGAGGGTTGATATGTTGTGGGGTTGTTAACCAATGTCGTAGAACAATACGTGTACTACTGTTTCATGAGAAACTATTTGTTCTGTAAGCTTTCACCTGAAGTACAAGAAAAAAAATAAGAGTCAAATTAAAGGATTATGTGAAAAAGCATTTCAACCTATATTTTTATTGACATTTTTTTAACCACATCACTTAAAAATGTTAGATTTAATTCTCACTTCTCACTAATATTTAAAAAAATCTGGAATTATTTTTCCATTATAGTTTGCAAAAACAATGATATACGTAACTTATGATTTTGACTGCTCTCTTCTCTCCCTGCACTTATAATATTCCTATTTTTAAATAACATTACCAAGGTATTTATTAGTATCCCAGATCATAAATGTAAATTAAAATATTAAATACAATGAAACAGGACACAGTGCATTTCCCATATATTAGAAGTAATTAGTCTATAATAAAATCTCATTAGAAATAGAAAAGGTTAATCTTAGTAAATGTAAAATGCATGTGTGATTATTTACAGAAAGTACACAGCATTTGTGCAGCCTCCTTTTACCTTGTGATATCCCTGCTGTTTTTATCTTGTGCTGTACTTACTACTAATTCAATTTTTAGAGTTTTAGGTTTACATAAAAATTGTGTATAAAGTACAGAATTCTTGTATATGCTTTCTCCTTCCAGCATACAGTGTCCCCTATTATTAATATCTTGCATTGATGTGGTACATCTGTCATAATTGATGAACCGATATTGATACATTATGATTAACTGAAGTCCATAGTTTAGATTAGGGCTCCTGTCTGTGTTGTACTGTCCTCGGGTTTGACAAATGCATCATGTCATGTGTCCACCATTACAGTGTTATGTAGAAGAATTTCACTCCCCTAAAAATGCTCTGTGCTCTCCCTGTTCATCTCTCCTCCCTTCGGAGCCCCTGGCAATGGCAACAAATGATTTTTTTTTTTTTTTTACTGTCTATATAGTTGTGCATTTTCTGGAATGTCTTATAGTTGGAATCATGTGGTATGTCGCTTTTTCAGACTGGCTTCCTTCACTTAGAGATATGCATTTAAGTTTCAGCCATGTCCTTTCATAGCTTGATAGCTCATTTCTTTTTATCAGTGAATAATATTCCATTATATGGATGTACCACAGTTTGTCTATTTACCTATGCAAGGATATCTTGGTTGCTTCTGGGTTTTGTCAATTATGAGTACAGATGTTATAAATATTTGTGTGCAACCTTTTGTGTGGACTACAGTTTTCGACTCATTTGGGTCAATATATAGAAGCAAGGTTGCTGGATCATATGGAAAAATCTGCCATGCTGCCTTTCAGATTGACTGTACCATTTTGCATTCCCACCAGCAATGAATGAGAGTTCCTGTTGCTCTACATCCTCAACAGAATTTGATGTCATCAGTGTTATGGATTTTAGCAACTTGATAGGTGTCTTTGGTTATTTTTAAAATAAACATCACATTGCTATCTAACTTGGCATTTGGATGTACTGTGCTCACCTAGCCACACAATGGATTTTTGAAAGCACAATCTATGTCCTATTTATCTTCAATATCCTATAGTACCTGACATAATGACTTGGAAACAGGAGGTGGCTGATAAATACGCTCGAGTGGTTTGAGATAGCTTGACACAGTAATAATGATACTTTACATGTGGTTCACATTTGCTCACTACCAGGCAAGTGCTGACCATTTGTACTCGTATTATCTCATTTAATTCTCATAAGAAACCCTAGGTGTTCCTATCCGTCCTGATTGTAAAGTAAAGATAAAGAAACCAAGGAGCTCAGGGATAAGGTAACCTGATCAAGAAACTTATTCATGGTCAAACGGTTATAGGATAAAGTGCAATGGACTAGCTAAATGTGCTCAAATGTGGTTTATCATGTGTGAGCTGTTAAGAGTGTAAAGTAGGACATTTGATAGACTCCTAGAGGATTCTAATGATGGAGCATGACTCTTAAAATAGAAGACAGCTTTATTTCTAATGTAAAAGTGTTTCATAAGAATATAGTGTTGCCATGTACTCTCATGGTAAGAGATTTCTAACTATTTTATAGGATCTTTAGACTCAGGCACATTTGTCTCAGGCCTTTTCTCTCCAGGATAATTTCTAATGACAGATCATTAACTGCAATTCTTCTGAAACCACAGACAGCAGAAGATGAAGGCATTCGTGGAACCACCCTTGGGAGTCTGGTAGTCATCTTGGCTCAAGAAGTGTCCACATTCACCCACTAAGTGTATGAGCCACCCTGAGCTCTAACTAGGGCTGCTTTGGGATTAGAATTTTGACTGGAGTTTGTAAACAGGCACAACTTCCATGGGAGAGAAACTGAAAATTTATGCAATGTGTTGACACTATTGAGAATTTTAGAGTTAGTACTCTGAATAGTGAGAGGTTCAAAACAATTAAGCGAACAAAAAAAACAAGGCAATTGCTACCATCCCCAAAAGTTATACGTGACTGTGCTATAAATTATATTATATATGTATTTATATATCTATCAATAGAAACTAAAATCAAACCCAATGCTGTCAAGTCAATTCCAACTCATAGCAACCCCATAGGGTTTCCAAGGCTGTAACTCTATGTAAGCAGATGCCACATCTTTCCCCTGAGGAGCTGCTGGTGGTTTAGAACCGCCTACCTTTTGGTTAGCAGCCAAGGGCTTCACCACTGCACCACCAGTGATAGAGATATACAGATAGATATAGAGAGTTAATAAGTAAATAATGAATATTTATTTTGCAAGCTATGATATGATTATACTGGGGAAATGGAGGGTTAAGTGTAGGTGTCTTGTGTCAGGGAGTATAAAACAGCAAGAAGATTGATAGATAATATCTAAAAAATTAGAAAAATAATCAAGAACTAGCAGAGTACTTTTTTATCTTAAAATGTGAGGGTTACTACCTGAAGCAGCAGGTTGTTAAGTTGGGGTCCCAGGAAGAGCAGCATCAACATCTCCTGTGAACTTGTTAGAGGTGCAAATTCTGGCCCCCACCCCCAGATCTGCTAAACCAGCAACCTGAGGACTGGCCAGCCCAGTCCAGTGTTCAATGTGCCCTCCCTTGGGTGTCCAACGCTCCTCCCAGTGTGACGATCATGGCCCTGGTAGGAAGTCTCCAGAGAATGGATAGAGAGTCAGGGAGGAGGAACTAGGGGTGCCAAGGGAGTGCAGTGTAGTCCTCTGTTATAAACTTTGGGGTACTAAGAGACTATTTGACTTTGTACATCAGCACATATTCTCTTCATAAAAGCTAATGTTAGATTTTTTTTTAACAGTAATACAATCACATGGGAATATTCAAACCATGAAATGCTGTGGAGTATTCTATTTAAATATGCAATCATTTTTTGTGGTTTGTTCATTTCTAACCCCAGTATATATTGGAAGTTGCCACCTGCCTATCAGTTTGCCATACTGTGGTAGCTCACAAGTTGCTGTGATGCTGGAAGCTCTACCACCAGTATTTAAAATACCAGCAGGGTTACCCATGGTGGACACCTTTCAGTGGAGCTTCTAGACTAAGATTGACAAGGAAGAAAGTTCTGGTGACCTACTTTAGAAAATTAGCCAATGAAAACCATATGGATCACAAAAGTACATTGTCCACTTGCTTTAGACATGTCATCAGGAGGGATCTATTGCTATTTGGTTAGGTAGAGAGCCAGAGAGGACAAAGGAGATGTTTGGTGAGATGGATTGATGCCATAGCTGCTGCAAGGATGGATTCAAACATGCAAGTGATCATAGGGTGACACAGGACCTGGCAATGTTTCATTCCTTTGTACATAAGATTGCCATCATGAATTAGAGCTGATCCAATGGCAGCTATCTCTCTTTCTCTCTACATGTTGGAAGAGCAGAGAACCTTGAAGGACCCAAGCTGAAGTGAAGGAGAAAGTCACAGCTGCCTATCACTTCCTGCTTTAAATATCTCCTCACTACACTGCTTACAATACACATGCATTCTTTTCAACGTAAGGGAAAAATTACGTTCACAGTCCTTGTGTTTCCTCCATCGTCCCTGTGCCTGCAAAGTCCTCCCTCCTGTCCTTTAACAAGGAGGGTGCTTGTTTTCCAGGCTCGTTTCCTGTGTCACCTCTGCAGAGGTGGTCTCTCTGGCTCCAGCCATGGGACCTTCCCATCCACTCCCTGCTATACCATAGCAGCTCCTACCTCTTCTCTTTCAGTAATGTGATGCTGTAAGTATTTGCTGTAAGTGTGTCTCCCCATGAGACTCTGAACTCCTTGCAGTGGGAAACTACTAGGATGTCTAACGGATTCCCCAGGTCAAGAGCCATCTAATCCTCCTCCAGAGGTATCTTAGGTTTATGTGGTTTATGTGTCTATCTCTTGCCCTGACTCTCGCGGCCCCTCAAGGGCAGAGAATGAGGCTCACTGGACCATGGAGTGAGGGTCTCATGCAGGTAACATTACAGGTGGCCGCCCCATGGGGAACAATGTCTGCATCTCTGACTAAAAGACACCAAGGGAGCCCTGCTTCCTACATTCCTTTCTGCTGGAATCCAATCACTTCTCACAGGTCCAAAACTCCACATCAATTTTGTGTTGAAACTGTAGATGCAGAGGAGACCCAACCATCTCTACTTTAGTGCAGAATCACACGTTGTCCTTGCTTCTGGGGGTAGTTTGGTCTGAAGGCTCTTTCTTTGACCTCAAGTCCAACACAGGCATCTCTGCTTGGCTTTGCCTCTTGTGCACAGCACTTGCTCTCTATGCCCAGGAAAACCAGTTGCTGTCCAGTTAACTCTGACTGTTGGTGACCTCATGCGTGTCATAGTAGAACTGTGCTCCATAGGGTATTCAATGTCTGATTTTTCCGAAGTAGATTACCAGGTCTTTCTTCTCAGGCACCTCTGAGTGGACTCGAACCTCCAACTCCTTGGTTAGCAGCCAAGAACCACTCTGTACTGATCTAATTGCACCCCTGACCACAGACATCTGTGCTTCTTTCTAATTGCAATTTTTCGCCGGTATCCTGAACAATAATATCTGTTAAAAAATTTGACAGGGTGGTTGGGAAGATTAAACCCAATAATATTTGTAAAATTAAAAAAAAATAGTAATAAGTGTAATGTGCAATGCAAATGCAAGAATAATTTTAAATAAACATCAGAGAAAATACATACATGAAAAATCATGTGAAAATCCCAACAGGAAATGTTCAGAACTCCACATAATGCAATTCTATCACACAAACTCTAAGTCACTACCTAATTCAGCGTTATCTAATAGAGCATTATTATTAAAACACTTCCATGAAATATGCACTAAAGAAAGGGTGCTTGCAATTTGCTAGCTGGTTTTCCTCTTGTTTTTAGTTGAACATTCCAGCTGATAAGATCAACCAATATTTTCAACCTACAAAGACCTGAGGGATAAGAACTAGCTCCTGACACCCTCCACCTCACAAGGAAATGACCTTCTGCTCTGGGGTGATATGTTGAGGTAGATCTTGGTTGGTGCCATGGCTAAAACAAGCTGGCTGGTCTCACGTTTCAGCCACGTTATCAGTCTATGTTGTTAGTTGCTGTTGAGTTGATTATAACTCATGGTGACTCCATGGATTACAGAGTAAAACTGCCTCTTCAAAGGGTTTTCTTGGCTGTAATTTTAATGGAAGCAGATTGCCAAGGCTTTTCTTCCACTCTACCACTGGGTGGATTCAAGTCACCAGTCTTTGTAGCAAACCATTTCTCTGGATCTCATTTATTCAGCCTGCCTACTTTTTTAAGGCACTCAATCCACATAGTGAATCAAACATAAAAACCCCACCCTCATGTAACTTACACTGTAATAGGAGAGGCAGACAGAAGAAGCAGCTAAATAAAGGAGAATGGGAAATGGGGAGGGGGTGGCAGGTTAGAGAGGTCAAGGAAAGGACTTACTGAGAAGGTGACATTTGACTAAAGGTCTGAAGGAAGTGAGGGAACCAGCCATGAAGATGCCTGGGCAGAGGGAAATGCAAGTGCAAAGGCCCTGAGGCAGGGATGTGTCTGTCATGTCCCAGGAACATGAGAGGCCACTGTGGCTTGGGCAGGGAGATAAGGGGTGGGCAGTAGAGGAAGAGAGCTGACAAGTAACAGGACTGGCTCAGGCCAGGTCTTGAGGGCAACAAAGAAGATGGAAGCTTCCATTCCAAGTGAGTGGGGGCCACTGAAAACTTTCAAGCAGAGGGAGAAGAATAGTCAACAGAGGGTGTTTGTTCATTGCTTGGTTTATTGGGCTTATGCTTTAAGATGATGACTCTTGCTGCTGTGGGAAGAACAGCTGTAAAGGAGCAGGATAAACAAAGGGAGAGCAATTAGGAGGCTGCTGCGGCAGGTAAAACAGGTGAGAGGGATGCCTCCCGAGCCAGGATAGCAGGGAAGATGGTGTGAAGGGGCTGGATCTTGGGGATATTTTAAAGGTAGGTATACCAAGATTTGCCAGTGGAGTCAGTGAGTCCAAGGAAGAGATTTGTCAAAAACGACTTCGAGTTTTGGCCTGAGTAACTACAAGGATTAGAGTCACCATTTTCCTTCAGGGAAAAATGAAAGATGGACAGGTCTCTGAGAGGTGAAGAAACTATTGGGAACTCAGTTAAATGCGTAGAGTTTACCATGCTTCATCTAGAAAATAAAAGGAACCCTGGTAGTGAAGTGGTTAAAGCGCTTGGCTACTAACCAAAAAGTTGATGATTCGAACCCACCAGTGGCTCCGTGGGAGAAAGATGTGGTGACCTGCTTCCAAATCAAACCAAATCCATTGCCATCGAATCGATTCTGACTCATAATGCCCCTATATAGGGTTTCCAAGACTGTAAATCTTTATGGAAGCAGGCTGCCGCATCTTTCTCCCACGGAGTGGCTGGTGGGTTCAAACTGCCTATCTTTTGGTTCCAGCAGCCAAGCTCTTAACCACTGCAACACCAGGGCTCCTTTTGTAAGGATTATAGCCTTGAAAACCCTAGGCGGCAGTTCTACTCTGTCCTGTAGGGTCACTATGCATAGGAATTGACTAGACAGCAACAAGTTTTATCTAAAAAGCCTTTTCACGCTTGTAATAACTTTATCCTTGGATTGTTGAAATGCTAACAGTTTAACTCAGGAGAAATCAAAATGGGCCTTATGTCATTTCTGAGTATGTAATCCCCCTCCAAACTCTTATAACCCGCTAGGGTGTTGAACTCTAGAATCAAAACCAGTTTATGAAAATTGCTAGCAGCTGAATACCAAATTATTACTCACTGAGGCAAACTCTCCATGGAGTTGGTGGCTCAATTTCTTAATTTACTTACTCGATTACATTAACTAGTGATTGAGATTGGTTTGACTCTTTGGAGGTTTCTTTCTGATGTCATTGGTGGTTGTGGGTGATAGAGACTGGGGCTTTTTGTTTCAGATTTTGGGGTTAATTCCACACAGCACATGAATGTGAGATGTGGAGGTAGGCACCTGCTCTTGGTTTGGATAAATTGAAAGTAAAAATTTCTGTTATAGCAAGGTAAGTTAAATGAAGACAAGGAATTTTTTCACCTTTCCTCTAAAAAAAAAATAATAAAAAAATAAAATTCCTGGCAAGGCAGCTGAAGGGTAAGGTGTGAGGTTTTACCTTTGAATGTGCTGGGGTGAGGTGTACTGAAGAAGAGGAAGAGGAGGATAGAAAGAATACTGTCCTGGGTTGTGAAATGGAAGAAAGCTGCTTCACAACATGGCGCCATTGTTAATAATGACAAGACAGTTTGCTTCGCACATCTGCAGAAAAAAATGAGAGGTGGGGATGGAAGTGGGTCCCAGGCTGAGCCAGCTGTTGCCGCACCCTCCCTGCTGAGCCTGAGCCCTGGGCCCCAACCGGCAGGCAGAGCAAGCTGTTGACATCTCCAATCGCGGGGCCAGTCAGCTGATCGGAAGGCGGCTCTCATCTGGCTTGGGGAGCAGAGCTCGGCATCCACAGTGGAAACACAGAGCAACACACAGAGCAGATGGCTGGGTGCCTGCTCGGCTCTGTTTCTGGGGCTGTTTACATTCGTCAGTGACTCATTTTGACATGTTCTACCACTAATGAAGCTTTTCAGTGTGACCCAGTAAACTGTGTCTCTTGCAGCGGGACCAAGTGATTTGGCTTTGGAACCCAGTGTCATTTTGATCCTACAAACAGCAATTAAAATGGCCAGGGCTTGAATAACAATGACCAGTGCACCACCCAAATGGTCTGTGTTGGAAAAGTTTTGTGGAACCCTGCTTATTACAACTGAAAAATGTTAACCACAGCAAGAACCCCAGATTGGCAGCCTTATCTTTTTAGCTAGGATGCCTGTGTCACCACTCTGAAAATAAAATCACGAAGCAAAACATGCAAAGCAAGCTCTGTCCTGTTGTTGTCATAGAGACTCCAGAGGGGGTAGCAAGTTTCAATCTCGGTCGGGTTTCCCTAAGTCTCCAGGCAGCGCCTGATTTTTAGGATAACTTTTTGCGCCTGAAAACCGAGCCCTCAGTGGATGAAAACAAGTGACCTTGCAAGGTTTCTGACAGTCTACAACTTCTCCGGGCAACAATTCTATTGCAGACAGTGTTTCTCTCCTGACATATTGCTGGGGGGGATATGCAAATCAGGAGACCGCTAAGACACACAAGGGCACACAGAAGACACCGACTGGGAAAAAGGAGCCTGGTGCACTGATTTGAACCGTGAGGGTCTGGTTGAGCTTAGGATGGCGCTGGGCAAAAATTCAAGCAGCTTCTTGAGTTTCTCAATCCAGTTTGCATACTCTGACTGAGCTTGTAAATCAAAACACCCAGCAAAATAGGGTGTAGTTAACCTTCCCACTCCAGGCAGGACCCTGGGCACTGAATATGCTGGGCAACTGACCGTCTATGCAATAGGTGGATGTGGAAACATGAATGATAACAGTTCTAATTATTATTACTGTTATAAAATAGGCCCAGCCATTCCAGTTACTTTCAGAAAAAAATATGCAGAAAACATACAAAGGGCATAAAACTAAGTCTCTTGTAAGTTGAGTCTGAGCTAATGTTTTCATAGACATAATTATGTAATTATTATTTCTAATAGTGAACTAAAATGATTATGACTGCTTTATTTGCATTTATAGAGTTCATTTTAAGAGTTAGTAATTCATAAATCCTTATCAAGTCCTAACATATGCTTAATTATGTGTATCATTCAATACATTTTTTTGTCAACTATGTGCTTAGTGTTTTATAATCCTTAATCTCAAGGAATTTGGTAAAATAGAAAGTCATGTCCATAAATACAATATCACAGACAGTGGTAACTTGACAAAAAATGAATAAATGTTTGGTAACTTAGGAGTCGCTACAATATTAGGATAAGACATAGAGGATCAGTTATCATCTGATAACAAAGGCAACCCAGGTACAGTGTACTCTAGCTAAAATTTCAATGTAGTACACGGTAAGAATCTAACCACTATTTAAACAAAAAAATTGACAGATTTTATAATTAACTATTCTCTCAAATACGTAACTTAACAACTAGGATATACTAACCACGTTTTTGTTAGGTAATTCCAACTCATAGCAACCAGATGTACAACATGCCTGGTCCTATGCCATCCTCATAATAGTCGTTATGTTTGAGCCCATTGTTGCAGCCACTGGGTCAATCCATCCAGTTGAAGGTCTTCCTAATCTCTTCAAGGGGAAGAGTCAGTATCTGTTCATATAAACACTTATCCAAACAAAAATGGTTTGATCAGAACCACAGATTCGTATCTTAACCAAATTTTGAATAAACATATTTCTAGTGAACTTTATATTCTCTGCTATTGAATTCAAATTTATGTTAAAAGAATCTTTAGAAGTATGCTTACATTCTAGTGCTCATGTAAAAAGTTGATCGCAAGCATTAATAAACTAAGCCCTATGCAGACCTAGGCAATTTCAGTCTAAAATCACCCCATGTCTTCAGGGATCATCTTTACGCAGAGACAGCATCCATTGTGCAATCCATTTGGAGTTCATTGTCCCTGTTGAGTTTGTCAACAGGAGCGGCAAACACTGTTAGGACAAGAATTACCTGATTATGTCTCCTAGGTCCTGGCACAGACCTGGCCTTGTCATAAATACTTGGTGACTGACGAAAAGATTTGTAAAATCACACTGACATCAAATCATTTCCTTAGTGCAGATTTTCATCAGAAGAAAGAAATGCCTGAAACCTCTGAGCCCTGGGGCTGGAGGAAGGCACTGGGAAAGCATCTGTGGTTCTGCAAAAAAAAAAAAAAAAACTTGCCTTGGAGTTGATTCTGACTCATGGTGACCCCTTGTGTGTCAGAGTAGAACTGTGTTCCATAGGGTTTTCAATAGCTGATTTTTCAGAAGTAGATTGTCACGTATTTCTTCCAAAGTGCCTCTGAGAGGACTCCAACCTCCACCTTTTAGGTTAGCAGTCCAGCACATTAACCATTTGCAGGCTCCTGGGATTCTGTGGTTCTGCTAAAGGCTGGCTATATTAACATTTTAAGGCACTGACTTAGAAAATTTCATTTTGCAAATAATGCCTTAGTGTTGTGATCTAATGAGGAATGCTTAGAAATACCAAGTTTATAGAGTGGAGTTTCTGGTGTGCATTCTACATACATTAAACATAACATATATTCATGAATATATGTACAAACTTATTCATACAGTGTGTAGTCACCTTGATTCAGAAGATTCAGCTCATTGTGAAAAAATAAAAAGTTTTAGAAAGTGATATTAAATTAATTAACTGGAGTATAAATGGAGTAAGGAGCCCTGGTGGTGCACTGGTTAAGTGCCTGGCTGTTAAGCAAAAGATCAGTGGTTCAAACCCACCAGCCTCTCCCTGGGATAAAGATGTGGTAGTCTGCCTTGGAAATCCTATGGTGCAGTTCTACTCTGTCCTACAGGGTCACTATGAGTTGGAATTGACTTAACAGCAATGGGTATGGACATAAATGGAATCCCTGGGTGGTGTAAATGGTTAATGTACTTCGCTGCTAACTGAAAGGTTGGAGGTTTCAGCCCATCCAGAGGCACCTTGGAAGAAAGGCCTGGCATTCTTGGTATTACAGATAGAATTATGTTCCCCAAAAAATATATGTTGAAATCCTGGCCCCTATACCTGTGGATGTAACCCTGTTTGGAAATCGGTTTTTTCTTTTGCTAAGTTACTGAGTTATGCCAGAGAAGGGTAGGTCCTACACCTGGTCACTTCTTATAAAATTCATAATAGACACACACAGGGCAAAGACACCATGTGAAGACAGACACATTCGTCTCTGAGTCCAGGAATCCAAGGATTGTCAGCCGTTACTAGAAGGTGAAATAGAAAAAGAAAGACCTCCCCCTGAACCCCACACCCTGAACTCAGACTTGTAGTCTCCTGAACTATGAGAAAATAAATTCCTGCTTTTCGAGATCACTCACTTGTTATATCTTTTTGTTACAGCAGCAGGAAGTAAGGAAGACACCCTTGTTTATTTCAAACTGGGACAGGAATGAGGAGCCCTGGTGACGCAGTGGTTAAACGCTTGGCTGCTAACTGAAAGGTCAACAGTTCAAACCCACAACCTGCTCCACAGGAAAAAGATGTGATAGTCTGCTTCTGTAAATATTTACGGCCTTGGAAACTCTATGAGGCAGTTCCACTCTGTCCTAGAGGGTCACTGTAAGTCGGAGCTGAATCAATGGCAATGTTTGGTTTTGGTTTGAGGGCAGGAGACTCTCAGAGTCCTACAGGGGACATGGAGGACCAGAAGAGGGGCTTGCTGCTCTGGGATTGGAGCACAGTCAGCACTGAGCTGCAGAGATAGCACCTGGGGACAGGGAGATGAAGGTGGGGTGGGCAGGGGGTATATCTTCACCTGTATTTTGCACTGAGTTCACATGCCTCTTTTGGAGGGGCAGAAACACCTGTTTGTCCTGATATCTGAGAAACCTAAGAGCCATAATGTTAAATGTCTCCTCAATAAAAAATTAAAAAATGATGGAGAACAGACTTCTGACATTATGGGATTAATCTATGATTGAAGTTTTAAAAAACACTAGCGTATACATCATCTTTAATGTTTACAACAGTCCTATTTAAGTGAGCGTGATGTTCATCCTGCAGATGAAGAGACTGCCTCAGAGTCTTTGTGACCTGCTCAAACTCATGTAACTCTTGAGTACCAGAGTGTGACTGAATAACCAAACCAAAATCCATTGACATCAAGTTGATTCTGACTCATAGCAACCCTAAAGGACAGAGTAGAACTGCCCTGTAGGGTTTCCAAAGAGTGGCTAGTGGATTTGAACTGCCAACCTTTTGGTGAGCAGCCAAAGTCTTAACTTCCAGGGCTCTGTGACTGAATGAAGGTATCTCTAAATCCTTAATTCTGTTATGTCCACTCACTAAGTCTCAGAATTGTTGTTGGATGCCACCTAGTTGCTTCCAACTCATAGCAACCCATGCAAAACAGAATGAAACATTGCCCTGTCCTGAACCATCCTCACAGTTGTTGCTATCTTTGAGCCCATTGTTGCAGCCATTGTGTCACTCTATCTAGGTGAGTGTCTTTATTTTTCACTGACTTCTAGTCACATTTACTCCCTCAAAATCAGAGGGCAACGGCACTGATTACTGGCCCACCCTGGTGGCCGTAGTAAGTACCACAAACAACCCATCCCAGAAACTCTTCTTCAGCTAGACCTGCCCTGCTGTACCATATCTGAGCAGCTGACCCTCCCAATTCGAGAAGCAGACAAAAAGTATCATGCCCACAATCAAGCAAACAACAAAGAACACACAGCCCGCCTGCTCAGACATAGCCAAATAAAACAAAAAAGCAGGATGAAACAAACAAATCTACAACCAATAAATGAGGAAAATAACTACCAAATGCCTTGAAGATAGCAGACAATATCAAAACATTTACAAAAACAGGACAGGATGGTTCCAGTAGGCATCCAGAATAAAACACCAGATGACTTTCCAGTAGAAGAAAAGGCACTAGAACTACCTGATAGGGAATTCAAATCTCTAATATTGAGAGCTATCCAAGAGTTGAAGCAAAAAGCAGACAAAAATGAGGAAAAAATAGACAAATTCATGGAAAAAGCAGACAACTTCATGGAAAATACTGACCAAAAAAATGGAATAATTCAGGAAAATAATGCAGGAACAAAATGCCAAAATAAATTCACAACTAGAAATCATACAAAAGCAACAATTAGTAATAAAAAAATAAACAACAACATTTCAGAAATAGTGTCATAGAAGGGCTGAGGAGCAGGTTTGAAACGATGGAAGACAGGATCAGAGAAATTGAAGACAAACACTTGGATACAACTCTGTTAGAGGAAAAATCAGAAAAAGGAACAAAGAAAAATGAAGAAACCCTTAGAATTATGTGGGATACAATCAAAGGCAAAAATTGGGAGTGATCCGAGTTCCAGAACAGAGGGAGAAAATAGAAAACACAGAGAGGATCACTGAAGAACTTCTGACAGAAAACTTACCCAATATCATGAAAGATGAAAAGCTGGACATCCAAGAAGTTCAATGAACCCCATATAAGATAGACCACAAAAGAAAATCACCAAGGCATATCATAATCACACTCACCAAAGCCAAAAACAAAGAATCCTGAGAGCAGCTTGAGAAAAACAAAAAGTCACATACAGAGGAGAAACAATAAGACTAAACTCAGATTATTCAGCAGAAACCATGCAGGCAAGAAGGCAATGGGATGACATGTATAAAATCTTGAAAGAAAAAAATTGCCAGCCTAGAATAATATATCCTGCAAAACTCTTGTTCAAATATGATGGTGAAATTAAGACATTTCCAGATAAATGGAAATTAAGGGAATATATGAAAACCAAACCAACCTTACAAGAATTATTAAAGGGAGTCCTTCGATCTGAGAACAAACAACATCAACGCACAAGCTGAATCTAGGATGCAGGGTCGTACCAGCCAGATACATATCTAGGAAATGAACTCTCAAGGACTATCCAAAATCAAAAGAAAGACAACAGGGAATCAGAGCACTTAATCTGTAAATGACAAAAACATCAGAACAATAAAAGAGGGAATAAATGGTATAGGTATAGAACTTTCTAATGGAGAGGAAGGTAAGGTGATACCAAGTAATAATAGACTGCTTCAAACTTAGAAAGATAAGGTTAGATTTCACAGTAACCACAAAGAAAGTTAACAAACCTACTCATCAAAATAGAGGAAAAAAAAAAAAAATCTCAGTACAAATAAAACTTACAAAAACAAAAGAAATGAAAAAAAAAAAATCCACAAACAAAAGGAATTCAGCACAGGAGAATAAGAGGAACAAAGAACACATCAGCACCACAAAAATAAAAAAAAAAATGTAAAATGACAGCAATAAACTCAAACCTATCAATAACTACACTGAACATAAACGGCCTAAATGCACCCATAAAGAGATGGAGAGTGACAGAATGGATTAAAAAACAGGATCCATCAATATGCTGTCTACAAGAGACACATCTTAGAAACAAAGACGTAAATTTATTAAAAATCAAAGGATGGAAAAAATACATATCAAGCAAACAGATACCAAAAAAGAGCTGGAGTGGCAATACTAATCTCAGACAAAATAGACTTTAAAACAAAATCCACCATAAAAGACAAAGAAGGACACTAAATAACGATTAAGCGGATGATCCATCATGAAGACATAACCATAATGAACATCTATGCACCCAATGACAGGGTTCAAAAAAACATAAAACAAACTCTAACAGCACTGAAAAGAGAAATTGACAGTTCCACAATAGTAGTAGACTTCAAAACACTACTCTCAATAAAGGACAGAGCATCTAAAAAGAAACTCAACAAAGATACAGAAGACCTAAAGGGCACAATCAGCCAACTTGACCTCATAGACATATATAGAACACTCCACCCTACAGCTGCACAGTACACATTCTTTTCCAATGCACATGAAACATTCTCCAGAATAAACCACATCTTAGGCCACAGAGCAATCCTCAACAAGATCCAAAACATTAAGATAATAAAAAGTATCTTCTCTGACCAGAATGCCATCAAGATACAAATTAACAACAGAAAGAGCAAGGAAAAAAAATCAATTGCATGGAAACTAAATAACACCCTGCTTACAAACAACTGAGTTAGAGAAGAAATCAGAGATGGAATAAAAAAATTCCTGGAATCAAATGAAAATGAAAACATATCATACCAAAACCTTTGGGACACAGCAAAGGCAGTCCTCAGAGGACAATTTATAGCAACAGATGCACACATCAAAACAGAAGAAAGGGGCAAAATCAAAACATTAACTACACAACTCAAACAAGTAGAATGAGAACAGCAAAAAAAGCCCACAGCCACCACAAGAAAGGAAATAATAAAGATCAGAGCAGAAATAAATGAAATAGAGAATAGAAAAACAATAGAAAGAATCAACAAAAGTAAAAGTTGGTTCTTTGAAAGAATCAACAAAACCGACAAACCACTGGCCAGACTGACAAAAGAAAAACAGGAAAGGATACAAATAACCCAAATAAGAAATGAAATGGGGGACATTACAACAGACTCAACTGAAATAAAAAAGATCATAACGGAATATTATGAAAAACTATACTGCAACAAATTTGAAAACCTAGAAGAAATGGATACATTTCTAGAAACACACTACCTACCCAAACTAACACAAAGTGATGTTGAAATTCTGAACAGACCCATAACAAGAAAAGAGATTGAAAAGGTAATTAGAAAAACTCCAAAGCCCTGGCCCAGATGGCTTCACTGTAGCATTCTACCAAACATTCAGAGAAAAGCTTGTACCAGTACTACTCAAACTATTTCAGAACATAGAAAAAGAAGCTACACTTCTGAATTCATTCTATGAAGCCAGCATATCCTGATACCAAAACCAGGCAAACACGCCGTAAAAAAAGAAAATTACAGACCAATATCTCTCATGAATATAGATGAAAAATTCTCAAAAAAATTCTCACCAATAAAATTCAGCATCATAACAAAAAAATAATACACCATGACCAAGTAGAATTCATACCAGGTATACAACATTAGAAAATCAATCAACATAATCCAACACATAAATAAAAGGAAAGAAAAAAATCACATGATCATCTCAATTGATGTAGAAAAGGCATTGTGTGTCAAAAATAAATAAATAAATAATATGTCACGACCAAATAGGATTCATACCAGGTATGCAACATTAGAAAATCAATCAATGTAATCCACCACATAAATAAAAAGAAAGAAAAGAATCACATGATCATCTCAACTGATACAGAAAAGGCATTCTACAAAGTCCAACACCCATTCCTGATAAAAACTCTCAATAAAATTGGTATAGAAGGGAAATTTCTCAACATATTAAAGGGCATCTTTGCAAAACCAACAGCCAGCATCATTCTTAATGGAGTAATGGACAGAGAATGAAAACATTCCCCCTGAGAACACGAACAAGACAAGGATGCCCTTTATCACCACTCCTATTTAACATTGTGCT
>NW_004444008.1:10186124-10188040 GCF_000243295.1 Trichechus manatus latirostris
GATCTACATAAATGGAAAAACACACCATGCTCATGGATAGGTAGACTCAACATTGTGAAAATGACAATTCTACCCAAAGCAATTTACAAACACAATGCAATCCCATCCAAATACCAATAACATTCTTCAAACAGATGGAAAAACTAATCATTAACTTTATATGGAAAGGGAAGAATCCCTGAATAAGTAAAGCACTATTGAAGAAGAAGAATAAAGTAGGAGGACTCACACTACCTGACCTCACAATCTACTATACAGCTAAGGTAGTCAAACCACCTGGTACTGGTACGACGACAGATAGATTGACCAATGAAACAGAATTGAGAACTCAGATGTAAATCCATCAACCGACAGTCACCTGATCTTTGACAAGGGCCCAAAGTCCATCAAAAGGGGAAAAGATGGTCTTTTTAACAAATGGTGCTGGAAAAATTGGATATCCATCTGCAAAAAAATGAAACAAGATCCACACCTCACACCATATACAAAAACTAATTCAAAATGGATCAAAAACCTAAATATAAAGCCAAAAACTATAAAGTTCATAGAAGAAAAAATAGGACCAATGCTACAGGCTCTAATGGACAGCATTAACAAGATAAAAACCATAACCAGCAACACACAAACTCCAGAAGATAAGCTAGATAACTGGGATCTTCCAAAAATCAAACACCTATGCTCTTCAAAAGACTTCACCAAAACAGTAAAAAGAGAACCTATACACTGGGAAAAAATTTTTCGACAAGACAAGTCAGACAAAGGTCTAATCTCTGTAATCTACAAGAAAATCCAACAATTCTACTACAAAAAGACAAATAATTCAATTAAAAAATGGACAAAGGAAATGAACAGACACTTCTCCAAAGAAGACATTCAAGCGGCCAACAGACATATGAGTAAATGCTTGAGATCACTAGCCATTAGAGAAAAGCAAATTAAAACCACAGTGAGATACCATCTCACCCCAGCATTACTGGCATGAATCAAAAACACTGGAAATAGCAAATGTTGGAGAGGCTGCTGGGAGAGCGGAACTTTTATCCACTGCTGGTGGGAATGCATAATGATACAACCATTTTGGAAAATGATATGGTGCTTCCTTAGAAAGCTAGAAACAGAAATATCATATTATCCAGCAATCCCACTCCTAGGAATATATCCTAGAGAAATAAGAGCCATCAGATGAATAGACATATGTACACCTATGTTCATTACAGCATTGTTCACAATAGTAAAAAGATGGAAACAACCTAGATGCCCATCAACAGATGAATGGATGAACAAACTATGGTACATACACACAATGGAGTATTATGCAACGATAAAGAACAATGATGAACCTGTGAAGCATCTCATAACATGGATGAAACTGGAGGACATTATGCTGAGAGAAATAAGTCAATCACAAAAGGACAAATATTGTATGAGACCTCTACTGTAAAAACTCATGAAAAAGTTTACACACAAAAAGTAACAATATTTGTTGGTTACAAGGGATGGAAGGGGTGAGGGGGAAATATTAAATAGACTGTAGGTAAGTGGTAACTTTGGTGAAGGGTAAGATAGTACACAATACTGGGGAAGCCTGCACAACTTGTACAAGGAAAGGTCATGGAAGCTCCATAGACACATCCAAACTCCATGAGGGACTGAATTGCTGGGCTTAGGGCTGTGGGAACCATGGTCTTGGGAAACATCTAACTCAGTTGGCATAACACAGTTTATACAGATAATGTTCTACATTCTACCTTGGTGTGTAGTGTCTGGGGTCTTAAAAGCCTGTGAGCAGCCATCTAAGATACTCCACTGGTCTCACCTCTTCAGGAGCAAGGGAGAATGAAGAGAACAGGATACAAGGAAAAGATTAGTCCAAAGGACTGGTCCACAGCTACCAAGGCCTCCACCAGACTGAGTCC
>NW_004444008.1:10188756-10211931 GCF_000243295.1 Trichechus manatus latirostris
AAAAAAAAAAAAAAGGTCCTCTAAGGTCAAGAAGGGAGAATGTTGACATGTCATGGGGTTGTTAACCAGTGTCATAAAACAATATGTGTACTGAATGTTTACTGAGAAACTATTCTGTAAACCTTCATCTAAAGTACAATAAAAAAAAATTAAAAAAAAATCAGAGGGCAAGGTGCAGGGTAGATGGGTTTATTGGCTCATCAATTGGCAATTTCCTATTTCTCATGAAATGCAGACGTCAGCACCTATTTAGAAATGTGAAACAATGCTCTGATAATCTAACTGAAACACTGGTTAAATGTTCCATAACCCTAGCAAATCCATATTCAAACTATTTTAATCTAGCAAACTTCCTAAGCTAGGGTTTTTTCCTCATTACTCTTCCCGGGCTCTCTTCAAATACAACATTATCTAGAAATTCATGACGTAGTTTATGTAAGTGAGATGTAAATTGATGAAGCAATGGTAAATTCCATTTTTAGAGTCTGCTTCATAAAATAGTTCCAGGACAAATACACTTGCAATAACTCTTGGCCATTTACTCTGAGTTCTGGGGATTCGCAGTTCTCTGAGGATCCCATAGAGGAGGGTGAAGCCAGTCTCCACCATCCTGAATAAGTGGACTTTCATTGCCAAGTACTCAACCTGTCCCCAGCCAGTGCCTCTCATTAGCTGTACAATTAAAGGAGCAGAATGCCCCATTATGAACGTGTTCCATTAGAGTGCACTTAGACAAGGGGAGACTCAGAAAGCTAAATGAAAACAGTTAATAATAGAAGCTAAACTGTGCTCCAAGCTGCTGCAGGCCACTGCAGTGTTACTCTCCTCTCTTCCTTACAGTTAAACATGGGCATCACTGAGGATACAAAGGGACGCACAGATATTTGAGGAGGAATGACTGTAGCTTTCTGATTTGTCTCTGAGACTTTATGAGCTTAGCAGTGTGGGTCAGCCCACGGGCCAGTGCAGCACAAAGGCTCTCTTCTGTAAGGAAGGCTGCCTTGGAGTCTGTGAAGGGGTCAGACGTGGGAGATTGGTAAGCAAGCTCAGGTGAGCCCAAGAAGGGCCAGCTGTGTAGACCTTGGCCAGGTGACAGTGCCTGGGCTCCTTCCCAATGTGCAGGAAACACATTTGCCATTATTTTCATTTGCATATTCTAGAAATACGAGAATGAGTCATTGGTGGATCAGTGATAGAATTCTCACCTTCCATGAGGGATCCGGGTTCATTTCCTCGCCAATGTACTTCATGCGCAGCCACCACTCATCTGTTGGTGGAGGCTTGCGTGTTGGTATGATGCTGAACAGGTTTCAGAGGAGCTTCCAGACTAGGATGGACTGGGAAGAAAGTCCTGGTGAGTTACTTCAGAAAAGCAGCCCATGAAAACCCTGTGAATTACAATAGTCAGATCTGCAACTGATCATGGGGATGACACAGGATCGGGCAGCGTTTTGCTCCATTGTGCATGGGTTGCCATGAGTCGGGGTGACCTGACAGCACCTAACAACAACAACAACACATAAGTAGGGAAAGATCCAGCTGTGTCCTAGCCTCATGATGCAAATATGGGCTCTTTGAGACATAGATACCCGTTGCCGTTGAGTCGATTCCGACTCATAGCAACCCTATAGATACAGAGTTGGAAAGCAATGTGTTTTCATATGTCTGCATGGAATGGGCTTTCTGAGCAAACATTCCTGTCAACCTGGGTCAAAGGATGAGGGGATGACAAGCTTTGGAATTTAAAGAGAGTGAAGCACCCCAGAGAGATTTACCAGGTTATCTACCTGGGGTATTCGTTTACCTTCTCTACCCCTAGGGGTCTTCCAGCACTTTCCATTCAGAGCGGTTTCTGTACAGCTGTTCTCATATGAGTTCCAAGGGTTAACACCTTGGGACTTCTGTCCTGTGGTGCAACCCCCATTTGCACATTCAGGAGACCTCTGCCCTCACCACCTTACCCCAAGAGATTGGGACCAGAGTAATTGGCAGTAAAGATACTCTCTAAGTAAATAATCGGTCTTTCTTTCATCTAGAGACCTCATGTTTGCTGCCAGAACAAAATAAATAAATATAGATATGAAAAACTTATCTCACATAGAAAGTCCCGGAGATGACACTGTTGGGGTAACTTTTTGTTCCATCCACAGAACAGATAGAGATGGCGGCAGGGGGCTGGACCCTCTTTCTGCCTTCTTTCCTTCCTGAGCATCTTGTCCACCTGGCCATTGCCCCTAGGGGCTGCCTTTAGTTTAGGGTGTTTCTGAGGACTGAAAAAAAACTCTGAAGTTCTAGTTGCATTTGGGGCATGCAAAGAATAGAGCCTACTGTTTACTTACAAACAAGATTCTTTAATGTAAGTGTGGAAGTGAAGGAGAGTGCTGGGGGGCCTGGCTGGACAGTGCCTTTCGGGTGCCTGGTGGCATCTCTCTAACTGGTAATGATCGTGAGCATTTCTTCATATGTTTGTTAGCAGCCTGAATGTCTTCTTTGATAAAGTGTCTGTTCATTTCCTTTGCCCATTTTTTAATTGGATTGTTTGTCTTTTTGTTGTTGTTGTTGTTGTTGTTGAGGTGTTGAAGTTTTCTATAAGTTTTAGAGATTAGACCCTTGTTGGATATGTTGTAGCCAAATTTTTTTTCCCAATCTGTGGATTCTCTTTTTGCTCTTTTGGAGAAGTCTTTTGTTGAGTGTAAGTGTTTAATTTTTAGGAAGTCCCATTTATCTAGTTCATTTTCTTCTGTGTGTGCATCTTTAGTTATGCTTGGTAATCTATTTATGCCATATATAAGGGTCCCTAGCATTGTCCCTAATTTCTCCTCCATGATCTTTATAGTTTTAGGTTCTATATTTAGGTCTTTGATCCATTTTGAGTTAGTTTTTGTGTATGGTATGAGGTATGGATCCTGTTTCATTTTTCTACAGATAGATATCCAGTTTTGCCAGCACCATTTGTTGAAGAGACTGTCTCTTCCCCATTCAATAACCTTTTGGTCCTTTGTAGAAGATCAACTGTTCATAGGTGGGTAGCTTTACATCTGAGTTCTCAATTCTATTCCATTGGTCTATGTGTCTGTTGTTGTACCAGTACCAGGCTGTTGTGATTACTGGGCTGTATAGTCTGTTCTGAGATCAGGTAGTGTGAGGCTTCCTACTTTGTTCCTCTTCTAATAAGGTTTTATTTATTTGGGGCCTCTTTCTCTTCCATATAAAGTTAGTGATTAGTTTTTTTCCATCTTCATGAAGAATGTTGTTGAGATTTGGATTGGGATTGCATTATGTGTATTTATCACTATGGGTAGTATTGACATTTTCACATTTTAAGTCTTCCTATCCAAGAGCATGGTATGTTTTTCCATTTATGTAGATTTCTTACAGTAGTGTTTTGTAGTTTCCTTTGCATAAGTCTTCTACAGCTCTGGTTAGATTTATTCCTAAGCATTTTATCTTTTGGGGGGCTATTGTAAATGGTATTGTTTCTCTGATTCCCGTTTCACAGTTCTCATTGTTAATGTAGAGGAATCCAACTGATGTTTGTATGTTAATCTTGTATCTGCCATTTTGCCGAATGCTTCTATTAGTTCCAATAGCTTTCTTGTGGAGTCCTTAGGATTTTCTATGCATACAATCATATCATATGCAAATAGGACTCGTTTTAATTCTTTCTTTACAATGTGGATTCCCTTTATTTCCTTTTCTTGCCTTGGTGTTCTTGCCAGGACTTCCAATACAATGTTGAGTAAGAGTAGTGATAAAGGGCATCCTTATCTGATTCTCATTCCAGGGGCAATGCTTTCAGATTCTCTCCATTGAGGAAAATGTTGGCTGTTGGTTTTATATAAATTCCCTTTATTATTTTTGAGGAATTTCCCTTCTGTTCCTATTTTGCTGAGAGTGTGAGGAGGGGGGCTTCCCAGGGATTGATGGGGTGGGAGAGCCGCCACTGACACTCCACGAGTCCACTGCCTCATGCACGCGCTCAGGCCACCACTCCTGAGTGTCTCCGGTTCTGAATCTGGCACCTCCTTGTCGCTGTTTCTTTCCATGTGTGCCTATAGAGGTTCTCTATCCTTTTCTGGCAAGGCATGAAGTTGCCTTGCTGTTTTCTTCACCCAAGGTCACTGCTGGCTTTGTCCTAAGTTAGCAGCGATGGGCTGAGCTCCGCTGTTCTGTGTTACTCCTTTTTCACTGCTTTCCTCATTCCCTCCAGTCGGTAATCAGTTCAGTCCTTAGACTTTCTTTTTTGATGTTTAGGGTTCCTGGATTGTTATCCGCTTCCATTTCTCTTTGTTTTTTTTTTTTTTTGGTCTTTGGTGCACTGGGACAGTATGGTGCACGTGACTAAGCTGCCATATTGGCTCCGCCTCCTAGATGGCTCACTTTTCTCTATGCTCTCTAAAGTTTAAAGGGAAAAGTTAGGGTAATTGTCAAATAAGTGTTACTGTGCAGAGAAGCACTGCTATGGATTGAATGTGTCCCCCCAAAATGTGTGTCAACTTGTCTAGGTCATGATTCCCAGTACAGTGTGATTGTCTACCGTTTTGTCATCTGATATGATTTTCCTATGTGTTGTAAATCCTACCTCTATGGTATTAATAAGGCATGATTAGAGGCATTAATGTTAATGAGGCAGGACTCAATGTACAAGATTAGGTTATCGTGAGTCAATCTCTCTTGAGAGATAAAGGAGAGAAGTGAGCAGAGAGACAGGGGGACCTCATACCACCAAGAAAGAAGAGCCAGGAGAGAGTGTGTCCTTTGAACCCGGGGTCTCTGCACTAAGAAGCTCCTAGACAAAGGTACTATTGATGACAAGGACCTTCCCCCAGAGCCAACAGAGAGAGAGAAAGCCTTCCCCTGGAGCTGACATCCTGAATTCGGACTTTTAGCCTCCTAGACTGTGAGAAAATACATTTCTGTTTGTTAAAGCCATCCACTTGCAGTATTTCTGTTACAGCAGCACTAGATAACTAAGACAGGCACTAAGTCTTCAAATCTCATCCCTTGACACGGGAACCACTGGGGACTTTCATTCTGTGTTGTCCACATCCTGGGGTTTGCAGTTATCGAAGCAGAAATGCCAGTAAGACAGAATTTCAGGCCTTCTTTCCTCAGGCTGCCAAGGGGTGGTTCTGAATCGTTCTTTCCACACAGAGTCCAGGGTGACAGGAAAAACCTATGATCACACTGTAACAGAACTCTGATTAAAATCAGATTGACCCTCTGACTTAAGAGCAGAGAGACCTGAAAATCGCAAGACACTAAGAACCAAGGATATGATGAACAATCGTTGTTGTTAATCGCTCCTGACTCATGGTGGCTCCAAGTCACAGCAATCCCATAGATAACATTTTCTGGTTGCAGATCAAGCCATTGTGATTCATAGGGTATTCAATGGCTAATTTTCAGAAGTAGATCTCTAGGCCTTTTTCCTAATCTGTCTTATTAGGGAGGCTCCACTGAAACCTGTTCAGCACTCAAATCTCTACTGACAGATGGGTGGTGGCTTTGCATGAAGTGCATTTTCCAGGAATTGAACCTGGGTTTCCAGCATGGAAGATGAGAATTCTACTACAAAACTACTACTGCCCCTGGTGATGAACAATGAGGGACTAATAAAGTATAATGTCCAACAGAATAGTCTATGTAAGTAATTCTTAAAACTCTCTCCCCCCAGAAAATCCACATGTAAGGAAAGATTTATAATTATAACCATTGTTTCAAATGTAGGAGATTGGAATCATGACTTTTATCAGCCAAATGGATTTCATTAGACATGAACAGACAAACAAATATTACAGCAGACACACAACTTTTGCAAGATACACATGACAACGTCTAGTCAGAGCTGACTGTCAGGCTCAACAGACCAGCCTGGCTTTGTGTCACCTCCTTCCACATGCTGTGGTCATTGTCTTTGTGAGCGAGAGCAGCCCCTGCAGCCGGGACTGGGCACACACGTGACAAGAGAGCTGTGGAGAGCCGACAGAGAGCAGGGAAAGTGATGGAGGCAGGCTCGAGGCCCACTGTGAGCCAGCAGATGCCTTGGTTTCCATTCCGCCAGCCCTGGCTGTGCTCTCTTGGCACCTGCAGCAGGCTCTGGAGGCTGCAACCTCAGCCTGTGGGTGTGAGGAGGTCCACAACAGCAGTACTGTGTTCCAGAGAGGAGATGCAAAGGGAAGAAGGATAATAAAAAATGAAGGGCTGTGTCCTTGGAGTGCAATGCCCAGACGTTCATGTGTGCTGAGCTCCACCTGCCTCCTTGAGTTTCTATCCAGGCTCACTCTCATTAAGGGGAGATCAGTGACAGCTCAAGACTGCCCTCTTTGTTCCAGCCCTCCCCATCCAGCAAATGTCCTCCTATTACGGGCCACAGGCAGCCTGGAGGACAATGGATGAGCTGGGTCCACGTGTGATTTTGTTGCCAGATGTTACAGCTTGGGCAACATCTGGAAGAGCAGCAGGACAGAGAGCAGGTAACCTTGGAATTATGGGCTGAGACCCCCCATACTGAGCACTCAGGTATCGATCCACTGCAAGTCCAAGGAACCCCCTGTCCACGGACACCTGCTTCCATAGGAAACCCTGGCCTCCCTAACTTTGCTGCCGGGGGTGGGGCAAAATAACCATCTGCTAGGGGCACTGAAGGAGGCACTCTGCATCATGTGGAAAATTAGGCTAAACTCTGAAAGCCTTTATACATTTAAACCTGTATGTCTATGACTAGACATTCCAATCATAGCTTCTTATTGTTGAGCACCAACTATGTGTCTGGAATATTACTGGACATGTCAGGGATTGTTGATGATCTGCATAGAAAGCTGGAAGTACGTCTCTTCTCCTCTGTTTACTAGCATAGAACACTGGAGTGAAGTAAGTGTAATTGGTTTGCCCAACACCACACGGCACATAAGCCACCATTCAGCCTGGGTCTGTCAGACCCTGATTCCCCTGGTCTCCACCATGTCTCATTGCCCCCTAGGAGAAATCATGGGAAGATGCTGATGGGGCAGGGAAAAGGCTATAATCATAATTCCTGACCTCAAAGCTATCGACATTCAATTTAGACATTAGATTAAGAAGGTACCACGGTCAAATGTGAACATGTCATTGAAACTACATATTGGCCCCCATTTTGCCTTGAAAGGCATGTATTAGAATGATGCATTATCATTCTAAGTTTTAAAAGGTAGAACATTACTCAATAAACACCCCAGGGAAGTATCCAAATTTTAGAAGTACACAATTTTAGATTGTAAAACAGTATTAAGTTTGGTTGGATATGATCAAATGTTCAGGGAAAGCCTATACTTTGAGCAATAGGGATGAAATGTAAGGACTTGCCTACAAAGTAATTAAGATTTGTTAAAGTACAAAAACACCACCACCTGTGTTTTAAAGGCCAGCAGCTGCCTGAGAGCCTGGCTGTGGAGTGAGCCGGAGGACACCAAGCACCTATTCCTAGACAGGTGCACCTGTCCCCACAGGATCATGGTAGACTCATACACAATGACACGGGACAAACAAGGAGCTTGCTGCTTATATTCCCATGGGCCAAGAGGACGAGGAGAAGACAGCCTCCCTATAGACAGTGAGCCTCTACAAATTTGAACTCTGCCATAGGTGCCTGGGTCTTCAGGAACCATCCACAGCTCAG
The DNA here is from genome assembly GCF_000243295.1 of Trichechus manatus latirostris. NCBI lineage: Eukaryota > Metazoa > Chordata > Mammalia > Sirenia > Trichechidae > Trichechus > Trichechus manatus. The sequence goes on from NW_004444008.1 coordinate 10,196,414, forward strand.
GGGAAAGATGGGAGAGGCAGAGAGAGGCCTTCATTGAGTTTCTAAAGATCAGTACACAGAGCCAGCAGGATCTGGGTTTAAACAGCCTTTGCTCTTTGCCAGTTCTTCTGAGCATCAGCCATATCAAAGGTGACTCATTTCAAAAAGGAATAAGCTCTGGCCTGAGAAGGTGAGAGCTCTCATACATGGCGCTGTCCCTGATGACATCAGGTCTGCTGTCCGTGTGTCTTAGTCTATGCTCCTGGTCCCTGTTGACATGTAGATTAGCAAATGGAGCTTAAATGAATTGAGTTCAGGCCACCAGAACAAATACTACCACTGGAGAAAGAAGAGAGACAACAGACGAGCAGTGGAGGGTCCTCCGGGTGCTGAGGGACCTGCTTCATGGTTCACAAAGGCAGTAAGTACTATCCAAATGCCACCAAGCTCCCAGAGTCTCCATGGACAAGAAGGCCTTTGGAGCCTCAGGTTTGACCAGCCCTGGATGGCATCAGGAAAATAATGTGAGTGAACATTTGTGAGTCCCAGAGGATGTTTGTTTCCAGAGCCTTGTGAGCAGAAAACTTCCAGAATGGAAGGAGGATCGAGGAATGGTTGAAGAATCAAACAGGCCCCACACACCTCACTGGTCTCACTTGGCTTTAAAGAGATAATTCCTTTCTTTCTTTTTTGGTTTTGAAGTGAAAATATACATAACAAGATCTATGCCATCTCAACAATTTCCACATGTACAGTTCAATGACATTGATTACGTTATTCAAGTTGTACAACCATTCTTGTTATCCTTTTCCAAATCATTCTACCACCATTAACATAAACTTAATGCCCACCCCGACAATAACTCCCTTTTTCCCCCTTCCCTCCCATCCCTGGTAACCACTAATAATCTTTGGTTTTCTACATATAGCTTATTTCATATAAGTCAGATCATACAGTGTTTGCCCTTTTCCAACTGACATTTCACTTGGCATGATGTTTTCAAGGTTCATCCATGTTATGGCATGTATCAGGACTTCATTGTTCTTTATGGCTGAGTAATATTCCACGGTGTGCATATACCACATTTTGTTTATCCATTTATCTGTTGATGGAAGAGAAGCACTTTCTGTATGTGCTTTTCCCCATCAGGCCCACACTGGTCAAGGGAAGTCCATTGAAACATTTGCTCCTAGAATTAATCAGCAGCTGCTACTGTCTACAAAACCCGGTATCAATTTCTGTATCAGTTAGCTACTTGCTGTGTAACAAACAGCCCTAGATTACAGAGGCTTAAAACAGCAACTGGTTTATGATTGCTCTCCAGTCTGGTTCAGCTGCAGTCAGCTGGGTTTTCCAGAACTGAGCAGACTCATGTCGTCTCAGTCTGTCTGGAGCATCAGCTGGGAAGGCAGGAATGGATGGACTGGCTGAAATGGCTGGAATGGCTGGGGACTCACTCAGTGAGTGGGGTCTCTCTTCATTCAGTGACTAGGCTGTGCTTCTTTGCATGGTGGTCTCAGGGCAGCACAAGGGTGAGAGGGGAAGACACCAGACCTCTTGAGGTCTAGACCCAGGACTCAACATGACAGCATTTATGCTACTACCTACTGGCCAAAGCAAGTCACAGATCTGCCCAGGCTAAGGGAGTGAAAGCATAGATTCTACCTTCTGATGAATCCAGCTTCAAGGTATATGTGATTATTTGCAAACTGCCACAGTTTCTACTCAAAGGCAGACCCAGGATATTTAGACCTTGAATTTAAAAGAAGGAAATCACTTCAGCCTCTATAGGTATTTCAACCTAACATTAAGGGAAAGGAGCTGAAAATAAAAGTATTTGGGTAATATGTCCTTTGAATCTGGCTGGAATTTTGTCTCTAGAGAGTGGATTTCTGGGAGTCAAAGTCCTTCAAGAGACCCTTATGTGGCCAGAGCTCATTGGTGACAGCAGGTCTGTACTGTGCCCTTCTTACTACAAATGTCATGCAGGCCTGTCTAGGAGCTCCTTGCTCTCTTGGTCCTGAGGCTAAGAAAGCCACAGTTTAAGGGTGTCCTTGACCACAGTTCCTGGAGGTTCTATGGCACGGAGGTATCAGCATTACTCCCCCTTAACTGGAAGACACGCTCCCAATGCTGAGTTGGGGTCTCACCTCCAAAACAGGAGCCAGGCAATGAGTGATACCTTCAGTGAGGAGAGACTGCACATCTGTTAACTTCGCTGTAATATTCTGGATGAATTCAGCAAGTCCCCATTTAATGAAAATCTGTCATTTCAGAGCCAAATGTTTGTTCGCAATATGAACTTGAGCTCCTGGGCCGGACGCAGCAGAGGCCATGGGGACCCTTGGCACCCAGCTGCAAATATAGCCACTGGTTTGTTCAATGGTAAAGGATGTTTTGATTAAACAGAGCCATGTGCTGGAGGGTTTAAAAATTCCAAATGTATCATCAACAAAAAAATAATTAAAACACAGACCATTCATTTCAAGAAGCTATAGAATGGTTTTTCTTTTAGGTGATAGACTCTCATAAAAGTGCTGCTTTGTCTTATTTTCCTAATGGAGAATGACGAAATTAAAGCAACAATAATTGTATTGTCCCCACATATTAACTTTCTTTGCCTGCTGAAGAGCAGTGCTAAAGCTAATGTAAAGGTACTGTATGAGTTTACCACCACCTGTCTGTCAGTTTGCTGTACTGTGGTGGCTTGTGTGTTGATGTGATGCTAGAAACTATGTCACCAATATTTCAAATACCAGCAGTGTCACCCATGGTGGACAGATTTCAGCAAGCTCCCAGACTACGACAGACTAGGAAGAAGGACCTGGAGATATACTTCCAGAAATTAGCCAATGAGAACCTTATGGATCACAAAAGAACATTGTCCAACTTTCTTGCTTTTGACATGTCATCTGAAGGGATCAATAGTTAGAGGAGGACCATCATGTTTGGTGAAGTGGAGGGCCAGCGAGGGTAAGAGGGACCTTTGATAAGATGGATTGGCACAGTAGCCACAAGGATGGATTTGAACATGCCAGTGATCATGATGATGTAGGACGGGGCAATATTTTGTTCTGTTGTACATATGGCCACCATGAGTCAGAGTCAACTTGACAACAGCTATCTATCTATCTCTCCATCCATCCATTTATCTTAGAGATTTAACAAGAATAGCTTAAATAATGAATCCAACAGAGAACCTGGAACATAGTCTATCTTAGTTTCTTAGTGCTGCTATAACAGAAATATCATAAATGGGTGGCTTTAATAAACTGAAATTTATTTTCTCACTGTTTAGGAGGCTTGTTGTTGTTAGGTGCCATCAACTCAGTTCCAACTCATAGCAACCCTATGTACAACAGAACCAAACACTGCTAGGTCATACACCATCCTCACAACAATTTCTATATTTAAGCCCACTGTTGCAGTCACTATGTCAATCCATCTCGTTGAGGGTCTTCCTCTTTTTCACTGACCCTCTACTTTACCAAGCATGATGTCCTTCTCCAGGGACTCGTCCCTCCCAATAACGTGTCTAAAGTATGTGAGACCACGTCTCACTATTCTTCCTTCTAAGGATCATTTTGGCTGTACTTCTTCCAAGACAGACTTGTTCATTCTGTTGTCCATGTATATTCAATATTCTTCACCAACACTGTAATTCAAATACATCAATTCTTCTTCTGTTTTCCTTATTCATTGTCCAGCTTTTACATGCATATGAGACGTTTGAAAATATCATGGCTTGAGTCAGGCGCACCTTAGTCCTCAAGATGATATTTTTGCTTTTTAACAGTTTAAAGAGGTCTTTTGCAGCAGATTCTCCCAATGCAATGTTTTGTTTGATTTCTTGATTGCTGCTTCCATGGACGTTGATTGTGGATCCAAGTAAAATGAAATCCTTGGCAACTTCAATCTTTTCCCCGTTTAGCATGATGTTGGTTATTGGTCCAGTTGTGAGGATTTTTGTTTTCTTTATGTTGATGTGTAATCCATACTGAAGGCTTTGATCTTTGATATTCATCAGTAAGTGCGTCAGCTGCTCTTCACTATGAACAAGCAACGTTGCATCAACTGCATATCACAGGTTGTTAATGAGTCTTCCTTCAATCTTGATGCAGCATTCTTCTTCGTATAGTCCAGCTTCTCGGATTATTTACTCAGCATACAGATTGAATAAGTATTGGTGAAAGGATACAACCCTGACACATAACTTTCCTGGCTTTAAACCACATAGTATCCCCTTGTTTTGTTCGAACCACTGTCTATTTGTCTATGTACAGGTTCCCCATGAGCACAGTTAAATGTTCTGTAATTCCCATTCTTCACAATGTTATCCATAATTTGTTATGATCCATACAGTCGAATGACTTTGCATAGTCAAAAAATCACAGGTAAACATCTTTCTGGTATTCTCTGCTTTCAACCAAGATCCATCTGACATCATTTAAGATGCTAGACGTCCAAATTCAAGGCGCCAGCTCTAGAGGAAGGCTCTCTCCTCTCTCTGCTCTGAGGGATAGTCCTAGTCTGTTTCAGTTTCTGTTCCTCAGCTCCTTGGCAATTTCCATGTGGCATCAATCTTTCCCCATGTGAGCTTCCTTGCTTGCTTCCATGCCTAATCTGTATCCTTATATCTCAAAAGTGATTGGCTGATATGACCTCATCAACATAACAAAGAAAATACTAGTCCCAAATGGGATTACATCTACTGGTATAGGAGTTAAGATTTACAGCGCCTATATTTGGGAGCCTCAATTCAATCCACAACCCAGTGGGTGAGAAATATTCATCCTGAAGATCAAAGAGTGATTATGCCAATAGTCCTAGGTACTGCTCCCTTGTCTCTCAAGGACATGATCCGATGTGATAAAAGTTTCTAACTTTGTGACACCTGTGATGTTCTTTCCTAGGAATTGCCATATTTATGTAGAAAAATCATCTTGCATCACAGGTTTCTTCCCCACTGAAAATTCTGTTACTGCCCTTCCTAAGTGCAAAGGATGTTATAGCTCCTCTCTCTGAGCACAGATAATTCATTTAGGAGTCAGGGGGCCAGGTGGTGTGTGGGTTCAGGTGGCTGCACCTCCATGCCTGGAGTGAACGCACAGCATTTTTCTGACCTTGGGAGGGCAAAGAGATGGTGAAAAATGAAGCCCAGGAATTGATGCATGAATCGCCATGTAAGACTGAACATAATGGAAGCAAATTATGCATAAACAAGTCTGAGCTTAGATAGATGATCACTGAAGTTTTGAGCTCCAGTTTTCCATATAATTTACTGTAAAAATAATATGTGGGGTTGGGCAATGTGGTCTTCTTCAGTTTCTCATAAAACAGCCCACACTATGTTAATTAGATTTGTTCATGCATTTGGAAATATTTTTTCAAATTAGTAATTTCCTTATAGAGGAGTCAGATGGAAATGCTATCTACGAGATAATCCTTTATACTCAACTTTAAAGAAGCTGTATCTTGGACCATGGGCAAAAATAATAAACAAAAATTAGAACATCAGCAGTATCCATTGCCCAGAGAACCACATACACAATGTGAAATTTGTTTGTGATGTGCTAACACACCTGTCACCTTCATGAGGACGTAGTCATTTATTACCACTTGGGACAGTGAGTAGACCTCTGTCCCTTGATGTGGCAGATTCCTTTCACAAGAAATTCTCCAATGGGCACTGTTCAGTGTGTATTTATTTACCTTCTATTTTCTTAACTTAATAATATTTTTAATAAAAAAGAAGTGAGATGGTTACTATGCCCTTCCTATTTTAGCAGCATGGGCAATAGAGAATGATGTGGTGCTGGTCTGGCTCTCTGTTGTGCTATTGCACCATAGCCCGTGTGCATTGCTTTTGCTTCACTCACTGTGCTCCTGGAGACAAACCTAGCAGATGGAACATCATGTCTGTTTCAGATGTGTGTGCTCAGGTAGCGCTGCAGACATGAGCAGAGGGTTTCTGCAGGTGCCTCATCTGAGCTAGTAAGGACCAACATGAAGCCTGACCCACCCATGCTTTCATGCGGGTAGCATGAGGGAAAACTAGGGCAATGCCTGTGGACACTGGCCATGGCGAACGTGCCTCCAGAAAGTTCAGCACCTGCTATAATACTGGACCAAACCCAAAAAACCCATTGCCATAGAGTTGATTCCAACTCACAGTGACCCTGTAGAACAGAGTAGATCTGCTTCATAGGGTTTTCTACGCAGTAATCTTTACTAGAGTAGATCGCTTGGTCTTTCTCCTGGGGAGCTGCTGAGTGAGTTTGAACCTCTGACATTTCAGTTAACAGCCAAGTGCTTAACTGGTGCACCACCAGGACTCCAGGGTTCCTTTTTTAAGGCTTAATAAGCCCTTTCAAGACCCAATTTTTTCTCCTTTGAATTTTTTGTTGATACTATGTGTTTTCACTAATGAAAGAATGCTGCTTAAAGGACAAAGTCTAAATTCTTGTTATGAGTTATGGATTTTGATACCCATAATCTAGGATCACACATGCCTCAGCAGACCCGGGACGTAGTAAATCCTGCCAATATGAGTCAAGGATAAATTTTTTTTTTTCTTTAAATTTTATTTCTTGAAAATTTGCAAAACATGAGGTGAAACAAGAAGGCAACTGGCAATGACTTCACATGCATTTTATTCTAGTCTCCTTCTTCTTAGCCTTTTCTTATTTTTCATGAAACGTTTCAAAGCATGTACAATGCATTCTTTCTTACTGAAAAAGCAGTACTTAAAGCCCAAATAAATAAAGCCATGAGTTGTTGTTTTTTTTTTTTTTTTCAATCTCAGGAAAATTAACACTATAATGCTTTCTTCATGACTGCAAAAGCAGTTCTTAGAGGCAAAATAAATAAAATTAAAGGAATTTGAATCTCAGGAAAATTACTGCTACTATGTATTCTTCATTATAACAAAAGCAGTACTAAAAACTAAGAAGCAGAAACAACTTCCCTGGAGTACAGTTGTGCATTTCACCTGCTGCATGCAAAAGCAGTGATTGGGCCTTAAGCCTGAATGCAGGGTAAGAACAACTTATGTTGTTGTTAGGTGCTGTTGGGTTGGTTCCAACTCACAGCGGCCCTGTGTACAACAGAACGAAATAGCATTGGTCCAGCACAATCCTCACAATCATTGTTATGCTTAAGTCCATTGTTGTAGTCACTGTGTGGGTCCATCTTGTTGAGGGTCTTTTCCTTTTTCACTGACCCCCTTACAACCTTTAGGAGTTCTAATCTCTTGAAAAGTACCACTGCAATGCATTATTCCTTATTGGAAAGGCATTATTTACTGCTCAGAAGCTAGAAAAGAAGGGCGCCAGTAATACCTGGAAACAATGAATCCCATAAAGGAGAAAATGGCCACTCTGAATGACTGAAGACTGACAATAGTTTATTCTCATGATATGTACATTCCAAGGAGAATATAGTAACTGGGAAACATAGTGAGGAGGCTTGTCTTACAGAAATAAAGGAAAATCAGTCAAAAGATTAGAAAATACACATCCAAGAAGCATCACCTAAGACAATGCTCAATCTAAACAAAAATGAGACTCTCACTCAGAATTTTTGGGTTTTATGTATTTCAAAAGGCTCCTACCTTGAGGCTAAATATGTTAAAATCAGACTACCTTCTTCCCAAAGAACTCTGGAAGTATAAAAAGTGGGTGGGATACAGTATTTCCCACAGGTACTGAAATGGTTGAACACACCCCCAGAGAGTTCGACGCCTGCTATAATCCGGGACCAAGCCCAAAAGACTCATTACCACTGAGTCAATTCCAACTCATAGCAATGCTTTAGAACAGAGTAGAACTGCCCCATAGGATTTTCTAGGTGGTAATCTTTACAGGAACAGATCACCTGGAGTTTCTCCCAGGGAGCTGCTGAGTTTGAACCTCTGACCTTTCAGTTAGCTGCCAAGTGCTTAACTGGTGTACCACCAGAGCTCCTGGGCTCCTTTTATTAGGCTTAAAAACAAAACAAAACAAAACCTGTTGTGATCAAGTCTGTTCCAACTCATAACGATCCTATAGAATAGAGTATAACCGCCCTATAGGGTTGCTAAGGCTGTAATCTTTACGGAAGCAGACTGCCACAGCTTTCTCCTGTGGAACAGCTGGTGAGTTGGAGCCACAGACCTTTCAGTTATCAGATGAGCACTTTAACTACTGTGCCACTAGGGCTCCTTGAATCTCAATACCTGCATAACTTAAAAGGGAACTACAGTTGAGAAATATATGTCTGTGCGAAGCATTTAACCTCGTTGCTGCTCGTAAATCTGAGGGCAATATATTCATTTGTATGCTCAGAAACTAAAACTCCCTCTTTTTCTCTATTGCTTTAAACAAAATATAAATATAGTCAAATGTGGAACCTTCAATTGCCCCCAGCTCCAGGCTTTCTCCAATCTCCTGAGGTCAAGGAAGCATAACATGGATACTTCTTCCGAGAAACAACAAAACATGATGTGCTTGGGAGTAGAAAAACACATGACCATTGTTCAACAATAGTCATAACAATAACAATAATAATAATCCTATGTTATCAGGAAGGATCAGTCCCTGGAGAAGGACATCATGCTTGGTAAAGTAGAAGGTCAGCGAAAAAGAGGAAGACCCTCAAACAAATGGATTGACATAGCGGCTGTAACAATAAGCTCAAGCATAAAAACGATCGTGAGGATGGCAAAGGACTGGGCAGTGCTTCGTTCTGTTGTACATAGAGTTACTATGAATCGTTGGCACCTAACAACGACAACAGCATGCTTCTGAGAGATAGTAAGAAGGTAAAAGCTACAAGCTGAGGGTCTCAGCAGATGACACTAACACTTCTCATGCATGTCTCTGTGAGTAAGGGGTCAGAGAAAGGGACCTATTAGGGGAAAGATGAAAAATTCTTGCCCTGAAAGAAGTTTCCTTTTTTCATTGAGTTGTTAGACAAAAGATACTGGTTGAACCCTTATGTGCTCGTAAAATGCCCTTTTGATCACCACCAAACAAGAGATGAGGATAGCGTAAGATCAGGTGTACTATTCCCAGAACCACTCATCCCCCATCACTGTAGGGAAAGGAACCTCATTCTCCTCCTGCTCTCCCACCATGGGAGCTGCCAACAGACGCTGCGAGTGAGCCTCCTTCTCAGGATGCACTCACTTGCTCATTCTTCATTCATTCATTCTTGATTCTACCCATTTATTTAGCAAATCTTATTTTTAAATACTAGTGCTAGATTCAAGCAGTTCTACTGGTGAGATAGTTAACCCGTCAGCTGCTAACTGAAAGGTTTGTGGTTCAAACCCACCCAGTGACTCTGTGGGCGAAAGACCTAACAATCTGCTCCCATAAAGATTATGATCTAGAAAACCCAATGGGTCAATTCTACTCTGTCACATCGAGTCACTATGAAGAGAGCACACAGCCCTGGACCCCTGGCTGGCAGGCTTTGTGGGGCTGGAGGACGCAGGCCTTATGCTCTACCACTTGGTCATTAATCACAGCCTGTTAGTGTAATTTTAATGAATGTTTATCTTATTTTCTTTGTGTAATCCAATTACTGCTGTTTTCTTAGCCAGCATCAGGGACCTCTTAGTTTCCAGCATTCTGCCAGCCAGTCTTCTTTTGGCGGGAACAATTCAATTCATTATCACTAAGTGTCTACTTCTAATACCACTTTGGGGAGATATCAGTGAAAGAAAATCCCCCTCGACATAGCCCCTGTCCCGCAGAGGGGTAGACGATCTGTTCTGAGCACCTGAACAATCTCAAGCTACTGTCCTCGGGGCACTCCTAATGTCATTCTGAGCTGCCAGCACATTAACAATCCCTCTGCCGTCTGGCAGCTCAGCTTGGCTGGGGATACGTGGAAAGTTGAGTCTGGAGATTGTGAAAATGTGCACTCTTGGAGGGAATTAAAACAAAAAAAATGCTGTCCAGTTGATTTCAACTCATGGCAACCCCATGTGTTACAGAGTAGAACTAGCTTCTTCGGGTTTCTTGGCTGTGCTCACGCGTAAACTATACATAGACCAACAGGCAATTGTTTGAACAGAACAATGGGATACTGCGGGGTTTAAAGTCAGGAAAGGTGCTTGTCAGGGTTGTAACTTTTCACCATATTTATTCAATCTGTATGCCTAGTGAATAATCCAAGAAGCTGGCCTCTACGAAGAAGAACGTGGCATCAGGATTGGAGGAAGTCTCATCAACAACCTATGATATTCAGATGACACAACCTTGCTTGCTGTAAGTGAAGAGATCTTGAAGTACTTACTGATGAGAGTCAAATACCATAGTCTTTCATATAAATTACACTTCAACATAAAGAAAAAAATTTTCACAACTGGACCAATAAGCAACGTCATGATAAATGGAGAAAAGATTGAAGTTGTCAAGGATTTTATTTTACTTGGCTCTCCAGTCATCACCCATGGAAGGAGCGGTCAAGTAACCAAACGAAGCATTGCACTGGGCAAATCTGCTGCAAAAGACCTCTTTAAAGTGTTGAAAAGCAAAGATGTCACTTTGAGGACTAAGGTGCACCTGACCAAAGCCATGGTATTTTCAATCCCCTCATATGCATGTGACAGCTGGACAATGAATAAGGAAGACCAAAGAAGAATTGAGGCCTTTGAATTGTGGTGTTGGTGAGGAATACTTAATATACCATGGACTGCCAAAAGAACAAACAAATTTGTCTTGGAAGAAGTACAGCCAGAATGCTCCTTAGAAGCAAGGATACTGAGACTTTGTCTCATGTACTTAGGAGGGGCCAGTCCCTGGAGAAGGATATCATGCTTGGTAAAGTGGAGGATCTGTCTTGGAAGAAGTACAATCAGAATGCTCCTTAGAAGGAAGGATGGTGAGACTACGTCTTATATACTTTGGACATGTTGTCAGGAGAGATCAGTCCCTGGAGAAGGACATCATGCTTGGTAAAGTACAGGGTCAGTGAAAAAGAGGAGGACCCTCAATGAGATGGATTGACACAGTGGTTGCCACAATGGGCTCGGGCATAACAACGATTGTGAGCATGGCGCAGGACTGGGCAGTGTTTTGTTCTGTTGTGTATAGTCTCGATGAGATGGAACTGACTCCGTGACATCTAACAACAACAATCTTTATAGAAGCAGAACATCAGGCCTTTCTTCCATGGCACCACTTGGTGGGTTCAAACTGCCAAACTTTTAGCTAGTGTTGTTGTTGTTGTTGCTGGTTGCAGTTGAGTTGGTTCCAAGGGATTTCAAGGCTGTCACCCTTCAGAAGCAGATTGTAGTACTATCTTTCAAGGTGCCTCTGGATGGTTTTGAACTGCCAACCTTCTGACTAGTAGTTGAACTGTTTGTGCCACCCAGGGACCTAAAGGAGAAGATATAGATGACTTTATTATTGACACTATTAGATGTGGCCATTGTACCAGGGGGAGGAAGGAATGGTGATGATCCAATCACTCTCTTGTAAGCCACCCGGGTTGCAGTGGCAACACAAAGATCACAAGCAAGGGCAAGGCCCATGGTCTTGTTACTGCAATCCTTACAGTTTTCCTATTTGACAGGTCAAAGAGACTTCTCTAAACCTGTTCTTTTTCTCTGTCTGAAACAAATGCTCTTATCATCAGGGACTACAAACCAATTGCCACCATACTTGGCATCCTTTATTCTGTTTATTCACACTCTCATTTTCCTTGTCCATTTGCATGATGCTGGAGAAAGGAGGTCTGCACCTTTTGTGTGGTTCCCCTTGGAGCCTTTTTGTTGGCTTCCTCTTGAACTGACGGAGTTAAGTACCTCATTGCTGATGAGATGAATTCAGTGAGCAGTGGTAAGTATGGTTCTGAGACAATCGTGCAGAGAATTGGGTTGGTCCCTCCAACATAACCAAGGACACAGTTAAGAATATCCTGAGGCCTGAATGGACGGAAGCAGAAATGGGGAAACAAAATATCTTCTAAATGCCAAGTAATCTTGTTCAAGAGGCAGAAGTAATTGAGAACCACTATTAACCTATAGTGCTCAGCAAATTGTGCAGAAGGTTAAGGTCTACAATTTACAAGGTAATGGCTTACCGGGGAGAAATCATTAGTGAGCTACATGGTTGAATTGAAGTGGATGACCAGATTAAGAGGAAAGCAATCAGAAATAGCTTATCTAAAAACTTCTAGTTTCAATGTAGCCTGGCATTCAAAGTTCATAGGGAAAATATTCATAGATTTTTCTAAGTCATAAATTCTAAAATATGGAGTATTACTAGAAATTAACCATTTAAAAAGACATAGCTCTCTTTCCATAGTCACCCATCCAGAAGCTGGTCAACAGGACCAAGCTGTAAAGGATCTAAATGCATTGTCATATGGAACTTAAGAAGGCAATTATCCATCCTGACTATCTAAACCAAACCTGTTTCCATTGAGTTGATTCTAATTCATGATGATCGAGGACTTATAATCCGGTGGCACTTATTTATGACTTGATCTGGTCCCTTCTATTTGTACATATTTGATAAACAAAGATAATTCATAAACAGAATCTGCTGCTGTGAATAGGTTCTTCCACATATTTAAAGATTCACTTTGTAGTTCTCCTTCTACCATTTATTAAAGCACTAGAATCAGCTCAGTGTCCTCAAATGCCTCCGAAATACATGAAAATAAAGGAAATGATATACGTAAAAGCATTTTTTAAACTCCAGAGCACTAAACAAATGTGCCGCATTGCTATTATAAGGGGTTTTGTGTACTGCATTACTTAATTTTGTTATAAAATTGAAAATGATTCCAGAAGTGGTTTAGAGCCAACACGTGGGCTCAAGTCTTAATGTGCAGATGGATCACCTGGGGGCCTTGTTAAAGTGCAGATTCTGATTCAGTGGAGGGTTGGGGGTACAGCCTGGGCTATTGCATCTCTAACAAGCTCCTGGGTGATGGTGATGCTGCTGGTCCTGGACCACATTTTCAATAGCAAAAGTTGAGAGAACAGGTCTTGAAGCCAGCTGCCAGGGTGCTCCAGCCTCATCGAATGGGAACTGTATTATCACCTACCACATGGAGTTGTGAGGAGAATGTGACTCGATGAAACCTGTAAAATACTTGGTATAGAACCTGACACACAGAAAGTTGGCAATAAATATGAGCTGTAGTTAACACTGGAATCCCTGGGTGATGCAAATAGTTCACTTACTCAGCTGCTAAGCAAAAGATTGTTGGTTCAAGTCTACTCAGAAGGGCCTCAGAAGAAAGTCCTGGCCATCTTTTGAAAAATCAGTCATTGAAACCTTTTAAAAAATCAGCCATTGAAAACTCTATGGAGCACAATTCTACCTGACACATCTGACAAACATGGGGTCTTCTTAAGTCGGAATCAACTTGATGACAACTGTTTTGTTTTTTATGGTTAATACTGTTGAGTTTTCTTTACTAGATCACTGAGTGGTGCTAGATGTACATGATATATTGATCTTGGTGAAAACATTGTTTATTTAAAAAACTTAAATCTCCATTTTGTTTTGAACAATAGATGTAAACTGAAACTTAATTTTCAATGATCTGAAACATATTATTTGAAATTAAAATGTTAGAGAATAAATTATTTTACTTACGTTGTTTTGAAGAATTATTTATACTTAATTAGATTATTTTCCCCCGAAATCAGTTTGTCTTTATCTGTAAAAATTAAACTTGATTAAAGCATAAAATAAGCCACCGTCACCGTATTATTTGCTTCTTCCCATCACAAATGTACAGAAGACTCTTAAACGTCACTTCATTAGACATATGATTTGCCTCTGAATGTGCTTGCTCCTCTCTTTAAAAATGACACAATTTTAATTTGAGGTAACTTTCTTCTTTTAAGCTCTGTTGTATGTATGTTTTACCCTCAAACATACATAGAGACAAAAGTAGGGGCTTTAATGAACAAGGTTGTACAACTGGGTCATCTGAATATGACTTAAGTCTTTTTTGATATGCACATGAAACACTGGTTCTTAACCCTTGTTACACAATGGAATAATTGGGAAACTTCTAAAAATATCAATTTCTGGTTCCTACCCAAAGACTCTGATTTAATAGACCTGGAGTGCCTCAGCATCGGTACTTTCTATAGTTCCTAACGGGTATCTTCACCACCAGCAGTTTGTCGTACATGGTGGCTTACATGTTGCTGGGATGTTGGAAGCTATGCCACAGTATTTCAAATACCAGCAGGGCCACCCATGATGGATGGTTTCAGTGTAGTGGAGCTTCTAGACTAAGACAGACTAGGAAGAAAGGCCTGGTGATCTACTTCCAGAAATTAGTCAATGAAAACCTTATGGATCACAGAACATTTTGACTCACTTGCTTTGGGCACTTCATCAGAAGGGATCAATCACTGGAGGAGAACATCATGTTTGGTGAAGTAGAGGGCCAGAAAGGGTAAGAGATACTCTCAGTGAGATGAATTGGCACGATGGCCACAAAGATTAACACATACTGGAGATTGTGAGGATGATGCAGGACTAGGCAACATTTTGTTCTGTTGGATATAAGGTTGCCATGAGTCAGAGTCAACTCAACAGCAGCTGTCTGTCTATCTATCTGTCTGTCTGTCTACCTATCTGTCTATATCCATTTAATGGGCATCCAGTGTTAAGAGCTATAGCCACACTAAAATTCTCCAGATGTGATTTTCCTTTTTTTTCTCCATAGCATATACGATTGTGAACTATCATTGGATCCACTTTTCTTATTCCCCTTGGGACCATCATAATAATCCAAGGAGAAGTAAGGCAACCGTACATTTAGTTATATTTTGCTCTCAAATTCTGTAGATGCAGAGCGTATATTAAGTCTGTCTGCCATCCATATGTATTTGGTTTAAAAAAATATGCCAGCATATTTTACTGATATCTTTAAAGGGCCTAGAGAATATGGAGAAAAAAGTCTAAGAGGCAGTAACAGGTCTTCCATGTGAGAGATTTGCTCTCTTACGCACGTCTACAAGCTCTGAGAACTTCACCTGGACCCAGGATCTGAGGTCCAGGAGCAAGAGTTCGGTTAAAAATGAAGCATGCCCAGAGACACTCTAGTCTGGAGGAAGTCCTAGTCTGCACAAGAAAACCAGCCCAATGACTGTGGAGGAGAGAGTGGAGTACCCAAACATACAGATAAGAATGAATTCCATTCTAGAGCAATAGATCAAGCATGTGGCTCATTAAAAAACAAACAAACAAGGACAAAAACAAGAAGAGCACACGGTTCTTCCTACCTGGCATGTCACTCTGCCCACTGCTCTTCACCCAAGGAACATCTACATGGGTATCAAACCCAGATCACATTCTGTCTTTGCTTTCTACGCTGAAGTCACCTCAGACGTGATATTGATTGTTCTATTGATTTGACTATCGATCATATACTGCTTTGTAAAGGATCTTGGGCTTTTCATAGTATTCTCTTTTTTTTTCTTTTTGTTTATTTTTTTTATTTTTTATATTTTATTGTACTTCAGGTGAAGGCTTACAGAACAAATAGTTTCTCATGAAACTGTAGTACAC
>NW_004444008.1:10214954-10216585 GCF_000243295.1 Trichechus manatus latirostris
TCTTTGTTCTTTTTTCTGAGTTTTCCTGAAATAGAGTTGTATCCAAGTGTTTGTCTTCAGTTGCACTGATCCTGTCTTCCACCGTTTCAAATCTGCTTCTCAGCCCTTCTATGACATCATCCATTTCTGAAATCTTGTTGTTTATCTTTTGGATTTCTAATTGTTGTTTTTGCATAATTTCTAGCTGTGAATTTATTTTGGTATTTTGTTCCTGCATCATCTTCTTGAATTCTTCCAATTTTTTGTCTGTATTTTCCATGAATTTGTCTATTTTTTCCTAACGTTTATCAGCTTTTTGCCTCAGTTCTTGGAGAATTCTTAGTATTAGAGATTTGAATTCCCTATCAGGGAGTTCTAGTGCATTTTCTTCCACAGGAGAGTCATCTGGTGTTTTATTTTGGAAGCCTACTGGACCCTTCCTGTCCTGTTTTTGTAAATGTTTTGATATTGTCTGCTGTTTTCGGGGCATTCAGTAGTTATTTTTCTCATTTATTGATTGTAGATTTGTTTGTTTCATCCCTTTTCTTAAAAAAAATTTGACTATGTCTGAGCAGGCAGTCTGTGTGTTCTTTTTGTTTGCTCGTCTGTGCGCTCAATAATTTTCACCTCCTTCTCCCACTGGCAGAGTCAGTCACTCAGATATGGTACAGCAGGGCAGGTCTAGCTAAAGAAGATTTACTGTGATGGGAGGTTTGTCACACTTACTACAGCCACCAGGGTGGGTCGGTAATCAGTGCTGGGAAGGTTCCAGTAGGCCGTGCCTGTACTGCTTGGTGGTGTGATGTCAAGCGCATGGTGCAGGTAGGCAGGAGGCAGCGGGGAGATTGTTATGTGTGGAGCTAAGATGAATATGGGAGAGAGTAGAGAGGAACAGGACCCAAAAACATACAAACAAACAAAAAAGAATGCTATGGGAGCTTGCCATGGAATGGAGAGATGAGAGACTATGAAATGGAGAAAAACAGAAAGAGGAAGAGGAAGAAAAGAAAAGAATGAATAAATAAAAATCAGAAAGGTTAAAGAACCGCAAAGTTCCCAGGGATCCCACCGATGCAGCTATGAGGTCGGGGGAAGTCGCTCTCAGGTGTTGCAGTACAGCCTGGCTAGAAGGCGTAGAGGTATACAACGCCTGGTATTTGGGGATCAGAAAGAGAAGGAAGATATAGAGAGACGAGAAACTGAGCAATGAAGAAACACAAAAAGGGAAAAAGAGGAAAAAGGAAACAAAACAAATTCAAAAAAAAAAAAGAACAAGAAAGCCCCCCCAAAAAAACAAAAAAAAAAAAAAAAAACAACAAAAAAAGAAATGCCCTCAGGGATCCCTCTGCACGGCTGTGGAAGCTGAGGGGGTATTCCTTGCCACGCAGCTCCGCCTGGCCAGAAATGGCTCCCAACTCAAGAAAAGGAAAAGAAAACAAACAAACAATTCAAAATGAACAAATGAACAAAAGCCCCGGGATCCCACCAGTGCAGTAGCCCAGACCGTGAAGCAGCTCCACACTCGAATGGAGCTCCACAGCCCCTCAGGAAGAAGCAAAGATGGTGCACGGAGCCAGGCACTCCAGCAAAAGGAGGGGGAGGTGGCGAGAGGCAAGCAAGAAATCAAAAGAAGCAGGAAAAAAAAAAAAAAA
>NW_004444008.1:10217120-10295945 GCF_000243295.1 Trichechus manatus latirostris
TTTGCTGGTCTCTGATAGGAGTCCAAGATGGTGGATCCATGCTGCGTTAGCTGGTAGGGGACCTCTGCATGAATCTCTCCTTGCTCTCCATTCTCTGTCAGTTTTCTCACTCCATTTGGTGCTTGGCGGAGTTCTTTATCTCTTCATTTGATGTTTTAGGGTTTCAGGATTGTTGTATTCTCTGTTTGGCTTAATTTTTTGGATCTTTGCTGCGGAGGGATGGCGTGTTGCTTCTGCCTAGAGCACCATTTTTCCAGAACTCCTCATAGTATTCTTATTTAACTATTTTCTTGTTGAACTTTTCATGTGTTTAACTTTGTTTTCCACACCACATTGTATGAATTATATAGCAAAGTGTCAATCACACACATTTTTATCTTTCCACAGTGACTAGCAGAATGAGCTGCTTCAGGGTAGAATTGCTTTATTAAATATGCATTTCTAGACAAGGAGAAGCAATTAAAAACCATCTGTAAATTTAAAAGTAAAAGATAAAATGTTCAACCATTAAAATTAACCAAGAAATACTGAAAATAATTTATTTGTTCAATTAATGTTTGTGCCAGCAAAGTACTCATTGCGAAGACTATGAAAGTGAATAAGACAGAGTTTTCTTGACCTGATGAAAGTTATATCATATTTGGGGAGAGGACCTGGATACAGAGGTGTCAACAGAAAATGATTGTTAAGTATGATGATTGCTAAGATAGGGAAGTCAGAGGGTAAGTAGCTCATGCCAGGCAGGGCCAAGGTCAAGAGAAGAGATTAGGGAAGGCTAAGATCACATGGGAGTCCCTGGCTGTGCAAACGATTAAGCACCCGGGTAGTAGCCAAAAGGTTGGCAGTTTGAACCCACACAAAGTGCCTCAGAAGACAGGCCTGGCGATCTGCTTCTGAAGGTCTTAGCCTTGATAACCCTATGGAGCAGTTCTGCTATGCAAACATAGGGTTGCCAGGATTTGAAATCGACTTGGCAGCAACTAACAACAACAATATTGCATGGGTGGGGGTTAATGAGAGTCACAGGCAAAAGGGAGCAGACAAACTCAGTTGTCTGGGTGACTTGAAATAGGTGTGGAGCCAGGAGCCAGTTGGGGACCCAATAGTGTGAAGACTCCTAAATAATGTTATAGAGTTTGAACTTTTCTAAAGACATGATGTCCTTGACATGATCAGATTGGAGATTTAAATTAATCAGTCTGACTACTGTGTGAAGTATGTTCTCATAATAATCCAGGAGGAAGATCATGGTTATGGCATGAAGATAGAAGTCATGAAGAGAAGAGAAGACTGCATAGAGAAGATATTTAGGAGTTAAAAACAGCACTGAGCATTTGAGAAATGGGGTGGAAATAGGCTTTGGTGTGACTCCAGTGGCTCTGCCTTAGGAAATCATCCCAATGGCACCCACATTTCCCAAGTGTGAATGCAGAAAAAGGGTCAAGTTTGGGAACTGGAGGGACAGGGAAGATGAGGCCAACTTCAGACATGATTATGGACGTGTCCTTGGGACACCAAGTAGAGATAGCCAATGTGCTTTGGTCAAATGGATTTGGAGCTCCAAGAAAAGATACAAGCATGAGCTAGAGACTTTTGAGTCATCAGTAAAGGCTAATTTAAACTATGGGAGTTGATGTAATGAGTCAGGTAAATATGAATAGAAAAGAAGCTCCAGGAAATGTTTTAACATAATGCCACAATTTAAGAAAAATAAAGAAAACAACAACAAACTTGAGAAAGAGCAGCTGGGGAGGTAGGAGGAAAACCAAGGGAAGCTAATAGCAAACTTCAAGGAAAGAGAAAATGCAGATTGGAGGTAGTAATCTAAGCACCAAGTTCAAGAAAGGGAATCGAAAGATATTATTGCCCCCACCACACCTCCACTGGATGAGGGACTGTAGACCCCTTAGAGATTTAAGGTGCTGACCTATTCTGCTGTATAAGTTGGACACAGCACTCATGAAGCTTTCAGGCAATTCATGACACTCCATCCTATGGTAAGGATCTGTTTAATCTGAGAGAGGGAAGTGATGTATCTGTCCCTGAAGAGGAATCTGGAACCAAATGGCCTACTGGATGATCGAAAGGAGAACACATCCACCAAGGCTCCTTGGAAGTTTCTTTCCAACTCCTGCGGTATCTAGTTATCAGGAAAAATGTAAAGAAAGAGAGAGAGAGAGAAAAAAAAAAAGAAGTTAACAAAGAATATATAGAAAGATGGAAGGAAGGAAAAAAAGGATGGAAGGGAGGAAGAGAAGGAGGGAGGGATCAAGGGAAGGAGGGAGGGAGGAAGGGAAATAAAGAAGGAAGGACATCACTGAGTGACATGATAGAAGATGGTAAAGTAAGCATCAATGTAATTAATGCCACAGAATCACTTTACTGTGTTTAACTTTATGTTCTATAACTTTCACCTCAAAAAAATTAAAAAAATAAAAAGAAATAGCATCACTAAGTTACTTTATACCATGGTTGTATCTTGTTTTTTTAATATTAAATTTTATTTGCAATTTTTTTCACCATAGTAATAAGTTCTCGCGTAACAGCTTTTCAAATAGTAAATAATTTGTTAGACATTCAATAAATATTAGTGTTGCCAAAAGTGATTTAGTCTGTCACATTTTTGTTGTATCTTGTTTTAATAGTTATTTCCAACTAGTGTTTGTTTCCCGAAATTAACATTGCAGAATAATTTCCAAACATGCAAAAGTCAGCTAACTTCAGACTCTAACGGTAGAAATCCATTCACTGAGTTCAGGATTTTGCACAAGCATTCTTTCCTCATTTTTGTCAACAATATCCTTCCTCACTCATTGCTTCCATTTTAGATGACATACTCTGGACTTGGACCATTATCATTCCCCTAGAGCTCATTTCCTAGACTTCTGTCTGTACCTTGGAGCTGAAGAACCAATCTCCATCTCCAGGGAGCTTTAACATCTCCAGGGATGTTTCTTCTACACTGGTACTACCTTCACCCATCAGACTTTATTATTGATTTTGTTTTAGTTCTTGATTTGTGAATTAGGAGTTCCTACGTGTTACAGAAAAGGAGCCCTGGTAGCTCAGTGATTAAAGCAATTGACTGGTGATCGAAACTTCTGCTGTTCGAAACCACCAGCAGTTCTGCAGGAGAAACATGCGACAGTCTGCCTCCATAGAGATTTACAGCCTTGGAAAGCCTATGAGGTTGCTATGAGTTGGAATCCACTCAATGACAGTGTTTTTTTGTTTTTTTTATATGTGTTATGGAGTAGAGCTGCTCCATAGGGTTTTCTAGGCTGTAATCTTCATGGTGTCACATTCATTGTCAAAAATAACATTTCAATGTATCCTAAAGTACAGTGCTGTCAGTGATAGGAAGATATCCATACACCTACAAGGAAGACAAGTTAATACAACTATTATTCATATTATACATCAATCACTAATGCCAAAGATGAAGGAATTGTAGATTTTTACTGACTTCTGCAGTCAGAAATTGATCAAATATACAATCAAGATGCATAGATAATTGCTGGTGATTGCAATGTGAAAGTTAGAAACAGAAGGATCAGTAGTTGGAAAATATGGCCTTGGTGATAGAAATGATGCCTGAAATCCTGTAACAGAATTTTGCAAGACCAATGACCCATTCATTGGAAATATCTTTTTTCAACAACATAAGCAGCAACTATACATATGGTCTCAACAGATGGAATACATAGGAATCAAATAGATCATATCTGTGGAAAGAGATGACGGAGAAGTTCAATAACATCAGACAGAACAAGGCCAGGGGCCAGCTTCAGAAGAGACAATCAATTGATCACATGTAACTTCAAGTTGAAGTCGAAGAAAATTAAAACAAGTCCACAACAGCCAAAGTATGACCTTGAGTGTATCCTACCTGAATTTAGAGACCATCTCAAGAATAGATTTGACACATTGAACACTCATGACCAAAGACCAGATGAGTTGTGGGATGACATCAAGAACGTCATAAATGAAGAAGGCAAGAGGTCATTAAAAAGCCGGGAAAGAAAGAAAAGACCAAAATGCATGTCAGAAGAGACTCTGAAACTTGCTCTTGAACATAGATTAGCTAAAGTGAAAGGAAGAAAGGATGAAATAAAAGAGCAGAACAGAAGACTTCAACAGGTGACTTGAGAAGACAAAATAAAATATTATAATGAAATGTAAAAACACCTAGAGTCAGAAAACCAAAAAAGAAAAAGAAACACATGGCATTTCTCAAGCCAAAAAAACTAAAGAAAAAATTCAAGCCTAGAGTTGCAACTGAAGAATTCTATGGGCAAAATATTGAATCATGCAAGAAGCATCTAAGGAAGATGGAAGGAATACACAGGGTTGCTCTACCAAAAATAGTTGGTTGACATTCAACCATTTCAGGAGGGAGTATATTATCAAGAACCAATAGTATTAAAGGAAGAAGTCCAAGCTGCACTGAAGGCATTGACGAAAAACAAGTTTCCAGGAATTGAAAGAATATCATTTGAGATGTTTCAAAAAACAGATGCAATGCTGTAGGTGCTCACTCGTCTAAGCCAAGAAATTTGGAAGACACCTACCTGGCCAACCAAAGGGAAGAGTTCCATTTTTGTACCAATTTGAAATGAAGGTAATCCAACAGAATGTAGAAATTATCAGACAATATCAATAATATCACACACAAGTAAAATTTTGCTGAAGATAATTGAAAAATGGTTGCAGCAATACATTAACAGTGAAATGCCAGAAATTCAAGCCGTATTCAGAAGAGGACTTGGAATGACGGACATCATTGCCGATATCAGATGGATCTTGGCTGAAAGCAGAGAATACCAGAAAGATGTTTGTCTATGTTTTATTGACTACGCAAAGGTACATGTGCGGATCATAACAAATTATGGATAACATTGCAAAGAATGGGAATTTCAGAATACATAATTGTGCTCATGCAGAACCTGTACATAGATCAAGAGGCAGTAGTTCAAACAGAACAAGGGAATATCGTGTGTTTTAAAATTAGGAACAGTGTGTGTCAGGGTTGTATCCTTTCAACATGCTTATTAAATCTGTATGCTGAGCAAGTAGTACCAGAAGCTGAACTATATGAAGAAGAATGTAGCATCAGAATTGCAGGAAGACTCATTAACAACTTATGATGTGCAGATGACACAATCTTGCTTGCTAAAAGTAAAGAGGATTTAAGGCATCATTTGCACTTACTGGTGAAGATCAAGGACTACAGTCTTATATTGGATTACTTCTCAATTTAAAGAAAGCAAAAACCCTCACGAGTGGACCAATTATCAACATCATGAAAAAGGGAGAAAAGATTGAAGTTGTAAAGGATTTCATTTTACTTGGATTCACAATCAATGCCCATGGAAGCAGCAGTTAAGAAATCAAAGGATGTATTATATTTGGCAAATCTACTACAAAAGACTTCTTTAAAGTGTTAAAAAGCAAAGATGTCACTTTGGGGAATAAGACGTGCCTAACTTAAGCCATGGTATTTTCAATTACCCCATATGCATGCGGAAGCTGGACAATGAAATAAGAAAGACCAAATAAGAATTCGTGCATTTGAATTATGTTGTTGGTAAAGACTATTGACTATACCATGGACTGCCAGAAGAATGAACAAATCTGTCTTGGAAGAAGTACAACAAAAATGCTTCTTAGAAGCAAGGATGGTGAGACTATGTCTCACATACTTTGCACATATTATAAGGAGGGTTTGGACCCTGGAGAAGGACATCATATTTGGTAAAGCAGAGGGTCAGCGAAAAAAAGGAAGACCCTCAACAAGATGGATTGACACAGTGGCTGAAACAATGAGCTCAAACATAACAGCGATTGTGAGGATGGCGCAGGACAGGGCAGTATTTCATACTGTTGTACATAGGGCTGCTATGAGTCAGAACTGACTTGATGACACCTAACAACAACAACTTTGGACATATTATTAGGAGGGACCAGTACCTGGAGAAGAACATCATGCTTGGTAAAGCAGAAGGTCAGTGAGAAAGAGGAAGACCCTTGTCTTAGGCTGTGTTCTCTAGAGAAGCAAAACTAGTAAAGCATATAAATATATACATTGTTGTTGGTTCATGAAGCCACAAGGACAGGAGAACCCCAAATCAGCAGGTCAGAGAGCAGGGCTCTTGCTCATAGGCTTTGAAGATCAAGGAATCCCAAGACTGGCAGCCAAGACCACAGGTAAGCTGCTAGTTCAAGTCTCAAGAACTGGAGGTCATATGAACAGGAGCCAGCTGCCGGATCCAGAGTGAGCAAAAGCCCATAAGCCTTGCCAGAATGTCCACTTATTTTCGATGTAGGCCACACACCCAAGGAAACTCCTTTTCAACTGATTGGCTACTTACAGCAGATCCCATCAAGGAGGTGATCACATTATATAAAAACTCATTATGGTAGTTATTACAACATCATAGGACTACCAAACCACTGAGCATCATGGCTCAGCCAAGCTGACACACAACCTTAACCATTACAACCCTCAGCAAGATGTATTGACACAGTGGCTGTAACAATGGACTCAAACATAGCAAGGATTGTGAAGATGGCACAGGACAGGGCAGCATTTTGTTCTGTTGTAGATGAGGTTGCTATGAGTTGGAGCACACTGGACCACACCTTAACAACAACAGTCTTTATGGAATCAGATCAGGCCTGTTTCTTCCATGGTGCCACTGGGTGTGTTTGAACAGCCAACCTTTTGGTTACCAGTTGAACACAAACTGTTTGCACCACCCAGGGACCTTCTATCAGCCTTTTAATAGTCAGAAACCACTAAGTCATCCCTGAACAAATATTAAAACATCAAAACTCACTTTCATCTTCTCTGTTAAAAGAAAAATTACTACCCAATACACACACTAAAAACATTGTCCTTAATTATGTTTTATGTTTGCAAAAAATTCAAACATTTGTTGTATGTTTTCATCTGTATATTTGCTTCAGTGTTATCTCTTTTAAATTGTAAACTAGAAGGCAGAGAAGTATATTTTTAATGATGTTTGCACAGTACTTAGCACTAAGTCTCAACTAGAAGAACAAGGTCAAATCAAGTAATTCTGTGTGAGTTCAAGCATGCACATTTTTCCCAATCAACAATTCAGAATGTTTATCGTAATGTAGCTTTTGTCCATGCCAGTATCAGCGGCTAAAATTTATTGAGAGTTTACTACATGTGTGTGCCATTTTTTATGCATGTAATCCTCACAGCATTATACAGGCAGGTGCTATTATTACTACACCTGACAGACAAGGTCTCTGGAGCACAATCAGATGACTGTTTTCCCCAAGTTTATACAGCTAGTAAGTGGTGAAGCCAAGATTTGTACCTACCCAGGCTGGACTCTAGAGCCTGTTCCCTAAACTACCCCAATGAGCCTCTTCAATGATGACATCTGAATTAGTTTTCTATGGTATGTCACAAATTACCAAAAACTTACTGGCTTAAAATAACATCCTTTTTTTTTTTTTTTCAGTTTTTGTAGTTCATATCTACAAGTATGGCTTAGCTGAATTCTATGTTTCAGAGTCTCACCAGGCTACAATCCAGATGTTGACCAGGGCTGTATTCTCATCAGAGGCTCCACTGAAGAAGGTTCTGCCTCCTCTTGGTTGGGGACCACTCTCAGCTCCAAGAGGCCACCCTCAGACTCATGCCACATGGCCTCTCACAACATAGTAGTTTACCTCTTCAAACCCAGTAAGGGCCTCTTTCTCACTCCAGTCTGCTAAGAAAAGAGTTTTATATAACATAACCGAATTATGGGAGTGATACCCCATTATCTTTGCCATATTCGTTAGCTTATAAGCAAATCACAGGTTCCACTCACACTCAAAGCGAGGGGATTACACAAGGTCATGATTCATTGGGAGGTCATCTTAGGGTGTATTCTTCACAATATTATTAAGAAAAAAACAATTAGATGCTCATATCTCACAAATTAGTGGCACTAGATTGTATAGGGTCTCTATAAGTCAGAACCGACTCGACGGTACCTAACAACAACAAATTGGATTTATACTCCATTAACTCTGAAGAGTTAATGGTTAAGAGCTACAGCTGCTAACCAAAAAGTTGGCAGTTCGAGTCTACCAGGTGCTCCTTGGAAACCCTATGGGCAGTTCTACTCTGTCTTATAGGGTTGTTATGAGTCAGAATTGACTCGACGGCAACAGGTTTGTTTTTGTTTTTTAACTCTGAAATTCACTATTTTGGAATCAAGCGATGCAATATTAGATGGTTGTATGCCAGTATACCTGGGCTCTAGCACTGGGTTCTACCTGGGCACACTTGACGAGCATAGACAGACCAATATCAGACGGGAAAAGCAAAGCTCAAGGGCACTGAGAATGCTTCAGATGACTTTATAATTAATCTTACAAACTAGGACACTTTTGAGAGTGAAAGAAAACAATTTTAATAATCATTCCAAGACAAAGAAATGCATACCAGAGCTTTCCTGCCACGATGGTAATACTCTTCCATCAGAATGGCTCATGAAAGTTGAGAAGCTATGAGGAAGATGGAAAATGTAGCACAGTGGCTCTGTCTATGTACTGGACAGCTAGGCTCAGGTTCAAGTCACAGGTCCAGCCCTGCCCCCATGTAATCTTGGGTAAGCAACAATCTCCTGAGTATAAGTGAGAATTCTCCAGCTTCTTATATTAAATCTTTGAGAAGACTAAATGAGATAACGTGTGCAAAGTTCTTGACAAAAAAATGGGAATATAGGGAGCACCAATGAATGGTAGGAATCTCTGGTGGCGTAGTGGTTAAGAGTTTGCTGCTAACCACAAAGGTCAGCAGTTCAAATCCACCACATACTCCTTGGAAACCCTATGGGACAGTTCTACTCCATCCTATAGGGTCTCTATGAGTTGAAATCAACTCAACAGCAATGGGCTTTTTTTTTTTATTTTTTAATGACAGGTAACCGCCAATATTGCTATCATTAAGTGAGATTAAATTTGTGTATTACACTTATTGACAATTAAGCCTTAGGCATAAACGAGCAGCTAACCACCTCCGTTGAAGGTAAAACATGACCCTATTAATGGAAGCAGGATTGGCAGAGAAAAATACAGATACGAAGTAGTGGCCAGTTTGAAGCTGCATGGAAGTGCTTCCTTTTAGAAGGAGCAGAGAAGCTGAGCAAGGAAGGTATGGGAATGGGCAAGAAGGTTTGTAAATACCTCAAGGAGAGGGAATGTGCTATTTTTGTGCAAAGTGGCACAAAACCAGAAGCTCTGGAGAAAATAAATAAATGAATGAACACACACACACACACACACACACACACATACACATGAAGAGATCTCTAAAATTTGATTTTTTTTTCAACAGAGATTCTGGCCTCTATGCTCAAATTATGGCTACATGTCAAAATATCTTCAACCAGTCATGACCAATCAAATACAAATTATTTTAAGTACTTGACCATCACCCCTCATTTAAATGAAAGATTAAACACATTTATAGGAAAAGGAAAAAATATAAAACCCTCCTGTCTCAACACCTCTCACCTGTTTGTGTCAAGTTGTGAAGAGCATGGTAGCAGAAGTTGATGCCCTAAGAGTGACAAGAAGCCCAGGCAGAGTGATGCTGCCTTCTCCAAGGGGGAATGGATCCACGAGAGTTCTACTGGGCCTATCTCAATCCTGAGTAACTTCACTTTTTCTTTCTCATTGTTTACACAATCACATTTCTTAAACTAGTGGTCTTCATTTGCTGACATTTACCTCTTAACTCCTCAATCCATCCGAATCAGATTCCCACCACTCCTGGCCATGGATGATTGAACTGGGCATCCTCTATCCTCATTTCCCCGTAGGTGTGGTGCTAACCCCAACTCTTATCTTCTTAAAACTTCTCCTGCCAAAGCTTCCTAGGTTTGTCTACCTTACTTGGTGATTTTTAAGTGTTTTACTCCATGGATTATTTTCCTTCCATCTGTCTCCTACACTTTAGTGTCTCCAAGGTCCACTTCTGTTCTCATTTACAACAACCCTTGTGTGATTGCATCTTCTCCTCCGCTTTTTCCCAAACTGCAGTCCCCACCTCACATCTCTGCTCATCTACTGGTCTCGCCCCTTTCCCTGGGCTTCCTACCTACATCTTAACCTCAGCCTGATCACCACTGAAGTCATCGTTCTCACACAAGCTTGTCCATCCGCTTATGTCTCCATACTAACTTGTGGTGCTAACACTATCCATGCAGGACCCAGAGAGGGGCAGTGGTTTCCATCATCCTCAATTCAGCATGGAGGTGGGTTTCTGAGGTCAGGCTGCCTGGGCTTGAGTCCTGGCTCTGCCTCTAACTAGCCTAGTGTCATGGATTGAATTGTGTCCCCAAATCAGGCCATGATTCCCAGTATTATGTGATTGTCCACCATTTTGTCATCTATTGTGATTTTCCTAGGTGTTGTAAATCCTACTTCTAGGATGCTAAATACAACCAGAATGCTCCTTAGAAGCAAGGATGGCCAGACTACGTCTCACATATTTTGGACATGTTGTCAGGAGGGATAAGTCCGTGAAGAAGGACAATCATGCTTGGTAAAGTAGAGGGTCAGCAAAAAAGAGGAAGACCCTCAACAAGATGGATTGACACAGTGATTGCAACAATATGTTCAAGCATAGCAACGATTCTGGGGATGGTGCAAGACTGGGCAGTGTTTTGTTCTGTTGTATATAGGATTGCTATGAGTCGGAACTGACTTGACAGCACCTAACAACAATATGACCTAAATGAGGCAGGATTAGAGGCAGTTATGTTAATGAGGTAGGAGTCAATCTACAAGATTAGGTTGTGTCTTAAGTCAATCTCTTTTGAGATATAAAAGAGAGAAGCTAGCAGAGAGACAGGAGGACCTAATACCACCAACAAAGTAGAGCTTGGAGCTCGTGTCATTTAGACCAGAGATCCCTGCACTGAGATGCTCCTACAGGGTAAGACTGATGACAAGGACCCTCCCCCAGAGTCTATTGAGAAAGAAAGCCTTCCCCTGGAGCAGGCTCCCTGAATTTGGACCTCTATTCTCTTAGACTATGAGAAGGGCTTTTTAAATAAAAACTAATACTTAGTCTCTAATTCTCTCAGTTTTACTTCCTTGACAACCTTATGATAACTTCCCTTCTCTGCATCCCCATCACTACAGCTTAGAGCTTCTTTGCACCTCCAGGTAGATCTCATCCTTGCTGTCTCTGCTCTAGACTTCTCTCCTCTGATCTCATCTCCATATTGTTGTTTCTAAAACTCAAATGAGATCATGTTACAATTCTGCTGAAAAGCCCTACCCTCTCTTCCCAGAAGACCTCAGTCTGGGTGAGAACCTTGCCTTATGTACTCCCATGAGCAATTTCCTTGTTCTATTTGAGTGGTGTGATTCTAGACAGAAAAGTCTGAGCACCCAGTTGTTCCAGCTGTTACTGCACTATGTGATCCATATAAAAGATGGTCCACAAAGTAGACACTGCATGTTTGCAATGACAACTTTCTGGCAGAGCCAATGAAGTGTCTCATTTGTGTTCTTATGACAATTTCTGGTTTATTAAAATCCAGTATATTATGGTAATTTTCTGGTGGATTGAAGTAAAGAAAATTGGATACGAAGTGCCTTTCCCTCTTTTCAAAGTGAGACTATACAGGCTGACATCTGCCTCATTGTAGTCCTAGGTGTGGGACACACAGTTCGACCCAGGGCTCCTGCCTCAGTGATTCCAACACAAGTACCTCACCCTCTTGACAGTTCCAAGACCTGTGACCCTCTTGCCTCTTTTTAAGGGTTTGGGGAAATTCCTTGACTGGTTCACTTGGGGCCCCTCTGCTTCACTTTATCCAGCTATGTTCTTCTTGGATGTGGGACTAGGCTCCAGCATTAGTTCCTACCAGAAATCCACTCACACTCAGTGTTGGGTGTTGATGGGCTTTGGGAACATGGAGTTTTGTGGAGGGGTCATGCTTGAGACCACCAGCCTTCTGCCATCTTCTTGTCTCCTTTGGTCTTCCCCTCCCATTTGTATCTACCTCTCCCTCTAACCCCGACTCTTATCTTCTTGAAACTCTTCCTCCCAAAGTTGCTTAGGTTTGTCTACCTGACTGGGTGATTTTTAAATGTTTTACTCCATGGGTCGCTATGAGTCAGAATTGACTCAACAGCAATGGTTTTCTCCCTCTCTCCTGGGAAGAGCAGCTCCTCACCTTTGATCTCCATGAGTTAAGTGGTCTTCCTCTATGGCTTTGTCTCTGAGGCCTCACACAAGACTATTCCCAGGTCTTGCACCTAATGGGGTTTGTCCTACTGGATTTTAGAATGTCATGGAATCTATGACTCCTGTATTTCTGCCATGTCTTCTCCTTTCTGAATGAGAATGTCTATAATCATTGTGCCTGTCCCACCATTGTATTTTGGGAGTAAATAACTTGTTTCTCAAGTTTCTCAGGTCCAGGGATGGAAAATTGTGCCTAGGGAGGCACAAAGCCTCACCTGCACCTGATTTAGATGAGGAGGTTTGGGATTTTTGAACTGGTGAGATTTGGATGAGATTTTGGACTTTGAGTTGATACTGCAAGTTTTTTCTGAACCTTCAGAGTTTGCATCATGCTTCTTTCATGAAACACATATACCAGTCACATCTAACTTTACTGCACATAGCCCATCCACCGGGCACTGACGCCACACTGCCACAGATGGCTAGGTGTGTGTCTGCCTCAAGCCACTCTAACTGTCCCCCTGTGTACCTGCTGAGGTTAAGCCAAACCAAAACCACTACCATCGAGTTAAGTCTACTCATAGCAACCCTATAGGACAGAATAGAACTGCCCCATTGAGTTTCCAAGGCTGTAAATCTTTACGAAAGTAGACTACCATGTCTTTCTCCCAAGGAGTGGCTGGTAGATTTGAACTACTGACCTTTTGGTTAATGGCAGAGCGCTTTAACCACTGCACCACCAGGACTCCTTTTCTGTTGCGGTTAAAACCAAACCAAATCAAACCCATTGCCACTGAGTTGATTCTGACTCATAGAGACACTATAGGGAAGAGTAAAACTGCCCCATAGGGTTTCTAAGGAGCTGCTGGTGGATTCGAACTGCACACTTTTTAGTTAGCAGCCATAGCTCTTAACCAAAGCGCCACCAGGGCTCCCTGCTGAGGTTAGGGGTGCATTAGTCTTTCCATCCTCCACACCCAGCCACAAGTCGTCATGTAATATTTGCTCTTGGATGAGTGTTTGGTCAACTGACTTGGGATTAGCCTGTGAAGGGTTCGGATGAAATTCCAAGGACTCAGAACAACCCTCAGAGGGCAATAAAAGGTCATTGATGGGTTTAAAACAGAAGACAAGCAAAACAAACAGGTATGTTTACAAAGGGAACTACTGTGAAGAATGGATGGGGATGAAGAAAAATGCAGGAGAGGAGATGAGGAAGGAGGCAAAGGTGATGGTCCAGTGAGAGATGATGGAGCATCAGTAAGACTGTGGCGAGGGGACAAAGGGCAAGGGCAGTGTCCAAACACTGGGACAAGGACTTTGGGAAATATTCATTAGAATCGTAACTCACTAATGCGCTTTCACGGCTTAAGTGAATTAATGTTCTATTAAAAACCACCCTGTATCTTAGTCATTAAGTTCTACTTTAATTGTGTGTACCTGGCTGACATTTTTAGATAACTTCCTAAATATATTCAGTTATGATATTCTGCACTTCCACAAGAGTGGATTTTATGCTACTCAAATATTCCTAACATTTTTCATCACCTTGCAGCTAATTTTAGTCTGTTTTTAATATAATTTTTTTTTAATTATCACAAAGTTATTTGCAAGTACTTTTAAGGAGTGTTAACACAAAAAAAAAAAATGAGCTATGGCAGGTATCCTGTGCTGTTCAACATCATCTCATCTCACTCACTTTCCTGCATTAGCATAAAAGAAAATTGTTGGTCATTACAGCGTTCTTAACATTCTTACAATCCCTTAGTACACTATATAAAAATCTTTAATTACTGCAATAAAGAAGGGGAACATATTATTGGTGGTGCATCTTGGTTTCTCTTCTGCAAGTCCCTCCCTGGGGCTCTATAATTGCTTTAGCCAACCATTAACCCAAAGCAAGGAACTAATAGAGAGTATATTATTGTTTAAATAATGCATTTGCTTTGAATATACAATTATGGAGCATGGATGGGAAATCATGAGAGGAATATAATTTATGGTGGATCAAGTGTGTTAGGCTTTCTAACTAGTTTTTTCAATGTTCTAGTTCCTAAGTGCTCTGAAAAATATATACCCCTTTCTTAAACCTCATCTTAAACAAGATTGTGTCTGTACATGAGCAAGCCAGGGATTGGTACACTTCAGTCATTTCTGTTTTCCCAATGATTCATCACAAGTAGCAAACTCTCATTGATTAACCAGTGACCTGCATCAATGACTAATAAACTGGAATAAAATGATCATTCAGTCACCACTGCCACAGAGGAGAGCTGTGCGCCTTTGTTGAGCCAGCCAGATTAGAATCATATTTAACAAATATTTATTGCAGGTCCATTATGGGCTAGACACTAGGATTATAGAGATGAATAAATCGGAGACATTAACCTTGGGTATTTATAATCTACCCAGGTGGGATGACAAAAACCCTACGTATTAACACAATAAGTAGTTTTGAAAGCTGCTACCAGTTCACCTAAAGAGCTGCAGCCTCAAAGGTGCAAGAAGGCCAGCCTCCCTGTAGGGTGGCAACCAGGATCAGCCTTTCTGGATTTTATGATTAAGGGTTATCCAAGGAAGACTTTCATAACGGTATCTCAGAGAGAATGGCCCCAGCAGTGAGCTTCAGTTTTGGCTCCAGACTGTGTGACTGAAGGGCCTCTTGACCACAGGGGGCGCTCCTCCCTGGAAGACCGTGTATGCGCAAGACTAAGTTCGCAAGGTTTGACTTGTAAACAATGCATGTTCAACTTATTAAAGGGACGTGTAAAAACAGAAAGCAAAAGATGAATTATCAGAGATGGACGCTAGTTCAGGAATGAAATAAAGCACTTCAAGAAGCCTGAAATAGCTTTTTTAGAGCTTTACTGTCCAGAGTACTTGAAGTTAACTGCAGAAACCACTAAAACACATTGCCAATGAGTCCGTTCCAACAGATAGTGACCCTATAGGACAGAGTAGAACTGCCCCATAGGGTTTCCAAGGAGCAACTGGTAGATTCGAACTGCCAACCTTTTGGTTAGCAGCTGAGCTCTTAACTACTGTGCCACCAGGGCTCCACTGGAAATAGTTATTAGCTCCAAGGAAAACCAAATATTCCTTTGAGTCAAAGTCTATGTCTTTGGAATTTTTACCACTATAGTCTTTTTTATATATCCTGAAATGACGCAGCACAAATCTACTTTTTGTGCATGAGTGACTTTTAAATAACTTAGAAATGCTTTTCCAATTTTTCTCATATTTTGTATTTCCCGGAATAAACATCCTGCCATGGATTGAATTATGCCCCCCCATAAAATGTGTGTATCAATTTGCCTGGGCTATGATTCTCAGTATTTTGTGGTTGTTCTCCATTTTGTGATTATAAATTTATGTTATAGAGGATTAGGGTGGGATTGCAATACCCTTACTAAGGTCACCTCCCTGATCCCATGTAAAGGGAGTTTCCCTGGGGTGTGGCCTGCACCACGTTTTATCTTACAAGAGATAAAAAGGAAAGGGAAGCAAGCAGAGAGGGGGTACCTTATACCACCAAGAAAGCAGTGTCAGGAGCAAAGTGTGTCCTTTGGACCCGGGGTTCCCTGCGTGGAGAAGCTCCTATTTCGGGGGGAAAATTGATGAGAAGGCTGACAGAGAGAGAAAGCTTTCCCCTGGAGCTGACGCCCTGAATTTGGACTTTTAGCCTACTTCACTGTGAGGAAATAAACTTCTTTGTTAAAGCCATCCACTTGTGGTATTTCTGTTATAGCAGCACTAGATGACTAAGACACATCCTGGGTTTCTTTCACTCTCTCTTTGCCTGAGAAGCGTTTGGGATACTTCACCCTCCAGGTGGCTTCCACTAGACACTCTTAAAGCAGTTATTGCGGCCCCAAATGTGAGTACAGACGTGAATACAGTTTCCATACGTACCGGAATGTGAGTCCAGATGCGAATACAGTTTCCACGCAATGGTCGGCTCAGAGGTCAAATCAATGAGCCCTTTCACCTTCGAACTATCTTACCTCCTATAACTGTGCTTCTGCGGGCAGTTTTGTTAGAGGCTGCATCGCCCCAGTGGGGGCTGCAAACCCATTTTCATTCCAGCAACTCATGTTCAATCTGCACCTTCTGTAGTTTTTAATTCCTAATTATCATCTAGTCAAAGCAGCTTCATGCTGTGTACAGTTAATTGATATTTTTCAGCATGAAACTGAGAATTTATATTTAGTCCTATTCCATGTAAAGGTGTTACTCTGAGCCCCACATTCCTACTCTTTCAAACATTCTGGTTTGTTTTATTTCAATGTCTTTCTTCTTAGCTACTACCTTCTGATTTGTGTCCACTAGAGGCTCTATGGTCATTTCTTTCCTGAGTAAGAACATTGCCCATGATTGAAACATCCTTGTTTTTCTACCACACCTGGCTCTAAGGGTGGGAAGACTTGGAGGCAACAGCAGGAGACAGACCATGGATGTCAAGACCCAGAAACCAGCGGGATCCGAGTTTGCAGGCAAGTGAGCACCGAGCAGTAGGCACTGTCCATGAAGGCAGATAGTGTGGTAAACTAGCAGACTCAGCTAGCTTTTGTCACGAATGTTCTATAGCTCCACCTGCATCTTCTTGTCCATGAACAGGCAGACTGTTAAATGTATAGTTTCTGATCAGAAAATTAGTGTGTTAGGAAGCCCTGGGATGATTCTGACCGTCTCTAAAGCCCCCGGGGTCTTAGCAACAGCAGTGGAAGGTGAGCCTGACCCCAGGTAAGCAGGATAGTCCAGGAGCCAGGGAGTCAGCAGACAGAGGCAAGGAGATGAATGTGGGAGGTCTGAGCAACCAGGTAACTCAGGGCCAGAATGTACTGGATCAAGTCACAGAGGCAGGGGGACAGCCAGGCTTGGGGTACTGGACCATAAGTACTGTGACTGCATGGCCTACTTTGGGCCCAAGAATGGAGAAATCAGGCAGATTACAGGCAATCAAGACCACACACAAGGGACTGGGAACATGGATTATGAGAGTCCCCATTCAGGGAAGGTGTGCTGCATAAACGTGGTTATGCAAGGTGAGGCTCCCCTTTATGTTCCTGCCAGAGGGTGGTCTGAACTGAGTCAGAGAAAGAGAAATAGACACAAGTGAGTGGACCACAATGCTGAGAGGGTGGTGGACTTCAGTTCAGCTCAGCCAGTGATTACAGAAATTCTATCCTGGTTAGGTTCTGGGGCACCGTATGGTGTAGGTACACACGGATGAGGAAGACACAGCCCACTCCTAGGAGGCTTCCAAAGAGATTCTCAATGGTTGAGGACCCCTGGCAGAGAATGCCATAGTTCTCAAGGGCGTTGGAGCAGAAAGCCAAGCTAATTAACAGGAGAACAGGTTTGATGGTCCAGGGCCTCCCTAGCTGCATAGAAATTGTTCCAGGCCATGTTTTCATCATCTTAACCCCAGTGACAGGGCTGTCGAGTCAGTTTCCAATCCTAGAGCTGGTGCTAATGACATATATCACAATGCACCACTGCATACAATGGCCACAAAATATACCAGCTGTGAAACTCTTGCTTCAACCTCACCCCATGTGCAGCACTGCTGGAAAGATGTACAGGTCATAGATCTGTCAACCCCAAGGAGATCTCTGCTTCTCATCTGCGAGTGAAAGCTGGACAATGAAAATAGAAGACGGAAGAAGAATTGATGTGTTCCAATTGTAGTGTTGGCGAAGAATAATGAACATACCATGAGCTGCCATAAAAACAAACAAATCAGTCTTCAAAGAAGTACAACAAGAAGGCACCTTAGAATGGAGGATGGTGAGACTTCAGCTCACTTACTCTGGGCACATCATCAGGAAAGACCATTTACTAGAAAAAAAAATCATGCTTGGTAAAGTAGAGGTCAACGAAAAAGAACAAAACCCTCCATGAGATGGATTGACACAATAGCTGCAACAATGGATTCAAACATACCAATGATCGTGAAGATGGTACAGGACCAGGCAGCATTTTATTCTGTTATACATAAGGTTGTTATGAGTGGTTGTCCACTTCATGGTAACTAACAACATCAACTTTCTCAAGAAGCAAGGTTCTGAGGAATAGGGAGTATCCCCTGTCTGAGGTGTTGCAAGGATCAAGTAGCTTAACGGTAAGGACAAGAATCTTGACCACAGGAACAAGAGTCTGCTTCTCTTTTCTCTCCACTTTAAGAGTGTACGATGAATTTTAACTCCCAAACTGCCCTGCTGGCTTTTCAAAACAATAGAAAATAATTAGCAGCTGTACTAGCAGTGGGGCGCATACCTCTAAGCGCTGTGCTTCTGGTGTGGATTTCTGGCTGGCGGTCTTAAAAGCTAAAATTAACTCCAAAGTAAATTTGAACATTTAAATAAGTATTTTTAACTTCTCAAGATTTGTTGCTATGACCTCATAGGAGGGGCAACGGTACTACCCTGGCCTGGCACGTGGCCTTATGCGCCTGTGAGGTGCTGGAAGAATTAATTCAAAGATTACTTGTTTTCACTTGCGTGGAGAGAGTTAGCAAGGAAACCTTCACACCAGAGGTGTTCAGGATCTTGTCGTTTTCTCATTTTCTCTTCCTGTTGCTCTCAAAATTCAGAAGTGGAAAGATGATACAAAATCTATAAATGGATTTTAACACAAAGTATAACTGTATTTCCAGTGATGTAATCCACAGGTGGTGCAAGAGGTTAACAGCCAAGCTGCTAATGGGAACCCAATCTACTGCGTAAACTTTCACCAAAAATACTTTAAAATATCGTTTAAAAAATAAATAAATAAAGGTCTTTGTCTTCGAGGTCCAGCAGCTTTATTAGAATATGTCTGGGATAAGAATTTTTTTTTTTTTAAATTTATCTTGTTTGGAATTGATTGTGCACCTGAATCTGAAAGTAGGTCTTTCATCAATTCTGGAAAATGTACTGTCATTGTTTTTCAACTTTTTTTTTCTTCTGTTTTCTCCCTAAGTTCTTATTTCACCACTTGTCTGTCAGCTTATTGTACTGTGGTAGCTTGCATGTTGTTGTGATACTGGAAGCTATGCCTCTGGTATTTCAAATACCAGCAAGGTCATCCATGGTAGACAGGATTCGGCAGAGCTTCCAGACTACCCACTAGGAAGAAGGACCTGGCGATCTACTTCTAAAAAAAAAAAAAAAAAAGCCACTGGAAACCTTATGAATAGCAGCAGAACTTTGTTTGATATATTGCTGGAAGATGAGCCCCTCAGGTTGGAAGGCACCCAAAACACGACTGGCGAAGAGCTGCCTCCTCAAAGTAGAGTTGACCTTAATGATGTGGACCGAGTAAAGCTTTTGGGACCTTCATGTGCTGATGTGGCATGACTCAAAGTGAGAAGAAAGAGCTGTATAAAGGAAGAACCTAAGAAAATTGGAAGTCATCAAAAATGAAATGGAATGCATAAGTATCAAAATCCTAGGCATTAGTGAGCTAAAATGGACTGGTATTAGCCATTTTCAATGAGACAATCGTATAGCCTACTATGCTGGGAATGACAAATTGAAGAGAAATGGTATCACATTCATTGCCAAGAAGAACATTTCAAGATCTATGCTGAAGTACAACACTTTCAGTGACAGGATAATATCCATATGCCTACAAGTTAATATGACTATTATCCAAATTTACTCACCAAATACTAAGGCCAAAGATGAAGAAGTTGAAGATTTTTAGTAAATTATGCAGTTTGAAATTGATCAAGCATGCAATCCAAATGCATTGATTATTTCTGGTGATTGGAATGTGAAAGTTGGGAACAAAGAACAAGGATCAGTAGTTGGAAATATGGCCTTAGTGACAGAAAAGACGCTAGAGATTCCAAGATACAATTTTGCAAGACCAAGGACATATTCATTGGACATACCTTTTTCAACAACATAAACTCAACTATACATGTGGACCCCACTGGATGGAATACACAGAAATCAAATCCACTACATCTGTGGAAATAGACAATAGAGAAGCTCAATATCCTCAGTCAGAACAAGGCCAGGGAGCAACTGTCGAACAGACTATCAATTGCTTATATGCAAGTTCAAGCTGAAACTGAAGGAAATTAAAACAAATCCATGACAGCCAAAGTATATACCTTGAGTATGTTGTTGTTGTTAGGGAAGACCGAAGAAGAATCCATGCCTTTGAAATATGGTATTGGCGAAGAATATTGAATATACCATGAACTGTCAAAAGAATGAACAAATCTGTCTTGGAAGAAGTATAGTCAGAATACGCCTTAGAAGCAAGGATGGTGAGACTTCATCTCACATACTTTGGACATGGTATCAGGAGGGACTAGTCCCTGGAGAAGGACATCATGCTTAGTAAAGTAGAGGGTCAGCAAAAAAGGGGAAGACCCTCAATGAGATGGATTGACACAGTGGCTGCAACAATGGGCTCAAGCATGAAAATGGATATGAGGATGGTGCAGGACTGGGCAGTATTTCTTTCTGTTATACATAAGGTTCCTATGAGTTGGAACCAACCAGACGGCACCTAACAACAACAACGCCAGAAGAATGAACAAGTCTGTCTTGGAAGAAGTACAGCCAGAATGCTCCTTAGGAGCGAGGATGACGAGAACTCATCTCACACTCTTTGGACATGTTATCAGGAGGGAGAAGTCCCTGGAGAAAGACATCATGCTTGGTAAAGTAGAGAGTCAGCAAAATAGAGGCAGACCTTCAACAAGATGGATTGACACAGTGGCTGCAACAATGGACTTAAGCATAGCAAGGATTGTGAGGATGGTGCAGGATCTAGCATGTTCCATTCTGCTGTACACAGGGTCACTATAGCCAGGAACCAACTCTACAGCACCTAACAACTAACCAACATCTATACATGGAAAAACATGCTGTGGATGGCGTTAACAATTCTGGAAAAATTCTGTTCCAGGTCAGGGAGTGTCCTCATTGGTCATTTGTGTTGATTGAATGAACTGTAAATTTAATTGTGCACCAGTCTGGTACCAGATAAAACCCTTTCTCAGGTAATGCTTTCCTTTGTGGTTAGGACTTGAAAATGAAGAATAAATACATTAATATACTTCTTTTGGTGCTTGGAGAATTTGCAGGAAAATGTCTGTAATGAACTCTAAGCTTCTTAAAAAAATAATCCTTGCAGAATCGCACAGGGAGACTCATTATCCTTGTGTCCTCAGGAGTCATGAGACCAGGCGAGAAGGGAGCAGGGGTATAATGATGTCCTGATGGTGTGGAGAGAAACAGGCCCCCATGGGCACAGCTCACACAGCCCTTATACTGCACAAAAATCCAGGAAGGTCATTTCGGCACCATGATTCCCGTCATGGAGTGTGCTCTTCCATCCAAGTAGAAACCACACCTGCATGTGGGCTTTATATGTAGGCCTCTCTAAATCTGCGTTCATTTATTTATTTAACACACGCTTACTCTGCCTCTTCTTTGTGCAAAGGGAAAAATAAAACACTCTTTGCTGTCAATTAGTTTATAGCATCTCATGATAACTCTTGCCTTTAAACACAACCAAACAAATCAGCAAAATAACAAAAGTAAAGTCTCCTGTAAGTGCTTTAATTTTTGGGTGTGTGTGTGTGTGTGTACATGTGTGTGTGATTTACAAGTCATTTGAGGGATAGTAACATGGGAATAGAGGTCTGGTGCCCCTGAATTAATGCCTATGAATCCCAAAGAAATATGATCAACCAATTCACTTGTATCCAGGATAGGGTTGTTCTATCATCAGGTCATGTGCTCCAAAAGATTTCCATGATTTCTTCTTGAAGGCAGAAAGAGGGCTGACAGACTCTTTAATAAACTCAGCATTTAACTATCTGAAAACATTCTGCATTCACCTTAGCCTCTCTGCCTCAGTTTTCGCATCTGTGCAGTGGATGGGGTTACTATGATAACTGAGTACT
The DNA here is from genome assembly GCF_000243295.1 of Trichechus manatus latirostris. NCBI lineage: Eukaryota > Metazoa > Chordata > Mammalia > Sirenia > Trichechidae > Trichechus > Trichechus manatus. The sequence goes on from NW_004444008.1 coordinate 10,239,269, forward strand.
CAGAGTAAGCACCTTAATATATACTTGTTACCACCAATGTTAAACCAAAAAAAAAAAACAAGAACTAAACCAGTTGCCATGGAGTCCATTCTAACTCATGGTGATCCCATGTGTGTCAGAGTAGAACTCTGCTCCATAGGGTTCTCAAGGCTGTGACGTTTCGGAAGCAGATGGCTGAGCCTTTCCTCCCAGGTGCTTCTGGATGGACTTGAACCACCAACCTTTTGGTTAATACTCAACTCCTTAACCATTTGCACCATCCACGGACTATTGCTATTGCCCCTGAATTTCAGTTTGTCTTTTCTCCTAGATAGTCACTGGCAAGGTGAGCAAGGCAAGCTTGGCTTTTCATTTGGGTGACCCTGTTCCTGAGGTCAGTGCCAGAACTCGTTCCCAATGCTAAGGAACACCGCTGTCTTGTGATGTGCTTGTTCAACATCTTACTCTCAAACGTCATTGAACTTAGAGAAGCACATGCTCATGCTCATCTGATGGATCTGTGGAACATGCATGCAGATCATGTAGAGGCCAGCCCAGAACTGCGGCTTCTCCTTTGCTGCCATTCTCCAGTGCTCCTGACACACTGCTCGGGTTAGGGAAGTGATGGACATAAAATATGCATAAAGCCCAGAAGAGTACGATGTCACCAAACCAGCACTTATATAAAAAATCCGGTAGGTGCCATACCTTGTTACTATTTTCAATGGGAAACAAATTTTCTTCAGTTTTAGTAAACCATTGTAAACCCACTTCTTTGTTTAAATTCTGCAGTACCTAACAGAGCTGGGTGTAATGACAATGTACATGTGCTGCTCTTTTTTTTTTGGCTGCGTGCACTCTCCTAAACCTGTCCCCACTGCATTTGGAGCTGTCATTTAGTTTTGGCTCACTAATTAGCCGGACTTTGGGGTAAGGGTGGCCAGTTAAAGTATCTGCTGGCTTCTCAGGCTTTCTCCCTCAGTAATAATTAAAAACCAAAGGCCAGATATTTAAGCTGTTTTGCAGATACGATAGTCCACAGTTTCCCTGGAAATGTCAAGAGTGCGTAAGGTATAATTCTTCAAAGCACCTCTGGAAAGTTTGCAGGCTCTGGAAGGTGGCGACCAGAATTTAAATGAGTTCTGTATTCAAATGACCAAGAAAAATGAATTTATGCAACTTGGGGGAAAATGCACTGGACACAGTCTCATTAACTGCTTCTACTATATTTAAACTGTATTTCTTAATGTAGGGCAATATATTTTCACATTCTAATGAATAATTACTTTATTGGTATCATAATACGTTCAACTTTTAATAAGGGCTACAGCTGAAAGTTATAAAATAAGGATGGATACATGGCCACTTAAGCAGTTTTATCTTATATCATGGGTTTTCTAAATATTTTTCCAGCATCATTTGTAACTTTTACACACAGAAATAATTACCTGTACTCATCTAAGTAATTATCAAGTATGCTTCCTGTGAAATAAATTGTATCCTGGGTGTGGTTATGAAAATTGACATTCATCATGAGTTAAAATCAACTCTACAACAACTAACAAGAACACCATAGGTACCTATAAACTTTTAAAACTAAAATATTTGCCTCTAACTATAAGGCATACATAATACATATAGTTTGCTGGAAAGTATCTTGGTTTTATATGCGTGAACATCAGTGTTGAAATATTAAAAACGTGTCCCTCAGCATTTTCTTTGTAGTATTTTGTCGTTGTTGTGTGACACTGAGTTGATTTTTGACTCATAGTGACTCCACGTGACAGAGTAGAATCTTGGGCCAGCACCTACAGGGGGTTCTGATTCTGCAGATGCAGATTCTGCAGGGGATTCTGATGCTCAAGCCAAGCCTTAGAAGCACTGCACTGTAGAAACCAGGGGCCCTGATGAGCTGATTGATGTTCTCTGGACTTAGAGACCTACAGTGGCCGCAGTGGTTAAGAGCTCAGCTGCTAACCAAAAGGTCGGCAGTTCAAATCCATAAACCTACTTGCAACCGTATAATCCCTTTACCCCCCTTGCCACCTTTATGTTCTAGTTTTGATATGAATGTCATCTACATACATTGTAACCCCCACAGGAAACTATTTTAATTTTTGTTTTAAACAGTCATATATATTTTACAGAAACTGAGAGGAAAGACAAGGAGCCCTGGTGGTTCAGTGGGTTAATTGCTTGCATGCTATCCAAAAGGTTGGTGGTTCAAACCTACCAGCTACTCCGTGGGAGAAAGATGTGGCAGTCTGCTTCCATAAAGATTATGCTTTGGAAACCCTATGGGGCAGTTCTACTCTGTCCTATAGGGTCGCTATGAGTCGGAATCAACTCAACGGCAACTGGTTTGGTTTTTCGGAAAGATCAAGAGAAGCCCTGGTGGCACAATGGTTAAGAGCTGGGCTGTTAACCAAAAGGTTGGCAGTTCGAATCCAACCCTATGGGGCAGTTCTACTCCGTCATATAGGGTCGCTATGAGTAGGAACCAACTCGACAGCACATAACAACAACAACAACAACAAAGATCAAGAAGGAGCCCTGGTTGTATAGTGATTAAACACTTGACTGCTAACCAAAAGGCCAGTGGTATGAATCCACCAGCAACTCGGCAAGACAGAGATGTGGCAGTCTGCTTCTGTACAGATTTACAGCCTTGGAAACCCTATGGAGCAGTTCTGCTTTGCCGTATAGGGTCACTACGAGTTGTAATTGCTATCAACTCAATAGCAATGGGTTTGATTTTTGGTTTGAAAGATCAAGAACATTGGCAGGTCCTGGAAAATGCTTCTTATCCTGAAACCATGTACATGATGAAGGATTTTTTCTGGAATGTATGTTTCTAGAGTTCTCTGTCACATAGTTGCAGCAGTTGCTTCATCCTTGTTGAAGTCAGAGATCAGTCACTTAAAAATAAACAATGAACTGATTCCTTTTTAGGAACAGAAGAACCTCATTTGGTTTTCATTTAGCTTCACTTTAAACGGGTTTAACACCATGATTATTATTATTTATACATTTCTCTTATAATTCAGACACTAATTCCTGGAATTCTCTAATTCTCATTTTTTGAGACTGAATAATTTCTTTAATGTGAACCAAGTCCTAGGAAATGCTTCTCCTCTGGGTGCAAACCTTTGGCACATTAGGCTGTGAGGACAACGCAGTCAGCTGAGCCTTCCTGGCGTGTGGTCTAGGATCTTCATCTCTGAGGCCATGGGACCCTTCTCCTGGACCACAGGCTGATCTGGGCATGTGTCCTTTCCTGGGTAGCATTTCTACCTGCAAACTGACCAATGTTGTTCCCCAACCTGTGACAACTTGTTACCTGGGTGTGTAACCCTGGGCTGAGGTCCATCCATCCGTATAGTCAGTAGCCCACCTGTGCCAGAGCCTCGCTAGGTGCTCAGAACTGGGAGCTGAAGACCCAGTCCTACTCTCACAGGCCAAAAACATCCTGAAAACACAGTGGGCCGAGCGCAAGGCAGGAACAGGCACCGCGCTGTGGGCACGAGGAGGCACAAGAGCTGATGTGGGCAGTTGTGACTTGTTCATCTGGAGCACACCAACTCACAAGAGACAATGGCTAAAAGTCAGGAACTTGGTGAATTGGTTGTCCTTATTAAAAATTAAATTATATCTATGTACAATTAAATAAGTGATATTAAAAACATGGATAGTAAACACTCAAAACTCCCCACTTCCTAATATTGTACTACATTTTACTATTATCTAGCCCTGGTGGGCCAGGGAAAGATGTGGCCGTCTGCTTCTGTAAAGATTAGAGCCTTGGAAACCCTATGGGGCAGTTCTACTCTGTTCTATAGGGTCGCTATGAGTTGGGATCGACTTGATGGCAAAATGGCAATTTTTTTTCTTTTTTTGTTTAGTCCTAGTGGCGCAATGGCTAAAGCTCTCAGTTGCTGATAGAAAGGATGGTGATTCAAACCCACCATCTGCTCTGAGGGAAAGAAAAACTGGTGATCTGCTCCCATAAAGATTACAACTTAGGAAGCCCTATGAAGCAGTTCTACTCTGTCCTAGATAGTGTCACTAACCCATTACTGTTGAGTCAATTTCCATTCATAACAACCCTACAAGAAAAACCTATAAGTAGAACCACCCCATAGAATTTCCAAGGAGCAGCTGGTGGATTTGTACTGCGAACCTTTTGGTTAGCAGCCATAGCTCAGCACAGCCCTTAACCACTGCACCACCAGGGCTCCACAGGGTCACTAGGAATCAGAATCAACTTGATGGCACACAGCAAAAACATCACGCTCCTGAGGTGACTGACGTTTATCCCATCTGTGTAGTGGAAATAATGTATAACAGCAGCTGCTCCACATCTCTTCTCAACTCCACGCTCAATGATGTCATGTTGAAAATCTGAAATGGGCGACGGAGGGAGTATTTACACCAACGGAACTGGCAAACGCTACAGATCAGGACTGGGTTGATTGTTTTTTGTTGTTGATTGTCTAGATTTACAAAAGTGATGAGGAAACGTTAACAACACAGATAGTACTAGAAGTGTGATGTGTTTATAGGCATTGCATTGTGTATAGCATAAAAACACGAAGGAAAAAACATCACCACCTTTCTTCCAATATTTGAAAACTATGACTTAATTCAGCCAAGAAGTTATTCATGTCATTGACGAATGAAGTTCCAACGTACATTTTTGTTGTTTCACTTTTGTCTTGCTTATTATTCAGCCAGCATTCATGCTGAAACTAGTTTTTCACTGTGTGTGTGTGTCTGCATGTGTATGTGTGTGCACACACACCACACACGTGTGCATGTGTGTGATTTTTCCATGCATCTAGTGGTTAAACATTTGCCACCCTTCATTGAGGTTCTGTTGATTAGAAAGTTAAAATATCTTACATAATCATTTCCCATAGTAATTGCAATATGTGTTACTATTACCAATACTATGGTAAAACAAAAATATACAAAGAAGACATGTTTTTATCAGTTTCTGTTATCTCGTTTCTTTTTTAATTCCTTTATCCCTGATGCGAAGAAGATTGCAAACTCACGGTTCCCTTGTATGTGTTATGTAGAGCAATTTCTCCTGCCACTACACCTTATTTTGCTTTCATTGTGTCTCTGTCCCCAGAGGCAAATTTTTAATTTTTGCGCTGTAATTACTTGTCACTACTTCCCTGCCAGCTTCCCTTCTTCCATCTGTCTGACTCCCATCGACAGAGGAGGTCGGAGGCAGACCTGCAAGGCCAGGTGCTTGCTTACTTGCAACATTATCAAGACAGCTTCTTCTCAGAAACTCTAGGAAAAATTAACCCAGAAGAACCCAAGGAGTCTTCATCCACAACCATGACTAAAGATTAAAGGAATTCTGAAGATGGAATTCTTCAAATGGTGTGCAGGCCCTGCCAGAACTGGTAGGTAAACTCATAGCAACAGAGGAGCATTTATTGTTCTGCCGTATACAAACTCCTTTTCTATTTACAAGATATTTCTCTGAAGTTCCTGAGGGCATACCACACAGGTGTACCTTGGAATGTCTTTTGGGGGACTCTTGTACCACACCTCTAGTCTGTCTCTCTCCATCCCTGTGGGTCTGTTTCTACTGCTGGTTTCAGAATAGACAGCTCCAACATGGGTGCTCTGCCACACAGAGACGCTAAGGCTGCTGCTCATGGATACCTGTTCCCAGGCAACGGATGCGTCATGGCAAGGATACGGTTGTCCAAGCCCCCTGGAGACTCTGCTGACGCCAAAGCAGCAGAAACCTCGACCTTTCGATGTGCTGAAGAGATTGCAGGGAGGATAAAATATTTTGCTCTTCTTATTTCGAATAGCCTTTCCACCCCTGGGGTCAAGCAGGAGGCCCTGGAGTTTGGGCCAGAGGAAAAGAGAGCACACTCGATTCAGAATTGCCCCTTGTGTTTGATGTTGGTTCCTCTCATGGGGCTCCTCTCAAGAGGTCCCTCTCAGGGTTTCCGGAGGCACATACCCTTGGCCTTTCCCCACTAGGGCATGTTTGCAGCCTCTGGTGCACCCCCCACACACACACCAGACTGTGAGTCTTTTCTGTGCACATGATGTACCCTGTTGTGGGACATTGCCAGCGGCAATGTCAGAGCTTAGTCATGTTATAACAAGGACAGCACTTCTCAGACTTTCCCTGGCAAATGAGCCTGGGTACACGTCTCTTCCAGGGGCCTGGGTGTTAGTGGACTCAAATACAGAACTTTGTGGAAGTCCCGTGTATTACCCTTGTAACAACTTTGAAGTATGCATCCCATTCTTTAGTACATCATACAGTTTATGAACGTGTTCGTTGTTGTTAGCTGCTGGCGGGTCAGCAACCAACTCATAGTGACCCCATACACAACTGAAAGAAATGATGCCTAGTCCTCCATTTCTGCACCATCCTCATGATTGGTTGCCGATCAGACCTTTGTGATCCATACTGCTTTCACTGGCTGATTTTTGAAAATAGATTGCCAAGCCTTTCTTCCTAGTCCGTCTTAGGTTGGAAGCTCCACTGAAGCCTGTTCAGCGTCACAGCAGCCCTCAAGCTTCCACTGACAGTCAGGTGGCAGCTGCGCATCGGGTGCATTGGCTAGGAATCAAACCTGGGTCTCCAGCATGGAAAGCAAGAGTTCTACCACTCAAAACCCAGCGCCCCTGAACATATGTCAACTTTCTCCAAATATGTGGTTAGCACCCAAGGTTTGGGAAGGAACACTGGGTGTAGCCTGGAGCTGTGTGTGCAAAGCTCTGTGCACCTCTGTGTAAACACAGATCAGAGTGGGGAAGAGAATCTGAAGTGTAAGATGCTCACACAAAATTACAAAATTTAAAACAAACAAAAACATGATTCCAACTCATGGGGGCCTTCTGGGTTACAGAGCAGAACTTGTCCATACGGTGTTCTTGGCTGTAATCTGTGTATGGAAGGTGGCCAGGCTTTTCTTCCACAGAGCCGATGGGTGGGTTCGAACCACCAACGTTTAGGTGATTATAGCAAACGGCTTGCACCACGCAGGCTCCTTTTGTGGTCGTCACACCATACCGAGAAAATGGAGCAAGCTTCTATAGAATCTCCTAGGAGTTGCGGAGAACCGTTATAAAGGATAGCATTCTCTATATTATTTTAAAAATGAAGAAAATCTGGGCAAAATCAAAGAGTCTGAAAGAGCTGTCTGCATCTTTGTCCTTCCGTCCTTTTTTTAAAGCAGTCATCGATAACCAAAGCGCGGACAGTGGTGTGGGGTCCATGGTGGGCGCGTCCTTGAACGCGCGGAAAAGAGCTGCTGGAAGGTAACGCAGCACACGGCTCCTCCGCAAGCCGAGACTGACCTTTCCATAACTGTGCGTGCGGCAAACAAACCGCAGGTGCCGGGCGGGAAGGCCCTCCCCCGCATCTTGACAAAATGAGCCCCCTTTTAAGGTGAAACAGCATTATTGATCAAAGCGTAGGGTGACTCCCTGTGTAAAGAAGAAACAGCTGGTGTCAGCCGGTGCCACGCACACACACGGGCGCGAACACCCCCTCTTATTAAAAACAGGTCAGATCGCATTCCAGGGCCAGCCTGCAAAATTAATGACAACCTTGCAATAAAGTAACAGCATGGACCGGAGCCTTGTAATACAACATGATTACTCGTGCTTTTTATGAGCGGTCCGAGCAGCAGGCCGGGACGGCTGGTATTTGACACACAAGTGGGGCCCTTCCCGGGCGCTGCGCTCAGCGGAGTCACTTCAAAGTCGCAGCCCTGCTGGCTTGGTTTACACCTGAGCCAATTAGCCCAGGAGATCAGAAGAGGCCTGGAAAGGGAGCTGAGAGCCCTCATTTCAGGGCTGGAGAAAGTCACTTGATCCCAGGTAAGATGATGCCGAGAACAATGGTAGATAAAGAGGCAGAGGAAGCATGAGAGGCAGGCGGCCCTCACAGAAGACACGGAATAAAGGAGCCGCGCGCAGGCCAAGCGCGGTGGGCCTGGCCCGCTCTCGGTGTTTGTCCAGCTTTTGTTATCAACAAAGGGGCTAATTGAAATGGAACAGTCTCCAGTCTGTTTGTTGGCACATCAAATATGCTGTAAGATATGCTGATTCTTGCTCTTCCTGAATTATTGAACATCCCGGCTTCCAGAAATAAGACAGGCGAACTAGAGAGGACAGCAAGCTCTTACAAAAGGGACACTGCTTTCTTAAAGCTTCTGTTTGCATTTACTTTTTTTTCCCCTCCAGGAGGTAAAAAATAGCCCATTAAAAATGGAGGATTTAAGTGCTTCGTGTGCCGTCCTAAACTCCAAGTCAGTTCTGAAATCGCACTACGTTCAAGCGCCGTTGTGTGGGGTGAGGACCCGGCGCGTGTTGGGGTTCGCATTCGTCGGCGCGGCAGCCTGTGGCCTTAGACGTGAACCTGCAGAGTCGGCCGGAAGAAGGCTGGGGCTTTACACCTTCCACTAGGCGGAAGAACGGAACTTATGTGAGTGAGGTGGCAGGTACATTTTGTTGAATAAACATGTTTTGAGCACCTTCCCAGGATGAGGGAACAGCTTTTGGTGTTGGAGACACAAGGATAAATGGGGCTGAGCTCCTGCTGTGACTCAGCTTCCATTCTGAGAGGGAGTGACAGACACATGAGCATGTCACAGTGATAGAAGTCAGTGACTGCAGAAATAGAGGTTAGCTCAGAGAGGAGCAGAATGTGTGTATTAAAAAAAAAAGTGTGCATGTGGGTGTGTGTATGTATGCATGCACACGTGTGTGCACGTGTGTTGGTGTGTGTATATGTAGGGGCATGCTGAATGTTGGCGAACGTGATGGTATACAAAAGCGTACAGTAAACCCTTGACTTGGGGACCTGTATCAAACGCTGATGCCCAAACAATTCATTTATTTAAAGCCCAAGGTTATGTCTTGATTAAACTCATTATTAACTTAAGATATGTTTTTATTTCTGCAGTAAGTTGGCATTATGCTACTTTGGAGTTTTGCAATAAAGCAGAATATCAGGCATTTTTTCCCCCGAATGATCCTGGTGATCAAATCGCAGGAACTTGGAAGCGGCCCTTCCACACATGGAATTACAGCTCGGGCTCTAATTAAAGAGCCTGTCTCTGGACAGCCTGCCTGGATTTTAGCCAAGACATGGCTAATTATTTTTCTAATAAAGGGAGTGCAGGTTCTGCGGCCTGTGGGTGTCCCCAGCTTTCAGAGTGAAGTGGCAACAGGATGGAGGTGTTGCTGGGGCTGCTCCCAGAGAGTCGACCCCCCAGTGTGCATGGAGGGAGAGCGTCAGAGGGAGGTGGGTGAAGGGGCACACCTTTCAGAGGTGGAGATGCTGCTGCTGAGAGCTGACAGGCACCGCACTTCCCAGTGGACCACAGGCATGTCCCCACCAGGATCCACGCGAGAACCATTCTCCGCTTTCCTTCATTGCTTCCTTCACCTCTTCTCTGCTGCACATGTGCTGTCCTCTCATCCTCCCTCCCGCCACTGTCTCCTGTGGGAAAGGCCTTCACTCCCACCCTGTGGGCCCAGCTGGTAAGCATGGCCTACACTCGTGGAGGACGTTTGAAGAGTTTATTGAAGGGGAAGGTGGTTTACTTCTGCAGCAGCGCAGCCTTCTAGCTGTGCCTGTGGGCTCCATTTTGAGGGACCTGACTGAATTTGTGAGCGTTACTTTTGGGGCCTTGTTATCAGTGTGAGATAGTCTACTTTCTCCTCTGTCTTTCTCATGCTTTGTCTCCCTCCCAAGACCAACACCAGCACACGCCCACACAGCACACGTGTACATCTACACACATCCACACACATGGGCATGTGCGCATGAGTACACAGGGGCACATGCACACGAGTACACATGTGCTCACATACACACTCACATACATGTACACATGCACAAGAGTACACATGTGCGCATGTACATGCCCACACATGTGTGTATGCACACAGCCACACATGTGCACGTGTACATACCCACACATGTGCATATGCACTCACATATGTGTGCATACCCATACATGTGAATATACACCCATGCGTGTGAATATGCACAGGAGTACACGCGAGCACATGTACACATCCACACCACATGCATCTGCACACACCCACACACATGCATCTGCACACACCCACTTATGTGCGTGCACACACACACACACACGTGCACACAGGCTTTTATTAACTTCCTTTAACTGGGACTTGCCATCTGTTCTGGTCTGTTGTCTTTGTGCTCACTGTTCACAATACTGGGAAGCCATTCCCGCGATCTCCCCACATCGCAACACTACACATTCTTCACCACCCAGCCTCACAACCACCTTCCATGGAGTCCATCCGTCAGCTGTCTCAGCAGGCTATCATAGTCACATTGCCTTTCTCCAATAGCACTTCCTCCGCACTCAGCGTTTTCCGTCTGGTAAAGTATATTTAAGTAGGCAGCTCATCTCCTAACTGGATGGAAATTTCTCTAAAGGTAGGATTAATGAATTGTTTCATTGAGTCAATACATGTGTGTTCTGCCCTGTGCCAGACCAGTGCTGGACTGCAGTAAACAGAGACGGAAGGGGCAAACTGTCCCCAAAAGGAGGTCAGCGCACAGCCAACCTGATACAGGCCGGGTGGGAGTGGGGGACACAGAAAGTGCTGTGGGGTCTGTGAGGAGCAACAGCATATTCCACAAGGTCAGTCTGATTCCCATCACTGCTCTCAGTGGGCTTTTAATAGGAGACACAGAAAATGTTGGCAATGACTTGAACAATTGCCATTTTATTTCCATTTTCATGAACCGTGTCATTTAAAATTGTCAAATATTACCCAGATAAAAACTATATTTTTAAAATTTAGAGCTGAAGGTATGGACTTTTTCATACTTAGATGGCTTTTCCTTCTTACAGCTTCAATGTTGGTTGCACTTATATGCAGTAACACATGTAGGCAAGAGAATTTATAATGAATGACTCTAGAGGAAAAAAAGTCTGTATTTTTTAATACTCACCATACTTTTTCTGAACTTTTTAATTTAGCTTTTACTTGTCTTATAGATCTCTTGACTGTTTTTGTCCCTGATCCATCCATTCCTCAAGTCACATGTGTTTATCTGTGTCCCAAGACACATGTGAGAGCAGGGGACTTTACAGGTCATTATACTTTGACACTGGTACACTGCACAGGGAGACCTTATCTGCATTCCCAAATTCCAAAAACAGAGAGAGAGAATAGAAAAGAAAAGAAAAAAGAAGAGAAGAGAAAGACGATTTTAGCAAGTTACACTTCCCTGTTCCTATAGGGTCTGGTCTCTGTTTAAGGGCAAAGATCACATGGTAGCTAGCTGAGGTTGACATCCATGGTGAGCTGAATAGCATTTGGCCAGGATCCTGAGCCCCTACACCCTCGATCTGCCTTGGATGCTAGGATTCTGAGCCCCTACACCCTCAGTCTGCCTTGGATGCCAGGATCCTGAGACCTCACACCCTCATCCTGCCTTGGATACACACACCTCTTCTAGATTCAGAGCTGCAGGTCAAGGTCAAGAACATGCACATTGCTTTCACCAACAGCCTTCAGCTCCAAATGCCTGTGTAGCACCTAATGCCCTGGTGAGCTGTATCAGCCATGCAGAAGCCCTAAATTCCCCAATCCTAGAGTCCTCCAGACCCAAGTCTCAGCCTAGAAGAGATCCAGCTAACCTTGTCACTGCCTCCCCTGGACTCACAGCCCAGTCTCAGCCTTCAGGTCTCACCACTCAGCTGATGGAGAAAGATAATGAGAAGCCAAGCCAAGGAGCAAAGAGCCTCAGTGGCACTGGTCACTGAGTGCAGTGCTGACCTAAGCCAAGCTTCCCAGGAATAAGGCCCTGGGATGAAGGCCAGCCCAGGCTTGTGTACACAACAGCTCAGGGTCTGGGAATTCCAAGGAAGAGAAGCAATCCAAAGAAGAAAAACATCCAAGAAAGAAAAGCTAGACATTGCCCAAGAGTCAAGGTGACATGGACCTTCAATGTGGCAAGAATATCTAATTGGGACCCCAAAGAGTTCCTGGCCCAGCCCATTTAAGATGGCAGGTCTCCTACCCATCTTCTGGGGGTGGGACTGAGGAATAGAAGTATGCCAGCAACCATGAGACCTCTCCAAGCAAAAAGCACTGAAGAAGCATGTTGAATGTTGTCTTGTTCATCTATGTTTAGACGAGAGAGAGGTACATCTCAACTGATTCCACCCGTGGTATTCATATAGCCCAGCTGCTCAGAAGTCAGGGGGATGTCTTCAAATACCTTGGGGCTTCCAGAAAAATTCTTTGGGAATGTGAACACTAGCTCATTTCATCACAACATTAGAACGTAACGTTCCCAGACTTACTACAATTTTGTATCATTTGATTATTCTTATACTGGGTCTCCTCATAGCACATATGGGCACGCAGACACACACACAAATTGATACATAGCAAAAAAAACAAACAAACAAAAAAAACAAAGCCATTGCCATTGAGTCAATTCAGACTCATAGTGACCCTATAGGACAGAGTAGAACTGCCCCACAGTGTTTTCAAGGAGTGGCTGGTAGATTTGAACTGCTGACCTTTTGGTTAGCAGCTGTATTCTTAACCAATGCACCACCAGGGCTCCCACTGATACATAAAACACCCAAAACCAAACTCATGGCCATCGAGTTGATTCTGACTCATAGAGACCTTATAAGACAGAGTAGAACTGCTCCATAAGGTTTCCAAGGAGCAGCTGGTGGATTCAACCTGTCGACCTTTTGGTTAGCAGCCGAGCTCTTAACCACTGCACCACCAAGGCTCCCACTGATACATAGACACCTCATAATTCAGCTCCATGTGAAGAGGCCCGTGGTCCATGTGCTGGTGCTTCTGTGTGTGTGTGTCTGTTCATACTTGCTATGGAGGAAATGTGCCTAATGCTGACCACGGCATATTTTCAGGTGACCGTGCTTGTAGTCTATTCACATAAAGGAAGTACTGGAAACATAAAAGTGTCAGCATGGGTACACTGAATGTTAGAAGGCTCCCATCAAATCAATGAATGCTTCCCCACCATTGTGTGCTTTTAAATTAGATTCCCTGATCCCTGACCCCTTTCCACAGAATCCTGGCACATGACTCAATGCCGATATCAAAGACACAGACCTGACAGAGAAAGCAAGGCTTACTAGCCAGTTGCAGGTCCCTGCAATTAGGGTAATTGCACAGGCTGGGAAGATATTAAATCATAAGAAACATGATGAAATCATTTTTGGTGCCCTACATATAAACAGTTCTTAAATGGGTACCCCCTTCTTCTCTTTATTAAATACTGAACATTTTATTTCCAAAGCAGTATTAGAAATTTGGCCTCAAGTGTCAAAACATAGAATGTAGTGCTAAGAGTAAAGTTGTCAATATGGACATAAGCACCACTTGATTTTCTGAGAATCAAAATCTTCTGTACTGCTAGCCCATTCTCACTTTCCTTGTTCTAAAACAGGGGCTGGCAAACTACAGACTGGGAGCTGGCCGCCTGCTATTGTTAATAAAGTTTTATTGGAACATAACCACACTAGTTGTTTACACACTACCTATGGCTACCTTTGCACTACAATGGCGGAGTTGAATAGTTGCAACCGGGACCATATGACCAAAAAAATCTGCCTGTTTACAGAAAAAGTTTTCCACCTGCTGTTTAAAATGAATTTATGTAATAAACATTAGCAGACACACATACTTACACTCATCTTAGTAAGTCTCAGTAGCCGAATTCTGGAGTAAGAGGGTAGAACTGATCAAAGACTAGGACTAGTCATCGGACCAGACAGGTAGAATCTGGAGCCCAGAAGAGTAAGCTTGATGAGAACAAGGTACCCAGGAGAAAAGTGTCCTTGCCACTGCTGGAGATATTAAAGCTCAGAGCAAATGACCAATTTCTTCAGATCCTGTGGGAGGAAGAAAGATGGATGGGTCATCTTTTCCATCCCTGATGTTTCTGTGAATATAGAAAGTGTAGCAGGTAACAAATACCATGGTTCTTAGCAGGGATGCTGTCACAATTGCAGGTAGAGTGAGGCATTTGAATAAAGTAACAGAGTGTGGCACTGATCAGCCTGAGATTCCCAAGTGAGAGCCGGTCCTCTGGCCGAAGCTCTTGGCTCTTCCCTGGCTACAGACTCTATGTGGCTACTTATGTCCTGCAACATATACATGTCAGAAAGAGACACTAGGACTTGAGGCAAATCTTGTACTCACGCAAGAGAGTGAGTCCTGGTGAAGAGGGAGGCTACGTTGCAGTCAAGGCTCACCTATGGAAGCAGAACCATCATGCATTACAAGAAAGGGGTTAATCTGAGGAATTTGACATTGCCCAATTGTGAGAAGAACTGGAGAAGTAAAGGTCCAGGAGGGCAGTGGGAGGTTCAGAGGAGTCACCATTCAGGATGTCTGAGAAACTAAGCACATCCGACCACTGAATTGGGTTTGAAGGAGGCTGTAGGGAGGTCCAGGGGAAATCCTGCCTCTGTGGGTCCTCCTTCAAGTGTCCAGTGGTGGCCTTGGGCCGCTCTTGGTCAACGGGGTCAGAAGTCATAAAGGAGATCCAGAATATGAGTGTAGGAGAGCAAGGGCACCTGGGGCCCACCATCACCTCTGTGTCTGTCTGTTGTTGCATCTAACCAGGATGACCATAGATGAAGGACTGCTGCCTTGCCTCTGCCTTCCAAACCTCCCTCACATCCCTATTTTGACCAACTCCAAACCAAAACCATACTGGGTAGAACATTCTAGGAAAGAGTTCCAGATTGGCCAAGTTGGCAAAGTGCCAAGCACTGGAGCTGCATAAGACATGGGTAGGTAGGGGGGCATGCAAGGTGGGAAATTTGGAAACTCCTTCAGGTCCCATGTGGCCCACTCAGTGTTTATAAAGATGCTGGGCCCCAACATCTTTAGATTTTGACTCTTAAAGCATGACTTTGAATGAAATATTCACAATACTAACTTAAAACAAAATAGTAATATGTGTGCATGCATACGCATGTGTGGTGCACGTGTGCTGTTTGTGAAAGCCACTCATTAGAACCTTCATTATTCTGTCTGGTGCCTTCACTAAATAAGTTTTCTCCAATTGTTAAGATGGTTTATACAGCCTCTCTAAGACAGAGTCTTTGCAGGTCTTCCTGGAGAAATAAAGAAAATAATGGCTATTGCAGGTAAAATTTCATCATGTTTTAACCATTTTGATGATTCTTTTTGATAGCCACATATAATAAATTTAAAGCATTGTTTATCAGTTTTGATATGTGCTAAATATTCTATTCAACTTCATGACCTAGGAGTCAAAATCTAAAGACACTGGAGTCCAATTTGTTCAGATATGTGATGTATGGAAACATATCTAATATATAGAAAACGCCAGGATGCTGCCTGTCAACCGGAGAACTTAACTAAAGGAAGCCTTTTGTGAAAGAGAAAACTGAAACTAATCTCAAAATAACAGAATCATTAGATGTTAAAATAAGTCAATAGGACTTCAAAAGCAGACAGAAAAAGCACAAATCATAATCCAGGCTGTATCATCCTACACTGATGTAGAAAGATGGAGCTTAACAACACATGTGGGTGCCAGGAGAGAGTAGTGCAAATAGAGCCAAGGTAAGTAGAAGTTCTGCTCAAGAACTCTGAAGAAGGGAGAGGAAAATTTTTTACCTCTTACTAATCTCTTCTGGGACTAGATAAAGCAAATGGACAAAGAAGGCTGTGCAGACCACTTATCCATTCCCTCCCTTCTTCCTCCTGCTTGCTGCTACAGAAAACTACTTATCTCAGACTCCCTTGCACCATCTCCCACCACCAGGGTAGGTTTAGCAAACGAGAGACAATGCAGAAGATTGGAGGGCAGGGAAATGGGAGAAGTCAGGGTATTTCTCCTCCTCCTCTCTGCCTTGAGCGGCAGCCAGATCTCCTCTGTGGCTCCCGCTGGAATGTACCCCTTTCTGAGGTCCCAATTCCCATTAGACAACTGACACGGACTCAGCTTCCCCTAGATGGCCCCTATTCCTTGGCTCTAGTAACACCACCTCCCCCCTTTCAGGTCTTTACAGTTCCAGGGGTGGTAACAGCTTGCTGCTATAGATACCTCTGGGTTGCCTGTCAGCAGTCATGTCACTTGTATAACCACATGCTAGTATTAAAGTTTCTATTTCCCTGAATGATGAAGAGGGCAGATGTTAAACGGTATCATCCTTTTTGAGCCAAACACAGATATAGAGTTAGGCCATTCAGTGAACACATGCTTACCTGAGGCTAGGACAGAGAGCTGAGAAGGAATTCAGATGGAGATGACAGAGTGCTGAATAGCATGAAGAACACATTTTAAGGGACTAGATAGTGAAGTCAACACAACACTAAGCAGCAGAAATCAGAGAAGTTAATGTCAGTCATACATGGGCAAAGAGGTGGTTAAGCCGCATGTTTGATTATAGTTACTATAAGTAAAATGCTATTAAAATGATCTGTCCTGACACATCAAGAAATGCTCACAATCATTAGCCATTAGAGAAATGCAAATCAAAACTACAATGAGATACCGTCTCACCCCAACAAGGCTAGGATTAATCCAAAACACACAAAATGATAAATGCTGGAGAGGTTGTGGGGAGACTGGAACACTTTGGTAATGTAAAATGGTACAACCACTTTGGAAATCAATTTGGCGCTTCCTTAAAAAGCTAGGAATAGAAGTACCATATGATCCAGCAATCCCACTCCTTGGAATAAATCCTAGAGAAATAAGAGCCATCACACGAATAAATATATGCACACCCATGTTCATTGCAGCACTGTACACAATAGCAAAAAGATGGAAACAACCTAGGTACCCATCAACGGAGGAATGGATAAACAAATTATGGTATACCCACACAATGGAATACTACGCAACAATAAAGAGCAACAATGAAGCCTTGAAACATAACATGGAGGAATCAGGAGGGCATTATGCTGAGTGAATTTAGTCTGCCACAAAAGGACAAATATTGTATAAGACCACCATTATAAGTACTCAAGACAAGGTTTAAACACAGAAGAAAACATTCTTTGATGATTACGAGGGTGGGGAGGGAGGGAGAGGGTTATTCACTAACTAGATAGTAGACGAGAATTATCTTAAGTGAAGGGAAGGACCGCACAAACCACAGGGTAAGTCAGCACAACTGGAGTAAACCAAAGCTAAGAAGTTTCCTGAATACAACCAAACACTTCGAGGAACAGAGAAGCAGGGGCAGAGGTCTGGGGACTATGCTTTCAGGGAACAGCAAGGTCAACTGGCATAACAAATTTTATTAAGAAAATGTTCTGCATCCTACTTTGGTTAGTGGCGTCTGGGTTCTTCAAAGCTAGCAAGTGGCCATCTTAGATCCATCAATTGGTCTCAACCCACCTGGAATAAAAGGGAATGGAGAATGCCAAAGTCACAAGGAAAGTATTAGCCCAAAAGACAGAAACAGGCACATAAACCAGAGACTGCATCAGCCTGAGACCAGAAGAACTGGATGGTGCCTGGCTACCAAAAATGACCACCCTGGCAGGGAACACAACAGAGAGTCCCTGACAGAGCAGAAGAAAAGTATTCAAATTCTAGTAAAAAAGACTAGACTTAATGGTCTGACTAAGACTGGAGGAGCCCCAGAAGGCATGGCCCCTGGATTCTCTGTCAACCCAGAGCTGAAACCATTCTTGAGGCCAACTCTTTAGACAAAGATTAGACTGGACTATGGGACATAAAATGATACTTGTGAAGAGTAGATACATGAGACTAAGCTTGAGTAGATACATGAGACTAAATGGGCAGCTCCTGTTCAGAGGTGAGATGAGAAGGCAGAGAGGGTCAGGAGCCGGTTGGACGGACGTGGGAAATCAGGAGTGGAAAGGAGGAGTGTGCTGTTACAGTATAGGGAGAGCAATTAGGGTCACATAACAATGTGTGCATAAATTTTCATATGAGAGACTAACAAGAATTGTAAACTTTCACTTAAAGTACAACAATAAAATTTTTTTTCTTGAAGAAAGATCTGTTACTAAGTGGTAAATTTGGTGAAGGGTAAGACAGTACACAATACTGGGGAAGCCAATACAGCTTGTCCAAGTCAAGGTCATGGAAGCTCCATAGACATATCCAAACTCCCTGAGGGACTGAATTACTGGGCTGAGGGCTGTGGGGACCATGGTCTTGGAAGATATCTAGCTCAACTGGCATAACATAGTTTATAAAGAAATTGTTCTACATTCTACTTTTGTAAGTGGTGTCTGGGTCTTAAAAGCTTGTGAGCAGCC
Source organism: Trichechus manatus latirostris (assembly GCF_000243295.1). NCBI lineage: Eukaryota > Metazoa > Chordata > Mammalia > Sirenia > Trichechidae > Trichechus > Trichechus manatus. The sequence goes on from NW_004444008.1 coordinate 10,257,566, forward strand.
ATCTAAGATACTCCACTGGTCTCATCTCTTCGGGAGCAAGGGAGAATGAAGGAAACTAAAGACACAAGGGAAAGATTAGTCCAAAGGACTAATGGACCACAACTACCACAGCCTCCCCAGACTGAGTCCAGCACAACTAGATGGTGCCTGGCTACCAGCACCTACTGCTCTGACAGGGATCACAGTAGATGGTCCGGGACAGAGCTGGAGAAAAATGTAGAACAACGTTCTAACTCACAAAAGAAGACCAGACTTCTGGTCTGACAGAAACTGGAGAAATCCAAGAGTATGGCCCCCAGATACCATTTTAGCTCAGTAATGAAGTCTCTCCTGAGGTTCACCCTTCAGCCAAAGAGTAGACAGGCCCGTACAGAAAAAAATAAATAAATAAGTAAAATAAAATGATCTGTTACTGCCTTGTTCCTGATCTGGCCTCTGCTCCCTAGAAGCAGCCAGGCACAATGGCCAACAGCTTTGTCACTGCTGAGGTGGATGCAGGCTTCAATCCTCGCTCTTACCTTTTCAGTGTGACCTTAGGAAAGTGGGTAAGCATTTTTTTGTTTATCTGCAAAATAAAAATAATACTGTCTGCTTCCTCTTACCGTTTTATAAGGATTACATGAAATCATGCATAGTTTTGGGTTCATCTTAAGTGCTCCCTACAAGCTGGTTTTATTATTTTGTGTTTTCACCAGTCTCATCTCAGGCCACTCTTTCAGACTCTGGAAGGAGCCAACTTCTTCAAGTTATTTTCTATCTCAAGGAAATCGCATATGTCAAAATATTTTCCTGGGGTGTTCTTCCTCTCATTCTTCCTTGCTTTGCTAAATTTTAACCATCCTCCATATATCACCTTCAATTTCATTTCCTTATGTTATTGTAAGATTCCCACATTTTACCTGAGATAATTGTATATTATCTCTAAGCTGGTTGGGATAAGTTTAAGATGCACATTTGTAATCCCTAAAGCAATGACTAAAAATTAATGCAAAGAGATCTAGGTAGGCAGCCAACAGAGGAATTAAAATGAAGTGCTCTGTTAGTTCAAGCCCTCCAAGAAAGAAACACCAAGATGGGATTATGTATCTAAGATATTTATACAAGAAATGTCTGTAAGGAAAAAGAGGGCTTAGAAAGTCATCAAATCATGATGCAGACCTGCTCCTGTGAAGAAGAGAAGGAAGGACGAAAGACTGAGTTGGAGAAGTCTTAGACTGCAGTGCAGTTCTAATTAAGGTTTGGCAAGAGTAATGGGGAGTCCTCAAGCCAAAGACACCTGGCAGAGAGGCTCCATGTCTCACAGAAATGGGCCTGCCATACTCAGATATTGACTGGAAGCTGCACATGGGAAGCATGGCCCAAGAGCAAATATGATGGTGGTTTCAGATTGCAGCACCTAGAACTGTCAGCCTATTATGTTCTCTGCAGTCAGAGATCTGAGAGGTATATTTTCATGGACATCACTAATACTAAAAAATATTTTATTAACACTAAATAAGTTTGGAAAAGAGGGACAACTAAAAGATGAGACAAATAAAAAACAAATAGTGAAATGGCAGACCTAAATGCAACCATAGAAATAATTACAATAAATGTGAATGAACTAAACACTTCAATAAAGACAGAGATTTTCAGACTGAATAATAAGGCAAAGACTAGCTATATAGTGTCTATCAGAGATGCACTTTGAATACAGGGACATTAATAGGCTGAAAGTAAATTATTGGAATAAGATATTCCTTGTCATTTTTAAGCATAAGAAAGCTAGAGCGTCTCTACTAATATCAGACCAAATGGACTTAAATCAAGGAGCATTACTAGAGACAAAAAGAGGCACTTCCAAATGATAAAGGTTAACAAAGTAAATGCTGTCACTAAGAAATGCTCAAGAGAAAAGGATGTTTGTACTAAAGACTTCGACACGTATATTTGGCAACAACACCAACAATGACCAAATAATAAGTGTATGGTCACATATGTATGTGTATAGGCATATAGGTATATAGGTAGGTACAGGTGTATGCATATGTGTGCACAGAGGTATCTATATATACATGTAAGTACAGATACATGTGTCCAGGCACATATGTTCATAGACGATATAATTACAGATACTTCTGAGACATAACCAAACACCTTATGAGATTGGTTTTCTAGGTTTGAAGGCTTAGGACCTTGGTCTCATGGGACAACTCAGTCAACTGGCATCCTAGTGAACTGAGTAGCGTCTGGGGTCTTAAAAGCTTGCAAGCTGCCATTTATGATACAAGTATTGGTCTCTACTCATCAGGAGCAAAAAACTAAGAAGCAAACCAAAGTCTCAGAGAAGAAACAAGTCTATAGGGCTAATAGCCTACATGAGCCAAGACCTCATCTACACTGAGACCAGAAGAACTCGATGGTGCCTGGCTACCACTACTGACCATTCTGACCAGAGTCACAATAGATGGTCCTGGATAGAATGTGAGAAAAATGTAGAACAAAACTCAAATTCTTAAAAAAAGGTCAAACTTACTGGACCATTTGAGGCCAGAGAACTCTGAGACTACTGCCCTTAGATACTCTTTAAACTTTCAACCAAAACTACCTCCTGAGATCACCTGTTAGCAAAATAACAGAGTGACACACAAAATAAGGATATTATCCATAAGCACAATGCTGTACTAAAAAAAATCTATATGAGATCACAAGGTCAACAATTACTCTAAAATAAAGATGATTAGATAAGTGGGCAGGGAAACTAGAGTACTAGAAACAGAACAACCAGAACACAATTAAAGAGAATGTTAACTCATTGTCAAAAATGTAACTAATGTCACTGAACAATATTGTAGGCATTGCCAAATAAAAACCTAATTTACTGTGTAAAACTTTCACCAAAAACACACTAAAATATTATTTAAAAAAAAGATAAAGGTCCATGTATCAGGAGGATTTAGTAATAAAAAATATATATGAACTTAGTAACAAGTATATGAAGCAATAAATGAAGTAAAAACTAATCCAAAACTTTTTTTGTACATCGTATAGAGACTGCTGAGAGTTCTTCTCATCTTTCCTGATTCCTAACTCCATTTGTTGTTCAACTTCTTAGATTCTGAGTCCCAGATCCTGGAATATACAAACGTACTGAAGGGAATGACAGCACAGAATGCCAGGCTCACTTCATTACATGTTCCTTCTTTCAAAGACATTTGTCTCTCTAGTTCTAGATGCCTTAGTAATTCTTGAGGACTTTAATTAGCTTTTTTCTTTTTTTGTATTTTTATCCATCTTTTGTAGTTGTTCACAGAGGTAGAGATAATCTACATAAGCTAGTCAATCATAGTTGGATGTAGAACAGTCATTATTCTGAAGACCTCTTCTCCCAAATGATACTATATATACATGTGCTATCCTTTCTCAGAAGAGCCTGAAGTCTTTCCTCATATATCTCACCATAAGTTGTAACTAAATGCAGAATTTAACTGTGAAATTCTGTTTCATATCAATTTTCCCTGTGAAAATGCAGGGCACAGAGTTTGTAATAGAGATAGATAATAACTAGCTAGTTAGAGATATGTAAAGAGAGAGATATGTAGATATATATAGATAGGTAGATAAGTAGATAGGTAGGTAGAGTGATGATAGATCGATAGATCAATGATAGATCGATAGATCAATAGATCGATAGATCAATAGATAGATAAATAGTTGTTAGGTGCCATTGAGTCAGTTCCTACTTATACTGACCCTATGTTCAACAGAACAAAGCATTGCACCATCCTCACAATCATTGTTATGCTTGAACTCATTGTTGCAGCTACTGTGTCAATTCATTTCGTTGAGGGTCTTCTTTTTTTTTAGATAGATAGAGATAGCTAAAATTAATGAATGAATGCTTATAAAATATACTTTTATATATTATCTATATAAAGATTATATATACCCCCTCAGCTTATGGGAGACATCTGAGGAGAAGGTAAGAAGAATAGAGGAGAGTACTATGTTTTTAAAATTTGTAGCTGTTTTTAAAGGATTTTTGAGAAGGAATCTTGACTAAGTAAAATGTTTTTGCACAACAATCATAGAAGAGATCTCAATAAAAACCATACAAATATATGTGATGTGCCTGTCTAGGGAGATTCACATCAAATTTGACATTTTTTCCCTAAAATTAAACCTTGAAGCAACCAAAAAGGGCTGCAGTCTTAAGCTTAGGACTTAAGCCACGGGCAAATTGAAATAGACATATGAAGCATGCAGAGATAAAGAAAGCTAAATCAAAGGACAACCCTCAAAATTTGAACACCTCCTTTTCCCTCTTTTCACCATTTGTTGTTGTTAGTTGACTTCAAATTGATTCCTACTCATAGTGACCCCAACTGTGCAGAGTGGAACTGCACTCCATTGGATTTTCAAAGCTGTGACCTTTTGAAAGGAGATTTCCAGAACTTACTTCCAAGGAGCCTCTGGGTGGGTTTGAGCTGCCAACCTTTTTGTTAGTAGTCCAGCACTTAACCATTTGCACCACCCAGGGACTTCACCATCTTTCTTATCATTTAATGCCAAACTTCTGGAAACACTTTCACATTTGCTGTCTTCATTTCCTCATCACCCGTTCCTTTCTCAATGACTTGTGATATACTTTCAGGCTTTACTACTATGTTCAAAATCACCGAAGATTCCAGTAAAACTTGTCTTTTTCTGCAAAAATCCCAAAGCAAAGCTCTTCTTTGTCTTATTTTTTCTAATATCTCTGCCCATTTACTTCCCTGGAATCTACCATCCTCTCTTGCATGGAACCTTATTCCCTCCAATCACACCTCCAAGCACCCAGTTAAAATTTGAATTTGAATCTGCAATGCATCATGGGAATGATATCTATGGAATGAAAAATGTGCTTGCCTTAACTTACACCCTTAAAAATAGTCAAACAGATAGGATGAGAAGGATGGTTCTTATGGCCTTGTATCTGAATTCTGACATACCGCTTACATGATCTGGTCAAGTCCCTCACATAATTCAAGCCCAGGCTCCTCATCTGCAAAATGGGGATAATAATAATATCCACCTATGAGGTTTTTGGAGCCCTGGTGGAGCAGTGGTTAAGAGCTCAGCTGCTAACCAAAAGACCAGCAGTTCAATTCCACCAGCTGCTCCTTGGAAACCATATGGGGCAGTTCCACTCTGTTCTATAGGGTCGCTATGAGTAGGAATCGACTCATGGTCATTTTTTTTTTTAAATGTGGTTGTTATAAACATTTAAAGAGATAATTCTCATATACATATAACATTGCCTGAATATTCACTAGCCATTATATTAAAGAAATTAAAACCTTGCTGATTATATGGGTTTTGCACCTCTAATCATTCAATGTTTTTTATTCTTACTTCTACACTGTTGTATGCCAAACAGTAACTTAGGAAAACACTCGTTAGGACTTAGGGAGATGAAGAATGTTTCCTGGGCAGATGTGTCTTCTCAGTTTTACTCCACTTTCTTCTAAAAGTATTTATCCCACTGTGGAGGAGATCCTCAACTTTTTTCCACAATGAAATAAAGAGTTTCTTTTCAGGAAGAGATTTTGTGAAAAAGTATGTTTCATGAAGGAATAAAGATAGTGAGAGCCAACTGAGTCAATTGCTTCCCTCTCAAGGTAAACAGAGAAAGGCTACAAAATCATAGCACCCATATCATCCCTTTGCCCTCTGTTTCACCAGCCACCCTTCAACCTGGATTATCTAGATAATTGTTTCAACAATTTGCCTGTGCTGTGTCCTCAGTGGTTACTGCTTGCAGTTCCTCATGATATTTCTTGCGTACCAAACCCAGAATTCACTTAAAACTGCCTGTCGTATTTCCTTTAAAGTGGAACATGAACTTTTAAATGCTACTTGTCTTTATTAATGATTTCCAAAACATCACACTTAGATTTCGTAGAAACAACAAATTGCTTTGTATTCATATTCATACTTTATTTTGCACATAATGTTGAGATTATTAGATGATGATAACAGATTCAATTATGAAAAATAATTCTAGGTAAACACTCTGTGAGTCTGTCATTTATTTGTACTGTGGGGGCTTCTGTGTTGCTCTGATGCTAGAAGCTATGCCACCATATTCAAATACCAACAGGGTCACCCATGGCACACAGGTTTCAGCTGAGCTTCCACAGTAAGACAGATTAGGAAGAAGGATGCAGCGGCCTACTTCTAAAAAGAATTACCCAGTGAAAACCTTACGAACAGCAGTGGAACATTGTCTGATATAGTGCTGGAAGATTATAAAATTATAAACAATATAATTTTATTGTTTATGTAAATATGAATGACAACTTGAAGAGGAATGACATACCTTTCATCGTCAAAAAGAACATTTCAAGATCTGTCCTAAAGTACAACGCTGTCAGTGATAGGGTAATATTCATATGCCTACAAGGAAGACCAGTTAATATGACTGTTATTCAAATTTACAAACCAACCACTAAGACCAAAGATAAAGAAACTGAAGTTTTTTATCAACTTCTGCAGTCTGAAATTGATCAAACATGCAATCAGGATGCACTGATAATTACTGGCGATTGGAATGCAAAAGCTGGAAACAAAGAACAAGGATCAGTAGTTGGAAAATATGGCGTTGGTGATAGAAATGATGCCAGGGATTGCATGATTGAATTTTGCAAGACCAACAACTTCCTTGTTGCAGATAACTTTTTTCACCAACATAAACGGTGACTGTACATGTGGATATCACCAGATGGAAAACCCAGGAATCAAATCGACTACGTCTGTGGGAAGAGACGATGGAAAAGCTCAATATCATCAGTCAAAACAATGCCAGGGGTCAACTGAAGATCAGACCATCAGTAACTCATACGCAAGTTCAAGTTAAAACTGAGGAAAATTAGAAGAAGTCTGCAATAGGCAAAGTGCAACCTTGAATATACCCCACCTGAATTTAGAAACTATCTCAAGAATAGATTTGACGTGTTGAACACTAATGACCAAAGCCCAGACAAGTTGAGGAATGACATCAAGGACATTATACATGAACAAAGCAAGAGGGCATTAAAAAGACAGGAGTGAAAGAAAAGACCTAAATGAATATTGGAAGAGACTCTGAAATTTGCTCTTGAAAGTTGAGTAGCTAAACAAAAGGAAAAAATGATGAAGGAAAAGAGCTTAACAGAAGATTTCAAAGGGCAGCTCAAGAAGACAAAGTAAAGTATTATGATGACATATGCAAAGACCTGGAGACAGAAAACCAAAAGGGAAGAACACACTCAGCATTTCTCAAGCTGAAAGAGCTGAAGAAAAGATTTAAACCTCGAGTGGCAATAGTGAAGGATTCTATGGGGAAAATGTTAAACGAAGCAGGAAACATCAAAAGAAGATGGAAGGAATACACAGAGTCATGATACTATAAAGAATTGGTCAACCTTCAACCATTTCAGGAGGTAACATGATCAGGAACCGATGGTACTGAAGGAAGAAGTCCAAGCTGCACGGAAGACATTGGCCAAAAACAAGGCTCCGGGAATTGATGGAATACCAATTGAGATGTTTCAACAAATAGATGCAGCCCTGGAAGTGCTCATTCATCTATGCCAAGAAATTAGGAAGACAGCTACCTGGCCAACTGACTGGAAGAGATTCATATTTATGCCTAGTCCGAAGAAAGCTGATCCAACCGAATGCAGAAATTATAGAACAATATCATTAATATCACACACAAGTAAAATTTTGCTGAAGATCATTCAAAAGCGACTGCAGCAGTACGTTGACAGGGAACTGCCAGAAATTTGAGCAGAACTCAGAAGAGGATGTGAAACCAGGGATATCATTGCTGATGTCAGATGAATCCTGGCTGAAAGCAGAAAATACCAGAAAGATGTTTACCTGTGTTTTATTGACCATGCAAAGGCATTCGACTGTATGGATCATAACAAATTATGGATAACGTTGCAGAGAATGGGAATTCCAGAACACTTAATTGTGCTCATGAGGAATATGCACATTGATCAAGAGGCAGTTGCTCGAACAGAACAAAGGAATACTTCATGATTTAAAGTCAGGAAAGGATACATCAGGGTTGTATCCTTTCATCATACATATTCAATCTGTATGCTGAGCAAATATTCTGAGAAGCTGGACTATATGAAGAAAAGTGGGGCATCAGGATTGGAGGAAGACTCATTAACAACCTGCGTTATGCAGACGACACAACCTTACTTGTTGAAAGTGAAGAGGACTTGAAGCATTTACTGATGAAGATCAAAGACCACAGCCTTCAGTACAGATTACACCTCAACATAAAGAAAACAACAACCCTCACAACTGGGCCATCAAGCAACATCATGATAAATGGAAATAAGATTGACATTGTTGAGGATTTCATTTTACTTGGATCCACAATTAACACCTATGGGAGCAGCAGTCAAGAAATCAAAAGATGAAATTCATTGGGGAGATCTGCTGCAAAAGTCCTCTTTAATGTGTTGAAAAGCAAAGATGTCACCTTGAAGACTAAGGTGCTCCCTTCAAGATTACAGCCTTGGAAACCCTATGGGACAGTTCTACTCTGTCCTATAGAGTTGCTATGGGTCACTATCGATTCAACAGCAATGAGTTTAAGGCTTGTTTTTAACAGAGATTTCCACAGACAACCTGAAAGGCACGGACAGGAAGAAGCAAAGAGGATCTGTGTGCTGAAGAAATCTATGGCATAATGGAGCTGCAGTGGTGAAGGGCACCATTTGTGGACAGTCCACTTGGTGAGCCAAGAAGGAACCGTGGCATGCAGAAGGAATGATGTGATGGTTCTCAGCAAGATGCTAGCCCTTGTAATCCCAAGATAGTTTACCAGCTGTTCTTTTGCCAGCCCAAAATTTCAAGGACACAGAATATAGGGAATTGTATTCTTGGTAAAACTATTTTAAGTATTTTCATTATTTTATCATTTGTTTAATAATGGCCTATTTAGTGGCCCAAGTTTTAAGTAATCTTTGATGAGAATGAGGTCTCTAACATAGCAATGAATATTTTTTAGGGTGTCAATTTTCTAATATGGGTAAATGTGTTCCTATAGCAAACAATATGATGATCAAAATTAAAGAGCAGTTTTTAAAATAGAAGGCTATTTAATGTAATGACAGCCTTTTTTTCCTAATAAGTTTCATTACCCCCAAATAACTTAAAAACTTGTGTTTATTTGAATCTTAACAAACCAAAATCAAGCCACATAAGACATTTAAATTTAAAAATATAAACATTTTATGCAAATATAAAATACATAAAGCATAAAAAATATAAAATATCTAAATACGTTAACATAAGTACATTTATCTAAAATAAAAATATAAAAAAGAAAGTTCTCCTTACCAATGAATATTTGATATTGGCATAAGTTACCAAGAGTGTGGAATTTCTGAAGCTCTAAGGAAAAATAAAAAAAAAGGCACCAATTCTTATCAGCTTGGTGTAGTTTAGGTATAAATCACATGGAAAAAAAAAATCTGGTGTAGATGGTGAAAGCTGACAGACATAGCTGGGTAGGGAGACATTTGCCACTGTTTAAAAGACAAAGAATAATTTAAATCTGTAACTCTCACATTGAAATTAATTGCCAATACTTCTCAAGGTTCTTCCTGCAAAACTTAGTATAGTAAAATCTGTGAAAGCTGGAAACTGTGTAAAGCAAAATCTTGTCGGAGAAGGAAAACTCAAATATTTTTCACTAAAATGAGCAATAGAAAATGGTAAGTCTGCACCCTGTCAAAGGCAAAAAACTTTCGAGACCCTGAAAACAAGGCAGTCTCATCGAGTTCCTGCTCTCACAGGTTTCATTTGATTTGCTCTTCATGTCCTTTGCCCATACACACCTCTCTCTTTCTCTCTTGTTTGATTGTTTATTCATTATTCATTTATTTAACACCCCAGAAGTCTATGGTGAAATGGTATATAAAAAGAACCTTCTCAAGTGAAACCAAACAGTGGAGGATCAGAAGGACAGAACTGTCAAAGAACCCAGGGGGAAAGCCTGTTGCCGTCGAGTGGATCCTGACTCATAGTGACTTTATAGGACAGAGTATAGAGCTGCCCCCATAGGGTTTCCAAGGAGCTGCTGGTGGATTTGAACTGCCAGGCTTTTGGTTAGTAGCCAAACTCTTAACCACTGCACTACCAGGGCTCTGAACCCAGAAGGTGGCATGTGAAATTGCAGAGATGAGTTACACAGGATCAGAGTGGTTGTATCCTCCACCTTCTATCCTCCAACTGCTCCTCCCCTGGTCCCTCTGCACTCCCACACAAGAGTTCAGCATGCACGGACTTAGAGTGTGTGCCAACCTATAGAGGGGCTGGAATGTTCCAAAATATATAAATGAATAAATAAGCGTAAGGCTTTTAAAATTTTTTTCATGGCTAATGATGAATCCAAAAATTGAATGCAAGGGGAAATTAGAAAAATTATCAGGATAATTGATAAATTATGAAGAAGAATAGGCGGTTTGTGTCTACTTTGTCTGTCTTTGGGAGATTTTGTGGAGTTGCCTAGCATTCTTACCTAAACTACTTCTACATAAACATCTGCACAGTGCATCCTTTTGTCCTCATCAGCTACATATTCCGTGATACTTGAGGTTTCTGCCCCCAAGAGTAGCTTTGGGTAGTAGATGAGATAACGTACACGGACTTGATATTTAAACCCTGAAGTCGTTTGCAATTAAATTAACTAATGTTTATGAATCAACCTTATTTTTATGGTAGTTTTTTTGAAAGAGCTTTATTTTCAACTAAACAACAGGTATTCCTTTTGTGTGATTCTTGGGTTACCATTCAAAACCGAACATGATAATTGTTGTCTTTGCAACATAGTTCACAACGGTCTTCATTAAAAAATGAGAGAGTTAGCCCAGTTTCCTCATTTCCTGATGTTCAGCTGTTTCTCACGAATGATAACCATTCGGTATAGCATTGTAGCAGTTCTGCATAACTGTTGGAGAACATGACATCCCATTTTGTATCTGAAAGCTTCTTGCACATGTCACCTGCATACACAAACCCTGTATAATATCACTGTGCCTGTCTCTGACCCTTCTACCTGAAATCTTTCTCTTGTCAAAGAGCATAAGCCCCAGAGAAAGCTTGCCATGGGTGTAAACATTAGCACAGAGTACTGATTTCTTTCAATGAACCTCTTTGCAACATCTCTAACGAGCGTCTACTGATCTGGCACATGGTAGTCAACGCCAAGGCCCATTTCATCTCAGAGTGCAGCTGACAGACTCTCTTATGTCTTGCTTTCCTCACTGCCCTTGGTACTGCACCTCTTTTGGTTTCTATCTCCTCTTTAGAGAGTGAAATGTGGCTAAGAGTGTTGCGGATCCGTTTGACTTCCTAATTCCCCTCTGGAGCATCTTTGTCTTCAACAGATGTTTTCAAAATAATTAAGTGTTGGGGAGCATGCATTATTAAAAATGCTGGATGCCTCCCTAGCGCTCTCCACATTGTATATTTGTCAGCGCAGAACTGAGTGAGTGTTCAGAAAAGGTGTGCTATTTGCAAATTCCCGAACACTCACCCTAGCCAACTGAGAGGAGTGGGGGCACTGGCCCCGTTACGGAACTTCAAAATGGCAGCCCAGAAAACACTCTGGCCCTTGCAAGTGTTCCCCAATCAGAGGCTTCCAGAACACACACACACACACACACATATATATATATCTAGTTGGCCACAGCCATCCATCCATAAAATAATTTGTGGGATTGGGGTTATTTATTTATTCAAGTTCCTGAGTGGCACAAATGGTTTATACTAGGTTGGTAACCAAAAGATTGGTAGTTCAAACCCATCTAGGGATGCCATGGAAGAAAAGTCCTGGCCATCTGCTTTCATAAAGATTACAGCCAAGAAAACCCTATGGAGCACAGTTGTACTCTGTAACACATAGGGCTGACATGAGTTGGAATTGACTCAATGGCACAAGGCAACAACATTCATTTTTTATATATTTATTTATCTATCTAGTTATTTATTGATTGTTAAATCTTCAGAAGTGTCACATTCTTTCTTGGTTAAATAATAACCTTTTCCAGTATTAAATAACCCTTGTACCAGGAAATTTCCTTTTGTATTTAATTATTTTTTAAATATCTGGATATATTCAATATACGGAACCTTCAAGACTGGCCCATGTATGGCAGTTACTACAGCTTTAAAACTTGCTTAGAGGGGCAGGTGAAGGAGGAGAAATGGGGGACTCACTGCTTAGGGGACACTGAGCTTTTGGTAAGGGTGATGGAAAAATTTGGAAATAGATATAGTAATTGTTGAACATGATAAACATAACTAATGTCACTGAATTGTACATATGAAGAATGTTGAAAAGGCAAATGGGTTGATACATATATATTTAACCACAATAAAAAAATAAATAAATAAAAACTTGCTTGGGATGCAATGCATCTCGAGCCACTTGGCCTTGGCTCTGATTGGTGTCTCTGTGATAGGCAATGTGGAACCTTAATGCAGCCACACATTTATAAAACCACAAGCTTGTAAATAATTCTAAGAAAAATATACTCCTCAATTACTAGAACCAATTTCCAAATTCATGTCATTCTAGAATGCAATCTCTCTCTGAGAGTATATTGTTGAGTGTTACTGGAATTCATTATTAGAAAACCCTTGAACTTGGTGTTTCAAGATTGGGCTGACAACTACATTTTTTACACTTTATGTCTCAGGCCCGTGGGTGTAAGTTTCCTGAACTCCTCTTTAAAATCATGAGTGATTGAGCACAACCATTCAGAAGAAGATATCTTCTTTAAGGTAAGCAGATTCTCAAGTCTGTGGGAGCTGCCCAAATACAAGAACATTTTTTCTAAAAGCAACTCCCAATCAAAATACACTGTTACAGACTACCTTGGTTTTGAGGGTGAAAATGTATTTATTTTTCCTGTGAATGTTTACAGAGCAACTGTCTGGTTCCTGATGTTGTAAATACAGCATGAAGCTGACAAAAGAGCCTCAGCTCTCACGGAACATGAAGGGACAAAGACAGGTCGTGAACAAGGAGACCCATACTATCACTTCAAGTCTTCATTAAGGTACTTTAGAGGTCTCCTGACAACTGTGCTCTTGCAAATTTGTCCTTTCCTGATTATCAAGTTCCCGTTTGCTCCATGTCGAGTTGGGTCTTTACCCCTTTTCTGGAATTCACAGGAATCTGAAGTTTGGTGAGAGTGGAATGCCTTCACATGTTACCTTCAAGTCTTCTTTGTTTTGTGCAAGCAAGATTGTGTCACCTGCATATCACAGGTTGTTAATGAGTCTTCCTCCAATCCTGATGCCATGTACTTCCTCATATAGTGTGACTTCTTGGATTATTTTCTCAGCATAAAGATTGAATAGGTATGGTGAAAGGATACAATCCTGACACATGCCTTTCCTTATTCTAAGCCATGCAGTATCCCCTTGTTCTACTTGAATGACTGCCTTTTAGTCTACTTATAGGTTATTCATGAGCACAATTAAGTGTTCTGGAATTCCCGGTCTTGCAATGCTATCTATAATTTGTTATGACCCACACAGTTGAATGCCTTTGCATAGTCAATAAAACACAGGTAAAGGTCTTTCTGTTATTCTCTTCTTTCAGACAAGGTTCATCTGACATCAGCAATGATATCTTCGTTCCATGTCCTCTTCTGAATCTGGTATGAACTTCTGACAATTTTCTGTCTATGTACAGCTGCAACTATTTTTGCATTATCTTCAGCAAAATTTTATTTGCATGTGATATTAATGATATTGTCCAATAATTCCTGCATTTTGTTGGATCACCTTTCTTTGGAATGGGCACAAATATGGACTTCTTCCAGTTGGTTGGCCAAGTATGCGTCTTCCAAATTTCTGTGATATACCTCGATATGCAGATGACATAACATCACTAGCTGAAAGTGAAGTGGACTTGAAGCACTTACTGATGAAGATCAAAGACTATAGCCTTCGGTATGGATTACACCTCAACATAAAGAAAACAACAATCCTCACAAATTAACCAATAAGCAGCATCATGATAAATGGAGAAAATACTGAAATTGTCAAGGATTTTGTTTTACTTGGATCCACAATCAATGCCCATGGAAGCAGCAGTCAAGAAATCAAAGGACGCATTGCACTGGGCAAATCAGCTGCAAAAGACCTCTTCAAGGTGTTAAAAAACAAAGATGTCACTTTGAGAACTAAGGTGCACCTGACCAAAGCCGCGGTATTTTGAATCGCCTCATATGCATGGAAAAGCTGGGCGATGAATAAGGAAGACTAAGAAGAACTGACACCTTTGAATTATGGTGTTGGCAAAGAATATTGAATATACCATGGACTGCCAGAAAAACAAACAAATCTGTCTTGGAAGAAGTACAACCAGAATGCTCCTAAGAAAGGAGGATGGCAGGACTTCATCTCATGTAATCTGCACATGTTATCAGGAGGGACCAGTCCCTGAAGAAGGACATCCTTCTTAATAAAGTAGAGGGTCAGTAAAAGAGAGGGAGACACTCAATGAGATGGATTGACATAGCAGCTGCAACAATGGGCTCAAGCACAGCAACAATTGTGAGGACAGCACAGGATCGGGCAGTGTTTTGTTCTGTTATACATGGGGCTGCTATGCATTGGAGCCAACTGGATGACACCTAACAACACTAGTAGGAAAATAATGATTCAAATGAAAGAAGATTTGTTTGAAAAACTATTGAGACCAGCATGAAGTAGCACAACATTTATCAAGTGCTGAAAGAAAAGAACTGTCAACCCAGAAGGCTATAACCAGAGAAAATATCCTTCAGAAATGAAAGGCAAATCAAGACATTCTTAGACTAAGGAAAACTAAGAAAATGTGCCACCAACAAACATACTCAGAAGAATGACTAAAAGAAGTTCTCGAAACAGAAAGTGATAAAAGGAATCTGGAAATCTAGGGAATACAGGAGACAACAGAAAGAGTAAAAATATGGGTAGATACATTCCTTGTCTGTTTTTGAGTTTTACAATTCCTATCAAAATTCCTGAAACAAATTTTTAAATATAGACAGTATTATTCAAGAATGTATACGGAAATAGAAAGGAATTAGAATAGTTAAAACAATTTTGAAAAATAAGCATAAAGTTGTAAGAATGATTCTACCTGATTTGAAGACTTATTATGTAGCTAACTAACGTAAATAAGAAGGATTTTGTGGGTTGTGAGAAAGTTGTTACTTTCTCCCCTACTAACTCAAAGGTTGATGGTTCGAACCCACCCAGAGGTGCCTTGGAAGACAGGCCTGGGAATCTGCTTCTGAAAGGTGACAGCCTTGAAAACCCTATGGAGCAGTTCTACTCTGCATACAGGTGGTTGCTATGAGTTGGAACCGACTTGATGGTAAATAACAACAACAACACAACAACAAAGTGAATAAGACTATGTGGTATTGGCGGACAGATGATCACATAAATTAAGCAAATAGAATAGAGAACTCAGTAATTGACCCACACAAATATGTCCAATTTAGTTTTGACAAAGGTGCAAAAGCAATTCAACGGAAGAATGGGTGAACATGTGTAAGCAAAAGGGTGAACCTCAATCTAAATCTCATACCTTATACATTAATTAACTCAAAATAGATCAAGGACTAAGTATAAAGTGTAAAACATTATAACTTTAGGGGGAAAAATAGGGGAAAGTCTTTGGGATTGAGGGCTAGGCAAATAAATCTTAGATTTGGCACCAAAAGCAAGATCTGTAAAAGGATAAATTAATAAATTGGACTTTATCAAAACTAAAAATATTTTCTCTCTTAAGATCCTTGTTAAGAGGATGAAAAAACAAGATTGGGAGAAAATATTTGCAAATCCCATATCTGACAAAGGATATCTAGAATATGTAAAGTATTCTCAAAACTCAATATTTTTTAAATAATCCAATTAGAAAATGAGTAAAGGACATGAAGATAAATTTCACCAAAGAAAATATGTAGATGGTAAATAAGCACATAAACACATATTCAATACCTTTAGCATCAGGGAAATTATGTTGAAACCACAGTAAGACATCACTACACATTTATCATGGTTGGTAGAGTAGAGGGTCTGCGGAAAAGAGGAAGAGCCTCAAAGAGATGGGTTGACACAGTGGCTGCAACAGTGGGTTCAAGCATAACAATGATTGTGAGGATGGTGCAGGACTGAACAGTGTTACATTCTGTTGTACACAGGGTTGCTATGAGTTGTAACCAACTTGACGGCACCTAACAACAACAACACATGACCATCAGAATGGTTAAAAAAAAAATAGTGACAGCACCAAATGCTATTAAGGATGCATAAAAACTGAATCACTCCTACATTACTAGTGGTAATGCAAAATGGTACAGTAACTTTGAAAAAAAAGTTTAGCAGTTCCTTAAAAAATTAAATGCTCAAATATTATAGAATCAAGCAATTGCATTCCTAGACATTTATTCCTGAGAAATGAAAATATATCTCCATAGCCACTTTACTCATGATGGCCAAACACCAGCAACAACCTAGATGTCCTACAATGGGTGAGTGGTTAAATCTTTGGCGACCCAATTATTTTCTGCTTTGAATTTTTTGTTGATACCATGTGTTTTCATTAATGGAAGCATGTTGAATCATTGAGTGTGTCTGAATTTTTGGTAGGCAGTATGGACTTTTTTTGTTTTCTGGCCCCCTCCCACATGCCTACCCTAAGTGTTTAGTGGTACCTATGAAGTACCACTGATTATACCCCAGAGTCCCCACTGGAGTCTATTGGTACACATGTGTAACAAAAATTTGCAAAATTTCTATTTTTTCTGCCAAAAATTCAAACACCTCCGATAATACCCTGTAAAACAGCAATTTGTGGCACACATCCATTTCTTCAGTTTCAAACAACCATAAAGTCTCCTGCCTGGAGGCAGCATGCACTGTCAGTGGCACAGCTGCTTCCCTATAAATCTCAGAGGCTGAAAATGTTCATGGTCTTTATATGTACTGCTGGACATGAAAGGGTTTTCAACGGACTGTGATACATCCATGCCATGGAACACTATATCAGCAGTCAAAAGGAACAAGCTGTTGATGCATGCAACAACTTGGATGGATCTCCAGAGAACTTTGCGAGTGACAGAGGCAGTCCCAAAAGGTTACGTACTGTATAATTCCATTTATACAGCATTATTGACATGAAATATAGAAATGGAGAACAGATAAGTGATTGTCAGGTTGCCAGGCGTTAAGGAGGGGATGTGGGAGGAAGGTAAGTGGGTGTGGTTTTAGAATGGCAGCAGGAGGAATCCTGATGGTGATGGAATGTTCCATATCTTGACTGTATCAATGTCAGGATCATATTTGTGATATTATCCTATAGTTCTACAGGATGTTACCATATATATTTTATATATGTCTTGCATATCTAATATATTCACAAATATATACAATTTGTGGATAAAAACTATTCTGTGTTTACCCTGATTGTTGTTGTTATTAGGTGCCATCGAGTCAGTTCTGACTCATAGTGACCCTATGTACCACAAAACGAAGCACCGCTGGGTCCTGCACCATGCTCACAATCGTTGTTATGCTGGAGCCCATTGTTGCAGCCACTG
Source organism: Trichechus manatus latirostris (assembly GCF_000243295.1). Classification (NCBI taxonomy): domain Eukaryota; kingdom Metazoa; phylum Chordata; class Mammalia; order Sirenia; family Trichechidae; genus Trichechus; species Trichechus manatus. Next base: position 10,275,205 of record NW_004444008.1, read on the forward strand.
TGTTAATCCACCTCATTGAAGGTCTTCCTCTTTTTCGCTGGCCCTCTGTTTTACCAAGCATGATGTCCTTCTCCAGGAACTGATCCCTCCTGACAACATGTCCAAATTATGTGGGACATAGACTCACCATCCTTGCTTCTAAGGAGCATTGTGGTTGTGCTTCTGATTAGGGTATAAAATAGATATATATGAGCTTCTCTGTGATTCTCTTTTTGGAGCCCTGGTGGCACAGTGGTTAAAAGCTTGGCTGCTGACCAAAAGTCAGCAGTTCAAATTCACCTGCTGCTCCTTGGAAACCCTAGGGGGCAGTTCTACCTGTCCTATAGGGTCACTATGAGTCGAAATCAACTTGACTGCAATGGGTTTGTTGTTGTTGTTTTTGGCGATTCCCTTTGATCTTTTAAAGTCAAAATTGCTGTGAGCAAAACAAAGTCAGACAGCTTCCACACTTAACCTTAATTCATTTTTTGTATCAATGTGATATAATTATCTTATTTACCTCAAATAATCCAAGAGAAAGGTGGAAAAATTATAAGATAAAATGAGGACACACCCAAGAATCAGTATCTAAGATCTGCAAAAACATTGTTAGGAGGACCTGAGACAAGCAAAGGAGTGATGGAAAAACACAGGCCTGGCATTAATCTAAATTTAGAGGAAGAGGAAAAAGGCAGCAGGCAGGCGCAGGTGCCCCAATGGAAAGAGGCAGTGTGACATCACTATGGAGGGAGAGAAGGATCCCCACTTCTATGTGGCTTTTACATTCTTCATCAGGTATTTAGGGGCATCTAGTGGTGCAGTGGATAAGAGCTCGGCTGCTAACCAAAAGATCAGCAGTTCAAATCCACCAGCCACTCCTTGGGAAACCCCAGGGGCAGTTCTATTCTGTCCTACAGGGTTGCTATGAGTCAGAGTCGACTCGAGGGCAACGGGTTTGGTTTTGTTTTTGGTGATTGCTATAATAAGGAGCCCTGGTGGTGCAGTGGTTAAGCTCTTGGCTGTGTACCAAAAGGTCAGCGGTTTGGACCCACCAGCCACTCCGCAGGATAAAAATGTGGCATTATGCTTCCGTAAAGATTGCAGCCTTGGAAACCCTATGGGCAGTTCTACTCTGTCTTATAGGATCACTCTGAGTTTGTTTGTTTTGGTGGCTATAATAAGTGCATTCATTCTCCCTGCCTAGGAGTGTTGCTCACATGCTGGGGTGCTGAGAGGGCTTGTACAGTGGAATAGCCTAATGTCTATCTTGTCATTTTCCTTATGTATTCCCAGTAACATAGCTTTGGCTGCTCTGAACCAAGCCCTTACTCCCTACTCTAAGCATCTATAAACGTTGTTGTTGTTGCTGCCATCAAGTCGGCTCAGACTCATGGTGACCCCATGCACAACAGATCGAAACGCTACCTGGTCCTGCACCATCTTCACAATTGTCGGTATGCCCGAGTCCATTGTCACAGCCTCTGTGTATTTTGAGTGCCTTCTCACTTAGGTGCGCATCTTCCAGTACTATCATGGACTATATGATAGTGATCCATATGATCGCAATGCATGGGGTTTTCTTTAGCTAATTTTCAGAAGTAGATTGCAAGTCCTTTCTTCCTAGTCTGTCTTAGTCCCTTGAAAGCCATCCACCATGGGTGACCTGCTGGTACTCGAAATGCTAATGGAATAGTTTTCAGCATCACAGCAACATGCAAGCCAGCACAGTATGACAAACTTGTACTTAGCACTACAGAAATCCCTAGCACATACTATTTTAAGTGAGTGAAAAATGCATGTTGGTTTATTTGCTTTTCCTTTTGGTTGTATCCGGAAACACATTCTGAGTCCTCTAAGCTGTGGGCGATTTACCTCCCTGGACACACTCTTAGCACTATGGAGCGAAGATCATAATAGTTCCCTTGGTGTGTTGGTGTGAAGATCAGCAAGATAAGCTATCTGGAACTCGCACAGCAGTACCTGGATCTTAAGAGTGCTTGCTATAGCCTTTTTTCCCTCTTCCTCATTTAGACCATACGATGCTTGAGCATAAGGATTATATTTGTTTGTTTGCTTACGAAAAGTCACTTTTACGTCTTAGTCATGCAACACAGTGCTGGGAACTTAGCAGTACTCCCCAAGTGTCTTCAATGAATAATTGAGGTCCCTGAGCCATGGCTGTTGATGTTTGAGGAATCGTACACACACACACACACACACACACAGATGGCTGGAGATGAACACAATGTCATCCCAATTTTCGAAAAGGGGAAGAGGCTGGCAGCAACTCTGAGCAATGTCCTAGACCCACAATGAAACAGGCAGCTCAGAGTGCTCCCAAATACAAGGCTGAGGAGATGCTCCAAGGAAAACATGCGTTCACCGAGAGCCAGTTAGGTCAGACTCACCTCATTGCTTTTGGTTAGGGTGAGTCTTGTCGCAGGGATGGCGAAGGCGGTGAGAAGCAAAGGGTACAAGGTTTCTTTTTGAAGCAATGGAAATGTTCTAAAATTGACTGTGGTAATGGTTGCACATGTCTGTGAACGTAGTAAAAACCATTGAAATGTACTTCTTTTTTTGGATTTATTGAAGTTTAATTTATACAGTAAAATTTACCATTTCTTTTTTTTATTAACATAACTGCCTTTATTATCTTTGTTGTACTTTGGATGAAGATTTACGCAGAAAACTAGTTTGTCATTAAACAATTAACACACATATTGTTTTGTGACACTGGCTGCCAACTCCACAACATGTCAACACCCTCCACTTCTCAACCCCGGTTTCCCTGCTATCAGCTTTCCTGTCCCCTCTTGCCCTCTCATGCCTGCCCCTGGGCTGGTGTGCCCATTTAGTCTCGTTTTGGTTTATGGACCTGTTTAATCTTTGGCTGAAAGGTGAACCTCAGGAGTGATTTCATTACTGAGCTAAAATGGTGTTCGGAGGCCATACTCTTGGGTGTCTCCAGTCTCTGTCAGACCAGTAAGTCTGGTCTTTTTTTTTTTTTCTGAGTTAGAATTTTGTTCTACACTTATCTCCAGCTCTGGCTGGGACCTTCTACTATGTTTCCTGTCAGAGCAGTCAGTGGTGGTAGCCGGGCACCATCTAGTTGTGCTGGATTCAGTGTGGTAGAGGCTGTGGTAGTTGTTGTCCATTAGTCCTTTGGACTAATCTTTCCCTTGTGTCTTTAGTTCTCTTCTTTCTCCCTTGCTCCAGGTGGGGTGAGACCAGTGGAGTATCTTAGATGGCCGCTCACAAGCTTTTAAGACCTCAGACGCTACTCACCAAAGTAGAATGTAGAACATTTTCTTTATAAAATATGTTATGCCAATTGAGCTAGATGTTCCCCGAGACCATGGTTCCCATAGTCCTCAGCCCAGTAATTTGGCCCCTCAGGGAGTTTGGAGGTGTCTGTCAAGGTTCCATGACCTTGCCTTGGACAAGTCGTCCTGGCTTCCCCAGTATTGTGTACAGTCTTACCCTTCACCAAAGTTACCACTTATCTATTGTCTATTTAGTATTCCCCCCTACCCCTCCCCTCTGTTGTAACCATCAAAGATCATGTCTTTTTTGTGTAAACCTTTTTATGAGTTTGTATGGTAGTGGTCTCATGCAATATTTGTCCTTTTGTGATTGACTTATTTCACTCAGTATAATGCCCTCCAGATTCATCCATGTTGTGAGATGCTTTGCAGATTCATCATTGTTCTTTATTGTTGTGTATTATTCCATTGTGTGTATGTACCATAGTTTGTTTATCCATTCGTCTGTTGATGGGCACCTAGGTTGTTTCCATCTTTTTGCTATTGTGAATAATGTGGCAATGAACGTGAGTGTGCCTGTGTCTATTTGTGTGAAGGCTCTTATTTCTCTAGGATATATTCCCAGGAGTGGGATTGCTGCATCATATGGTATTTCTAGCTGTTTAAGGAAGCACGTATCATTTCCAAAATGGTTGTACCATTTTGATTCCCACTGGCAGTGCATAAGAGCTTCAATCTCCCCACAGCCTCTTCAACACTTGTTATTTTCTGTTTTTCTGATTCATGCCAGTAATGTCAGGTTGAGATGGTATCTCATTGTGGTTTTGATTTGAATTTTTCTAATAGCTAGTGATTGCGAGCATTTCCTCATGTATCTGTTAGCCATTCGTATGTCTTCTTTGGTGAAGTGTCTGTTCATATCCTTTGCCCAGTTTTTAATTGGATTATTTTTGTCTTTTTGTTGTAGAGGTGTTGGATTTTCCAGGAGACTTTAGAGACTAGGCCTTTGTCAGATTTATCATATCCAAATTTTTTTCCCAGTCTGTAGGTTCTCTTTTTCTCTTTTGGTGAAGTCTTCTGATGAGCATAAGTGTTTCATTTTTAGGAGATCCCAGTTATCTAGCTCATCTTCTGGTGTTTGTGTATTGTTAGTTATGGTCTGTATCCTGTTAATGCTGTGTATTAGGGCCTCTAGCATTGACCCTATTTTTTCTTCTACGACCTTCATAGTTTTTAGTTTTATATTTAGGTCTTTGATCCATTTTAAATTAGTTTTTGTATATGGCGTGAGGTATGGTCCTGTTTCATTTTGTTGCAGATGGACATCCAGTTTTGCCAGCACCATTTGTTAAAAACACTGTCTTTTCCCCATTTGAATTTTACACTTGAAATGGGTGAATTGTAACTTGTATAAAGTGTATCTCAATAAATCTGTTTTAAAAAATGATAGGCACTCACCAAAACATAGTAAAACCTGTGTAAGGCAGAAACCTGTCAGAGAAGGAAAATTCAAATATTCTCCACCAAAAAGAGCAGTTGAAAATTGGTTAGATTGTACCTGTCAAAGGTGGAAAACTTGGGAGACCCAGAAAAACAAGGCAGTTCCATGGAGTTCCAGCTCTCACAGGTTTTGCTGTATATCAACAGTTTTAATTCCCTGACTACTTTATTCATTATAAGAGAAATATCATATCATCTTAAAGCTTCTTTGGGCATTTAGTCAAAATAACATGTCTAATTTTTTTTTTTCCAGAATGTTTGGTCTTGATAGTTACGACAATTTGTACATGTTACTCAATTGACATCACTGATCAGTCAGAATTCAGCTAGCTATTAAAAAGTCCTATGGAGTTTTAACACCTCATAGGCTTATGACAAAATGCGTTCACTCTGTGAATTTAGGCATTTCTGTGGCGTTAATGGAGAACGTGTTTGACACTCAAATGAACGGCACGGTTTCTTTTTCTACTGCCTGCGTGAAGACATAGTTAGTTTGCCTTGTAAACATAAAATGACAGTGCGTCCAAGTCTCCATACCTCCACTGCTCTCTGCTTTGTAGAAAATCTGTCCATATGACAGGAAAATTTTGTCTTCCAGGTCATCTTACTATGGCTTTTACAGTATTGTTGAAAAGAATATTTTTTAAGCTACCTTTTTAGGTGCCACTTACTGGGTCAAGGATTGGGATCTGCTGGTGGTGGTTTTCACCTTGAATGGAGCTACCACAACGGAAGGCCCACTTCGGATAATTATGCAAGCTATGACCCTGAATGACTTCTCCACAAGTGAGTGCTCCCTTGGGGAATTAAAGATGGTAGGGGGTAGACAAAGCAGCATACTTAGAAGCTGTTTCCCAATGCACCGTTGCAGGGTATGTGGGTGCTTTGAAGGTGATTTTGTTGGTGGTGCTTTTTTTTTTTTTTTTAACGAAGTGTCAGGTGGCTGAATCAGCAACCCTGTCTGATTTTATCTGATCCCCTGATTCAGTGCTCTGGGTTCAGCTTCCCAAAGGAAAGGATCACCTCTGTGAGTGAACAGAAGGGTCCCTGTGCTGTGATGGAAACCCACATCCATCCCTCTGACAGGTAAAGTATGAGTTAGTCCAACCATACCGGTAGAACTGTGGTCTCTGGGTTCTGATGTTCCATTATCAAGATGTAGCTTTCTTCTATCACAATTGACCAACTCCAATTGCACAGGATTAGGTACCTTGGCCATTTGCTACCATAGATGGAGGTTGGATAAGAATAACTGTGCTTCCCCTGAGCTTGGAGACCACCTCAGAAAACAAATTTTACATATTACCTTGCACTCGCTAACCTGAGTGATGGGACTGTGTGGGTCAGTTTCCATGGTGCCCACAATTTGTTTCCCAAGCGAGTGAATCATTCCATAGAGTTGCTTTTGCACACTAGGACATGTCCTTTCTTTGAGAAACATGGATAGCTTCAAAAATCTAGGAGAAAAAAGTCACAAACCCAAGGGAAAAGACTTTTCCAGAACATTCCTGACTCGACATTAACATATACAGTAAACTGCAAAAGTCGCAAACTGTGTAAGGCAGAAACCTGTCAGAGAAGGAAAACTCAAATATTTTTCATTAAAATGAGCAATAGAAAAGTGGTAAGACTGCACCCCTGTCAAAGGCAGAAAACTTTCGAGACCCGGAAAAACAAAGCAGTTCTGTCAAGTTTCTGCTCTCACAGGTTTCACTGTCCTACAGAACATTTTCCTGGAAAACTGTTGTTTGAGGGTTTCCCTGACTTTTCTTTTATCTCAAGAGTGAAATATCATTTAGACCCCCAAAATAAAAATAACAGAGACCTGTATACTCGTATACCCAAAAAAAACAACAACAACAACAAAAAAAAAACCACAGTGTTGTCGATTCCAACTCATAGCAGCCCTATAGCTAACAAAATATTTCTCATTTCCAAAACGTTAATTGTAAGTTTTTTGGTGCGTGAACAAGCAGGAGGTGCCCAGGTGGGCAGTGCCTGAGCAGAGCTTTGTGGGACTCTTTGACTTAAATGTATCCTTTATTCCAGTTGAAGACCTAATTTGAAAGCTCCCCTAAAGCTCTTCTATCCACTGTTTTGTTTTGTTTTGTTTTGTTTTTGTCCTTTGCTTGTGGGAGGAAGATGTGATGTTACAGGTTGCTTTTGTTACTTTCAAGATTTGAGAATTGGTTTCGAGTTTTCTAATGACTGAGCGGAGTCCTGGTGGCACAGTGGTTAAGAGCTATGGCTGCTAACCAAGAGGTCGGCAATTCAAATCCAGCAGCCGCTCCTTGGAAACCCTATGGGGCAGTTCTACTCTGTCCTACAGGGTCCTATGAGTTGGAATCGACTCGATGGCAACAGGTTTCCTTGTTTGTTTCTTTGTTTTGGTTTTAATGAGTGAGTAAGAAGATGGGAAGAAGGGATGAAGGAAGAGGCAGAGAAGATGGTTCATTTGATCCTGTGCATGCTTATCTGCATTTGAACATGGTTTATGCCACAAAGTCCATTTCTACATGGCAGGCATATGTTTCATTTGTCAATGTCAAGTACAATACACGCATAGAATTTGATTTTGTGGAAGAGATTTCCTTTATTTAAAATAGCTAGTTCACGTGAAACTCTAAGAAATAAGATTAAAAGTGGAATAATGAAGTGAAATAGGCTGATTGGCCATGCTGGGCTGGGAATTCTGTTCACTGCCTTGCCTGGCTGGGGGAGAGGCTCATTCCACCCTGGAGCTAACCCACAGGGCCTCCCCAGAGCTTCTAAAGAGAAAGGCTCTGGGGCTCCCTGCCTGGAAGCGGGGAAACATGACTGGGGATTTCTGGGCAGGGAGAAGGGGCTCTTACAGGCCAATGGACCTAAATACCTAGTACTAAAAACCATTAAGTAAAATGGGATTTAGCCACTAGGAAGGAAAGGTTCACCCCCCTGAGATACTTAGGAAGTATTTGTAATAATTTGGAGAGTGTTCAGGCTACAATGTTAAGCAATAATATCCATTTACAAATATGTATAAAATATAGTGTGTGTGTGTGTGTGTGTGTGTGTACAAGCATATTCAGGAATAAAACAAAAAATAGAGTAAATAATAATTCTAGCACAGAGCTGGAAGAACAGGTGGTGGGAGGTGACATTGCTCTCCTATTATAAATTAATGTTAGCACATCCATGGGTCTCCTGCACACTCCTTGATTCACACAAGGTTGTGTCATGATGATGACTAAAACAATGGCCTTTTGACAACGATGTGTGTTAGTGGTGTTCACTGAGGTGCTACGAAGACTCTCCGATACTGATGATTCCTGGTTGGTAGTGATGACAACTTGACCAATGCTGTGCTTAATCTCAAGGTCCTTCCTGGAGCTCCAGATTGAGGCCATTTCTTCAACACAGAGATGAGGCCTCTTTCCTTTACAGGGCTGTGGTTACAGCCAAGAAGAACTGTAGCCCAGAGTAGAAGAGCTATGCCTGAAGCCTAAATACAAGAGACTACATTTTAAGCTTGTCAATGGGCCACTACAGCTCCTACCCAATTGTTTACTTCTTCCCAGGGAGAAGGATCAGTTAACTTTGAGCCTACAGAATGGCTGATGTAAGCCAAAAAATCAGACTGTTACTGAAAAAGGAAATGTTTGATGTTGTCTATATTTAAAAGGGAGCCCCTGGGTGGTGCAAACATTTAAGCACTTGACTACTAACTGAAAGGTTGGCAGTTCGAACCCACCCAGAGGCGCCTTGGAAGAAAAGCTTGGCAATCTGCTTCCAAAAGGTCATGGCCTGGAAAACCCTATAGAACACAGTTCTATTCTGCAATACATGGTGTCATCAGGAGTCAGAATCTACTGGAAGGCAAAATGTAATTGATGACCTTTCAAACTAGAAGTGCAAAATTGTGCCCTTGGTCAAGTTCTGAGCCTGAAAAGATGGTACATCTGAACTCCTGTGACAGGCACGCTTTTCAATTTAAATGTTTGCCCTGCCTATAATCTAAGTAAAAATGCAAAAAGGATAAGAATAAAACCATTGCTTTCGAGTAAATTCTGACTCATAGAGACCCTATAGGACAGAGTAGAACTGTCCCCTAGGGTTTCCAAGGCTGTAATTGTTATGGAGGAGCCCTGGTGGTGCAGTGGTTAAGAGTTCGTCTGCTAACCAAAAGGTCAGCAGTTTGAATCCACCAGCTGCTCCTTGGAAACCCTAGGGGGCAGTTCTACTCTGTCCTAGAGGGTCTCTATGAGTTGGAATCAACTCAACGGCAATGGGATTTATTTTGTTCAATCTTTATGGAAGCCGACTGCCACATCTCTCTCCCAAAGAGTGGGTGATGGGTTCCAACTGCAGACCCTTTGGAGAGCAGCCCAGGGCTTTAACCACTCAATGGCAATGGGAAGGAGCCTGGTGGCACAGTGGTTAGGTGCTCAGCTGCTAATGGAAAGGTCAGTGGTTTGAACTCACCAGCCCCTCTGTGGGAGAAAGATGTGGCAATCTGCACCCGTTAAGATTACAGCCTTGGAAACACTATGGGGACAGTTCTGCTCTGTCCTACATGGTTGTTGTGAGTCAGAATCAACTCAACGTCAATGGGCAAAAGGGATAGTTGGAAAAAAGAGGGGGGAGGGAACTCAGACGTCGACTTTTCACTGCTCATGTCACAAGATAAACTGTTTCAAACAAACAAGAAAATGCAGTATTTGTTTTGTATTATTTTTACTAGCAATCTTTACGAATCTTTCTTGTAAAGGTAGTTAGCAAAGCTCTTTGTCGCCATGTTACCTAAACTAATGAAAGACTTTATGTCTGAATTTTTTTCTCTTTGGGTGGTGGATCACCTTTTGCCAAGCTAAACACCTTCTGTATTTGTGGGTATCTGCTGTCCCAAACTACGTTTTAATCTTCTGAGGTTTATTATTATTTCGTTTTCAATTGCAACCTTCTTTTTCAAAAGCTAAAGACTTAGAAACTAGTTTAGAAGGCTTTCTGTGCATCAAATAACTCTTTGCAAATATGCTGATGACTTATGTGCACATGAATTGAAAACACATGGCCCACATTTCCCTGAAGATACACATAACTTCAGAAATGTAGGGGAAAGGGACCTGGCAAAGTGTTCTCCTCGTGTTTTTCCAAACCCCACATGCTAGAGTCACTTGCCAGCACCCAAACATGCCTTGGTTTGCCCAGTCCTTTTACCCCAAATAACTGATGTGTTAGAATCAGTCATTAAGAATCCATTTTGAAAATGTGTGCTTGTGTGTAAGTATACATATACATTCAGAGATATCTACAAACAGGTATTTTTTTAATAAGCTAGATTATAATTGTGATTTAAATGCTGTGCTTTTAGAGATGTAATATGAGGAGTAAGAAATCTGTGCAAAACTGTAGAGAGCAAACATTAGAATTATAGCTATTCAGAACTTTGAAGTGGGAAAACATGTTGAATCAATTATTATTATTATTGTTGTTAATTATTCCATTAGAAAACTTGGTGACTTCTGTTTTAACAGTGGTTCTCAACACTGGCTGTCCATTAGTATTGCCAATGTTCTGTTCAAAATGTAACCCACCCCTCCTTCACAGGACCTCCTGGGGTGGGGCCAAGCATTAGGAGTTTGTAAATGCTCTCTAGATTATTCTAAATCTCTGTGTTAATGAGAAGCCAGGATTGAGAACTGGCTGAGAAGGTACAATGAAGAGAGAAACTCTTTACTGTGTTTGACTTGGATCATAATTTCAAGTCATTATATAGTTTTATGGATAACGTTCATAAAAAACTTAAGGGAGGTCTGATAAATGACACTCTGTCTCTTATTTCTTTGGCCTAAAAGAACTGGAATTTGGGAAGCCACCAGTGTGCATGTGGAAAGCACTATGAAACCCATGGGGATTTCTGGGAAACCGTGATTTAGGGGAAATTCTTCTGTGGTGTGTTGTCGTAGACGGAGCATGGAACTGGAGATCATCAAAGCTGGTCCTTTACTGGCTTCTGTGCTCAGAGCTGCAAGATCCTGGTAGCAGGGTGGTCTCGTTGTTGTTGTTAGGTGCCGTCAAGTCGATTCTGACTCATAGCGACACTATGTACAACAGAAAGAAATAGTGCCTGGTCCTGCAGCATCCAAACAATTACTGTTATGCTTGAGCCCAATGTTGCAGTTACTGTGTCAATCCATCTCGTTGAGGGTCTTCCTTTTTTTGCTGACCCTCTACTTTACCTAGCATGATGTCCTTCTCCAGGGACTGTTCCCTCCTGATAATGTGTCCAAAAATAACATGTCTAAGGAGTTTTCTGAATGTACTTCTTCCAAGACATATTCATTTGTTCTTTTCGCAGTCCATGGTATATTTAATATTCTTCACCAACACCATAATTCAACGGCATAAATTCTTCTTCAGTCTTCCTTATTCATTATCCAGCTTTCACACGCATATGAGGCAACTGAAAACACCAGAATGGTCCCAGTTTCCTTTATTCTCACTTTTTAAAAATCTACTACTGTAAGTTTTGGGGAAGGTCACTTCTCAGTTTCATTGTTGATCTGACTGACTAAAGTTGGACTTTCTTGGTTTGAGAGGTATTGGTTCTTCACTCTGGACTCCCCATGAAATATAGACAGCATGAAAAATGCCCAATGGTAAACACAGTCATTAGACCAGGAGAGCCACACTCCAGGGCCTTCTCTGTGAAAGCTGGTGGCTACAAGCAGGGTAACCAGCTGTTCTGTGTGCCTTGTTCTGTGGAGTTATCTAGTGCTGTTATAACAAGAACACCACAAGTGGATGGCTTTAACAAAGTGAAATTTATTCTCTCTTAGTCCAGGAGGCTAGAATTCTGAATTAAGGGTGCCAGCTTCCTGAAAAGGCTTTCTATCTCTTTTGATTCTGGGGGAAAGCCCTTGTCATCAATCTTCCCCTGGTTGAGAAGCTTCTCAGTGTCTGAACCCCAAGTCCAAAGTACGTGCTGTGCTCCCTGTGCTTCTTTCTTGGTACTATGAGGTCCCTATATCTCTGCTGACTTCTCTCTCCTTTTAGGTGGGACTTTGAGTTTGAAACCCTGGAAAGTCCCAGCACTCAACCTAGGATCAGTTGGTCACTGCAGTTAAGTGAGACATGGTCAGGTGTGTGGGGGCCACTGCTTCAGAACTTTACATTGAATTTGGGGTCATTTAGTAGAAATAGGGTACGTAGTATAGGGATCGTTCTTGCAGTACAACTGGACAAATTGGCTTAGCAACTGAACAGTGGCTGTGGGGAGATTTTCAAAAATGTAAGTAGTCTGAGAATAGACAGGATTTAGTCAATAAACAAATAAATCTGATAGACTGTCTATTATGAATTGAATTGTGATACGTTGAATTCCTAACCTCAGGTCTCTGTGAACATGACCTTGTTTGGAAATCGGGTCTTCGACGACGTTACTTGTTATATTAACATGAGGTCATACTGGAATAGGGTGGATCCTAATCCAGTATGAGTGAAGTCCTTATAAAAAAGAAGAGACACAGAGGTGAGATGACCATATGAAGATGGAGACAGAGATTGGAGTAACAAGGAATGCCCAGAATTTCTGGGAGCCACCAAAAGCTTAGAGAGAAGCATGAAAAAGACTCCCTTTTAGAGCCTTTAGAAGAAATCCACAAGGCCAACACCCTCATTTTGGACTTCTGGCTTCCAGAATTGTGAGACAATAAATTTCTTTTCTTATAAGCCACCCAGTTGGCGGTACTTTGTTACATCAGCCCAACGACTCTAATACAGATTCCTAATAATAATTAGGTGCAAATAGCAAGCATCTTTTGGATGCCTCCATTTGCCTAGTGTCTAAACTGCTAAGCTGAATTATCTTTTAACTCTTCTACTATTCATTGATCTTTGTCTGCCCAGTGGCTAACATGGAGTCTGCCATATAGTATGTATTCAATAACTGTTCACTGAATAAATAAACCCAGTAGCCCTCAGTGAATACTTAAAGAGAGGTGAGCATAGGAGGTGAGCAGACACACTCTTCAAAATAAACAAGTGGTGGAAAGGAATTATTATGAAAAGACAATAGTATTCCATTAAGTTAACTCAGTGGGGCAAATATTGGTTATTTCTGTCTTACAATCACCATGGCCCACACTTTCAGCTTCACCATGCTTGACATCCAAGCTATATGCAGAAGATCATGTTTATTTTCCAACAAACACACTTGATGAATAAAGACATTTAGTTGTTTCCACTGAGAATTAAGTCAGAACATTAACCTCAGAGCTTTGTACTACTATATTTCTTACCTAATTTTGCATGTCGCCAAGACTGATCAGAGAAGACCTTTTGTATGTTGAACAGGAAAATTAATAACATTTACTTTGATTTTAAGGTTTTTCTTATCCATGGAACCAAATAATAATCATAAAAAGCCTGACCCAAAATGCAAAGGACTGACAGTAACTGCTGTATGCCAATAATGTAAATTTGCCTTATCCTGCTAGAAAAGGACAGTTTTCAGACCATTGCCTCCAAATTTAAATCTCTAAGAGCCTCATGGTCACAGATGGGTGGATGGCCAAATTATCAGCAGCCAGCTGATCAGTAGGTCCTGGTGCCTAAGTGGCTAAGCCTTTGGCTATTAACCAAAAGGTTGGCGGTTTGAATCCACCAGTCGCTTCTTGGAAACCCTATGGAGCAGTTCTACTTTGTTCTATAGGGTTGCTATGAGTCAGAATCAACTTGATGGCAACGGGTGTTTTGGTTTTTAGTTGATCAGTAAAGGGGGAAGGCAGGGTTCAGCCAATCACATTAAGATTAGCCAATGGTTGGTCTGCTATTCTTCTCCCTCCTCTTTATAAGCCCCATCATACCTAGCTTCTTCAAACCATTTGCTTTTTGTAGAATCAAAATGGCCTCCCTATGTGCATCTACAATAACCGCTCAGAATAAACCTTATGTTCAAATTTCGGTGAGTTTTGATTTTTAACATGTACATAAAGCAACTAAGTACTTTTACATTATTGTTAATTAAATTAGTACTCTGAACCTTAAAACGCCTACACATTGTGTGATTCTGGAGGCTAAAGTCGGAATCAGAGCAGCAAGAAGATTAATAATTAAAAGCAGCAAAAAAGATCGTACCTACTGAAAATTGCTCTTAAAATGAATTCTATAGGTTAACATCCCAGTCAACCTGTATCATTTCACACACTCTATTCTATATTCATATTCCCTTTTCTCTGAATATTTTTAAGTACTATAGCATACATTTAGCTTTACTGAAAATCCAAATCTAAATTAATTGTAGTTCTGCTAAAGGGAGAAAAAAGGATATTAGGTGCCTAAGCTAAACTAAAACGAAATCAACTTTTTTTTTCCCTTTCTTTATTAGATTTTAATGATATTATTATAATAATTAAGCTTTTCATTAATTTTTTCATGCTCATTGAGTTACAGCTCCCTGCAGATTTGAATCATATTTAACATATAATTAGGGCAGTCCATTTTTAGAAAGGAATTTGAATGTGCAAACGTGGTACTTCACCTACGGTTCTTAGAAATTAAAAATGAGCAACAAAATGACTGAGTTGCTCTTTTTCACATAACCCAGAAGCCCCTTGTACTGCTTCTCAGGAATGTCTGGGGGGACCAGGTTAGCTGTGTCAGTCAAGTCCACATTTGGAGGAAGGAAAAGGGAATCGTTAACTCCAGCTTAGATTCACTGTGCTGTGTTTCTAATGTGCTACGTTGTTGGGTGCTGTTGATTCGATTCCAATTCATAGTGACCCCATGTGACAGAGTAGAACTGCCCCATAGAGTCTTCTTAGCTGTAATCTTTTCAGGAACAGATGGCCAAGTCTTTCTCCCACAGAGCACTTGGATGGGTTCGAACCACCAACCTTTCAGTTAGCAGCCAAGCAATCAACCATTGTGCCACCAGGGCTATAAAGTCTTTTAAAAAGAATGAACCAAACGTGCCAAAGTGTATTACTTTACAGTCATTTGTTTATGCATCTGAAGGGTTGTAAGGTGAAATAAAGAAATAGGCAAATCTTGTGTCGGGTGTTACCCTTTTTGGACACTAGGGGCTCTACATGAAGATACTTGGGGAACCATCCTCTACTGCAAGTTACTTACAGATAAGAAGGTCAACATAGGCCACGCGCAATTAAAAACAATTAACTTTTGACTCTATTGGTTTACGTATTTTTCAATAATGAATGAAAACTCACCCTCTTTACAAAGGAAGATTAGTCAACATACAGGTTTATCTTGTAACGAGCTCTTCAATCCCATTTCTTGTCTAGTTAAGGGGAAGAGGGAAAGGAAGGCAGGACAGAAGGAGGGTGAAGTACAGGGGAGAGAGGTGTCCCCTGGACAGACAAGAGGTGCAGATGAAGATGCTCCCTGTTCAGTAGTAGAGTGAGTTTTCCCACATTTAGGGAATTTTCTAGAATCAAACCTGAAGGTCCTTCCACTGCTGGGAGAAGGAAAAGAGGAGACGGGAAAGGCTTGGTGCTCTCTCCACACCGAATGAAGCTACTCATGCTCCCAAGAGGCTCAAAGGCAGAGAATGAGGGAAGCGCAGGATAAGGGAGCTTGAAGAGCTGCCCTGGAAGGGAGGCATTTGCATCCCACTTTACAGAGTCTGGAGGTCAAGGAAGTTGAGTAACTTGTCCAAGGTCTCTCACTGGCTCTATGATGAAATCAGGCTCAGAGCCCTACCCTAGCCCCATACCAGGCCCCGATTCATCTCTGCTCTTTGGGGGATCAGCTTGGATCCTCTCAGCTCACAAACCTCACAGGGAGGGCCTAAAGGGAGGCCAGGACCCTGGCGATGGCCTTCACACCAGCCCACCAGGCCTGGCCAACCAGGGACACAGCTGGAGCTTGCCCTGCTCTCTGGGAGGGGCCCTGGACAGGGAGAGGTAAGGAGATCTCAGCTTGGCCTCCCTCAGTCACCCTGGGGTATGCTCTGCTGTCTGCCGTGATGACCCTCATCCAGCTCCCCAGGACCAAGTCAGCCACTTGAGAAAAATTAAATCTTTAGCAATAAAACCAAAAAAAAAAAAACCTGTTGCCGTCCAGTAGATTCCAATTCACAGCGACCCTAGAGGACAGCACAGAACTGCCCCATAGGGTTTCAGGGAGCAGCTGGTGGATTTGAACTGCCAGCCTTTTGGTTAGCAGCTGAGCTCTTAACCACTGTGCCACCAGGGCCTCTAACAACAAAAGAGTAGGATTTTAAACCTGTACTTTTTTTTATTTGGCAATGAATTAATCATTTTTTGCGTTAGAAAATGTGATAATAGTGACTAAAATTATTATGTTGGCAAAAATAAACTCCACGTGTGCTGATGTTCTGTACATTCCATTTTCTATCTGTGTTCCTGAGAGTTGGAGCACATTCAAGACACGAGGTGGTGCCAGACCAGCTTCGAGGAGTGACAGAAGTGGCCACTGGGGCTCTGACAGGCTGACAGTGTCCTCCAAAGGACAGAATCAGACTCAGGATGCAGCGAGCCTGGCAGCAGCTGTGAGGGAGGAGGCACCCCACGCGGGATCGCCTGTGTCCACACACAAGCTTCCACCTGCGTATCTACTGAAACACAAGCACTTTCTAAAGCATGCTGCGTAGCACACACAGCGTAGTGAGGTGGCAAGGTATTTTGGCTTTAGGAAGCTGATCTTCAATTTTCAGAACCTGCGTTAAAATCCACTTGAAAGTAAATGTCCCCCTCCCATTTTAGATTCTCACTCTTTTGTAAGGGTGCAAATGTGTGTGTGCACACCAGGCTGTGTGTACTGATTGCACCTGTGTGATTGGTAGCAGATGTAGGCATGGCCTGGGCACTCAGATGCTGATTTTGGGAATAGACCTGTGGTCCCTGTAGAGGTGGATTCTGGCCTGATTATCCTCTGCTGTGGGTGTTCCTTTTGCGTATGTTTGTTGGCATTGGAGGATCAGTTTCAGACTGTGATTCCAGACTGTCTTCTTGGTTTCCATTTCATCCACTCTCTCAGGAGCTCAGGCTCTCATGGACATTTCTAGAACATCCCAGGGTGCACTGGTTTCCTCCCCCCAGTCCCTGTCACTCACCCTGAATGGAGAGGTGGGCAAGCTGGAGCCATCAGTCTGCCTCCATCCCAGCCCAGGGATCCGCTCTGGTTCCATTCGCTCTACCTCCCAGACGCTCTCTTAGAACTAACCTCAGACTTTGCCTGTTCCTTGGGCTCTGCTCTGCAAAAATCTGTGACTTTGCCTGTGCTGTGGCTCCACGGTTCCTGACCCTGGGGGAGGTGAGGGTCGAAACAACAGAAATAATTCCAAAGAAGAAACAACTACAAGTCCAAAGATGCTTTTTGCAAACTTATTTCCTATTGCAAAAAGGGAAAAACACCTCTGCTATGATCATAAATGCTAAAGTAAGTTAAGAAAGATGAAATGGATCCCCAAAGCACAATTCAAAGTGTAGTAAGTTAGCAGACTGCCAGAAAAACTGCACAAGTTTTTAATAACTTTCATTGTTTTATTACAAAAGCAGAACAATATTGAAAATATAGATAATCAAAAAAAAGATAGAATGTCTGTTTTTGCTGTTAACATCTTTCAAAATAACTTTCTAGCCATAACATTATATATGCCATTTTTTAAGAGCTATATTGTTACATATCAATAATGAAAACTGGTTTGTGACATGTATGTTGTTTTCAGGGCCAGATTAACCAGTAAGCAAAGTATGCACAGGCTTATAGTAAGCAGGGTACTCACCGTCTTAATTGTGCTCACTTACTACTCTGTAGTGCACATGGGTTTCATCACACAAAATTGTGGTGAAATTGTGCACTACTGATTAGTAAGTAAGCATAAGTAAGCCCATGCTTACTTTGCTCATTGGGTAATCCATCCCTGGCTCTTATGAAAACCGCTAGGCCACCAGGGTTTCCACATTTTATTCACTTAGCAATATGTGGTGATTATTATTCCAGCCATCAAGTATCATCTCATATCTTTTTGTTAGCCATGTGGTATGACTATCACATGATTTATTTAAAAAATCCTCTATTGTTAGAAATTTAGTTTATTATTGCTATTATTACTATGAATAAATAGATATGCTCTTAATAGTCTTAAAGCTAAATTTGTACCACGATATAAATTTTAAACAATAAAATGTAGCCTTGTCTGCAGATTATTCTACAATTGTTGTTGGTGTTTCTAGGTGCCATTAAGTCAGTTCCAACTCATAGTAACCTCATGTATAACAGAATGAAAACACCGCCTGGTCCTGCACTATCCTCAGAATCCTTGCTATGTTTGAGCCCATTGTTGCAGTCACTGTGTCCATCCATCTCTTGAAAGACTTCCTCTCTTTCACTGACCCTCTACTTTACCAAGCGTAATGTCCTTCTCCAGGGATTGGTCCCTTGTGATAACATGTCCAAGGTAAGCGAGGCAAAGTCTCGCTATCCTCACTTCTGAGGAACATTCTGGCTGTGCTTCTAAGACAGATTTGTTCGTTTTTCTGGCAGTCCATGTTATACTCAATATTCTTTACCAACACCATAATTCAAATGTGTTGGTTCTTCTTTGGTCTTCCTTTTTTATTGTCCAGGTTTCCCATGCATATGAGGTGATTAAAAATACCATGACTTAGGTCAGTCACACCTTAGTCATCAAAGTGACATCTTTGCTTTTTAACACTTTAAAGAGGTCTTTTGCAGCAGATTTGCCCAAAGCAATACATTGTTTGATTTTTTTTCTTAATTGTGCTTTAGGTGAAAGTTTACAGTTCAAGGTAATCTCTCAAACAAAATTTTATACACATATTGTCATGTGACATTAGTTGCAATCTCTACAATGTGACAACACACTCTCCATTTCCACCTCTGTTTCCGGTGCCCATCCAACCAGCTCCTGTCCCTTCCTGCTTTCTCATCCTGCATCCGGACAGAAGCTGCCCACTTGGTCTAGTGTATCTGCTTATAATAAGAAGCACACTCTTCACAAGTATTATTTTATGTTTTATACTCCAGTCTAATCTTTGTCTGAAGAGTGGGCTTCAAGGATGGTTTTAGTTCTGGGTTAACAGAGCAGCCGGGGGTCATGGCTTCAGGGATTCCTGCAATCTCAGTCAGACCATTAAGTCTGGTCTTTTTACATGAATTTGAGTTCCGTTTCACACTTTTCTCCCATTTTGTCAGGGTCTGTATTGTGTTCCCTGTCAGGGTGATCACTGGTGGTAGCCAGGCACCATCCAGTTCTTCTGGTCTCAGGCTGATGGAGTCTCTGGTTTATGTGACCCTTTTGTCTCTTGGGCTAATATTTTCCTTGTGTCTTTGGTGTCCTTCATTCTGCTTTACTCCAAATGGGTTGGGAGCAATTGATGTATCTTAGATGGATGCTCGCAAGCTTTTAAGACCCCAGACACCACTCAACAAAGTGGGATGCAGAACATTTTCTTAATAAACTATGATGCCAATTGACCTAGATGTCCCCAGACCCCCTCCCCACTACTCTGACCTTCAAAGTGTTTGATTGTATTCCGGAAACTGCCTAGCTTTGATTTAGTCCAGTCATGCTGACTTCCCCTGAGTGTGTGCTGTCCTTCCCTTCACCTAAGATAATTCTTACTATCTAGTTAGTAAATAACACTTACCTCCCTCCCCACCCTTGTAACCATCAAAGAATGTTTTCTTCTGTGTTTAAACCTTTTATGGAGTTCTTATAATGGTGGTCTCATACAATATTTGTCCTTCTGCTACTGATTAATTTCACTCAGCATAATACCCTCCACATTCATCCACTTTGTGAGATATTTCACGGATTCTTCATTGTTCTTTCTTGACTGCTGCTTCCACAGGTATTGATTGTGGATCCAATTAAAATGAAATCCTTGAGATGCCCTTTATCACCACTCCTATTTAACATTGTGCTGGAAGTTCTAGCTACAGCAATAAGGCAAGAAAAAGAAATAAAGAGCATCCAAATTGGTAATTAAGAAGTTAAACTGTCCCTGTTCACGGATGATATGATACTATACTTAGAAAACCCTAAAGACTCGACAAGAGATCTACTGTAACTAATAGAAAGATTCAGCAGAGTAGCAGGATACAAGATAAACATACAAAAATCATTTGGATTCCTATACACCCACAAAGACAACAATGAAAAGGAAATCAGGAAAACAATACCAGCTATAATAGCCCCTAAAAAAATAAAATACTTAGGAATAAATCTAACCAGAGTTATAAAAGACCTATACAAAGAAAACTACAAAACACTACTGCAAGAAACCCAAAGGGATCTACATAAATGGAAAAACATACCATGTTCTTGGATAGTTAGACTCAACACTGTGAAAATGACAATTCTACCCAAAGCAATTTACAAATACAATGCAATCCTGATCCAATACCAACAACATTCTTCAAAGCGATGGAAAAACTAATCATTAACTTTATATGGAAAGGGAAGAAGCCCCAAATAAGTAAAGCGCTATTGAAGAAGAGGAATAAAGTCGGAGGACTCACACTACCTGACCGCAGAACCTCCTATACAGCTACGGTGTTAAAACAGCCTGGTACTGGTACAATGACAGATACATTGACCAATGGAACAGAATAGAGAACCCAGATGTAAATCCATCCACCTACGGTCACCTGATCCTCAACGAGGACCCAAAGTCCATCAAATGGGGAAAAGACCATCATTTTAACAAATGGTGCTGGCAAAACTGTATATCCATCAGCAAAAAAATGAAACAAGACCCATACCTCACATCATATACAAAAACTAATTCAAAATGGATCAAAGACATAAATAGAAAGCCAAAAACTATAAAGTTCATAGAAGAAAAAATAGGACCAATGCCACAGGCCCAAATCCAAGGCATTAACAGGATACAGACCATAACCATCAACACACAAACCCCAGAAGATAAGCTAGATAACTGGGATCTTCTAAAAATCAAACACCTATGCTCTTCAAAAGACTTCACCAAAAGAGTCAAAAGAGAACCT
>NW_004444008.1:10297107-10308916 GCF_000243295.1 Trichechus manatus latirostris
TCGTGGGGTTGTTAACCAATGTAATAAAACAATATGTGTACTGACTGTTTAATGAAAAACTATTTGTTCTGTAAACCTTCACCTAAAGTATAATTTAAAAAAAAAAAAATGAAATCCTTGACAGATTCAATGTTTTCTCCATTTATCATGATGTTGCTTATTGGTCCAGTTGTGAGGATTTTTGCTTTCTTTATGTTGAGCTGTAATCCATATTGAAGGCTATAGAGTTTGATCATCATCAGTAACTGCTTCAAGTCCTCTTAGCTTTCTTCAAGCAAAGTTGTGTCATCTGCATATTGCAGGCTGTTAATGAGTCTTCCCCCAATCCTGATGCCACATTCTTCTTCATATAGTCCAGCTTCCTGGATTATTTGATCAGCATACAGTTTGAATGAGTATGATGAAAAGATACATCTCTGACACACACCTTTTTTGATTTTAAACCATGTAGATTGTATATATTGCACTTATCACACACTTTACATCCTGCGAACCCTCCGTCTACTGATCTCCACTCTGTAAGTTCTGGGAAGAAAAAATGGGCAAGGTAGTAGGGGAAGAGAAGGGTTGGCAGTCCTATTTGTCTTGGGGAGGCCAGGACAGTCCTCTGGGACATGGCCATGCTGGAGAGAGTGGAAGACCATGCACACATCAGGGGTGCACTCCGGACCTGGCACAGAGTGCCAGCACTCTTCTCCAGGGTCCTGCTCCCTGAGCTAACGGATGGAGCTGGAGGTCAGTGTGGAGAGAGCCAGTGATGGGGTTAGAAGTGCAGGGAGTGACTATGGAGCGCCTTAGAGGACATCATGGGGACATTGGCTTTTCCTCTGAGTGGGATGGGTGGCCACTGTGTGGTATGGGGATGGGGAGGGAGGACACTGAGTCATTTCATGGAGAAAAGACTGTGGGGACAACATCAAACTAAAGAGTCAAGACAAGACAACTGAGTGTACAAAAACTGAGAGAAAGTTGAAAATAAGAGCAATGCAGGTGTCATATCAGATACCAGAATATTCCACCATAATCAAATCAATATGTTATTGGTATGGGATTGGACCAGACAGAAAACACAAAACCTAGAAAAAATTACTGGAATGTATGAGAACCGTTTGTTATATGGCTATGATGGTAATGAATTCAGTGAACAGAGGGCATCCTATTTAATACAAGATGCTCACCACTGGCACTCATCAGCAAGGAAATAAACTGCCCTCCTAAAAATTACACCATATATAGAAGTAAATTTTTTTTGATGAAGAAATTCCATGAGAATTACAAAATAATAAAAATCATGGAAAAAAATTAAAAAGCACATAAAAACAACTTGTATTTCACATGTGCAATTAGGGCTGGGGATTAAGGGAAAACACTGAAGCTATGAAGGAGAGATGTGTTTGACCTCATTCATGTTAAAAAATATTTTATATGGTGAATGATGCAATAAAATGTCAATAGACAAACAAGACTTTTGAGGGGAAAAAAAAAAAAGATATGAAGAAGTAGTTTTCAGATTGGCAGATCCAAATGGCCAGTGACACAAGAAACAGAGCTCAAATTGAGTGGTAGACAAGGATATTCAAATTAAAGTCACAGTGGCAAAAACTGAAATTAGTATGAATATTACACATTACACACAATCCAGAGATGAGAGAAAAGGCACTCTCTCACACTGCTGGTGGAAATGGGAAGTTTTAAAGCCTTTTTGGAAAGCAACATCTGTTACAATTAAGAAAACATATACCCTTTGACCCAGTAATCTTACTCCTGGACATCTATGTTATGGACTTAAAAGTGCCAGTGTATATACAAATATCTGTGACAGTATTACTTGCTTCACTAAAAAGCAAGAAGCAGAGTGAGTGCCCATCAGCAAGATCTTGTTATACCAACGGTGAAATATTAGCCAATTAAAGGAACAACTTAAGTTGAACCAATAACTTTCCTGACTTTAAACCAGTTGTTCTGTTTGAACAACTGCCTCCTGGTCTACGTACAGGTTTCTCATGAGCACAATTAAGTGTTCTGGAATTTTTATTCAACCTGTATGCTGACCAAATAATCCAAAAAGCTGGACTATATGAAGGAGAACGTGGCATCAGGATTGGAGGAAGGCTGATTAACAACCTTCGATACGCAGCTGACGCAGTCTTGCTTGCTGAAAGTGAAGAGGACTCGAAGCACTTACTGATGCAGACCAAAGACCACAGCCTTCTCTGTAGATTACATCTCAACATAAAGAAAACAAAAATCCTCACAACTGAACCAATGAGCAACATCATAATAAATGGAGAAAATATTGAAGTTGTCAATAACTTCATTTTACTTGGATCTGTAATCAACACCCATGAAGGTGGCAGTTAAGAAATCAAATAATGTATTGCATTCGGAAAATCTGCTGCAAAAGTCCTCTTTAAAGTGTTAAAAAAACAAAGATATCACCTTGACGACTAAGATGTGCCTGAACAAAACCAGGGTATTTTTGATCACCTCATATGCATGGGAAAGCTGGACAGTGAATAAGAAAGACGGAAGAGGAGTCGATGCCTTTTAATTATGGTGTTGGCAAAGAATATTGACTATACCATGGACTATGAGAATGAACGAATCTATCTTGGAAGAAGTGCAGCCAGAATGCTCCTTAGAAATGAGGATAGCAAGACTCCGTCTCACATATTTTGGACACGTTATCAGGAGGGACCAGTCCCTGGAAAAGGACATAATGCTTGGTAAAGTAGAGGGTCTGTGAAAAATAGGAAGACCCTCAATGAGATGGATTGACACAGTGGCTGCAACAATGGGCTCAAGCATAGCAAAGATTGTAAAGATAGCGCAGGACCCAGCAATGTTTCGTTCTGTTGTACATATGGTCGCTATGAGTCTGAACAGACTTGATGGTACCTAACAACAACAAAGCTGAACCAAGCAACCTGGAAGGATGCCTGGGGGGTGCTCCTGTCAGTTTGTCCGCCTGTGATGGCTTACATGTTGTTATGGTGCTAGAAGCTGTGCCGCTGGTATTTCAAATATTAGTAGTGTTACACGTGGTGGACAGGTTTCGGTAGAGCTTCCAGACTAACACAGAGTAGGCAGAAGGTGATCTAGTTCTTAAAGTTAGTCAATGAAAACTTTATGGAACACAAGAGAACATTGTTCAACTCAATGGAACATCAGAAGAGATAAATTGCCGAGGAGGATATCATGTTTGGTGAAGTAGAGGGCCAGCAAAGGTAAGGGAGACCCACAGTGAGATAGACCAGCAAAATAGCTGCAAAGATGGACTCAAAAACGCTGGCAATTTTGAGGACGATGGAAGACCAGGAAACATTTCTTTCTGTTGTAATAAGGTTGCCACGAGTTGGAATCAACTGGACAGCAGTTATCTGTCTACCTGTCTGTCTGTCTCTGTCTGCCTGTTTGTCTCTATCTCCCTACCTATCTATCTGAGTCTATGTGGGTAAAACTGAAGAGCAGAAACAAAGCAAAATAAAACAAAACAAAAAACCTCTATACATGGACTAAACAAAATGTACAATATTTTTTAAAAATCTCAAAATGGTATTTTTATATAATTACTTTAATCTATAAATGATATTTTTATATGATCACATTTAGTCATACTTGTACACTTAGATTAAGATGTTTCTGTTTGTGTTTATATATGTGACCATGTCTTTAGGATCATTCTTAGTTCTCTTAAAAGTTTAGATGTCTTTTTCTCAACAACTACCCACCTAAATTTATCAAATTGAAATAGACATTTTGAAGGCCGCATTAACCCTATATTTGTTTCAGTGAGTCAAAACTTGCCCCACGGTAAGAGTGGATATTGAGGAACAGCAAAATTGGGAATACTGATCCAAAGTGACCCTTCCTGATAGTTTTTCCCACCACCTGAAATTCCACCTATGGTCAGGTGATCATAGAATTCATCACTTTAAGAGCAAAAGGGGGAATTATGAATAACGATGGGACCAAACCGATGGCCAAACCTGTTGGCAATCCTATGTGTTACAGAGTAAAATTACTCCCTAGGGTTTTCTTGTCTGTAATTTTTATGGAATCGGATTATCAAGCCTTTCTTCCACAGCACCACTGATGGTTTGAATTGCCAACCTTCAGATTAGTAGTCCAGCACAAACAATTTGCTCCACCCAGGGACTTCAATTATGAGACAACAGGCCTTAATTGTGTCCAGAATGCTCCACAGAAGTGAGGATGGGAATACTTTATCTCCCTTACTTTGGACATGTCATCAGGAAAGACTAATCCCTAGAAAAGGACAATCATGGTTGATAAAGTAGAGGGCCAACCAAAATGAGGAAAACCTTTAATGAGATGGATTGACACAGTAGCCACAACAATGGACTCTAATATACTAGTGGTCATGAAGATAGTGCAGGACTGGACAACATTTCATTCTGTTATACATGAAGTTACCATGAGTTGGAGACAACTCGATGACAAGTTCTGCTTTATTGTTTGGTAGAAAACATGCTGTGGACTGTACAGCAAGATTCTTGTAGCATCAGCTGACTGGGATGGGCACCAGGGCAACCTTGAATTATAGTACTTAAAAGATGAAACTTCTGATAGAAAATAGGTTTAGTTAGCATGGCCTGGAAAGGGTAATATAAGAGAGGTGAGCCTTTGCACATTACCATATAAATAAAACCTACATCCCGGTTAGTAAAATATTTGAGGAATACTTTTTCCCCCTAAAGAATGGTTTGTAAGTTGCTTTATTCATTGAATCCTGAATATTTTCAGTATCTTATTTTGAAAGATGCATGTTATACCCAAGCACAGCATACAGAGGGCACATGTGCAATAATTACTACCTGTGGTGGGCAGGTTTGAGATGACCTCCTACTCTGAATATGAAATGCACACTCTTATATGTTTATAAGAAGCACTGTGAGATAGCACCAAATGCATTTGTTGACATTTAAAGTGCAGCAACTTGCATGCAAAATAAACCCCTACTTGTCCCTCTGCAGGAAAACGATGAAGCAAAGACTAATGCCATTTCTCACAAAAGTAAATACGGAACAATAAACCTCTAGGTGTGCCTGTTTCCTCATTTATGCTTTGGTGGGAAGAGCATCCATCTGTGTGTGGGTGTTGACAGTGCCGCACAGCTAATGATGGAAAGCACTCACTGGAGCCTTTACCTCCAAGGAGCCTCAATCAATAAAAACCAAGAGAAAGGCACCGAGACCAGCTGCCAAAGGAAACGACAAGTTTGTTTTCACCACAGGTCCAACAATTAGCAAATCAATAATCAGAATAATATTTAAAATTAATGCAAATGAAGCTATTTCGTAAATATATTTCAGACTCAATGGGATGTGGTCTCTGTGTCAGCCCGAGGTGAAATACCGAAGGGAGGGTCCAGTTCCACTTCGGGATGATCCGTGTCCTCACCCAATTTATGGACATCGCATTCAGACACTCTTTAACCTACTTCCCTCCATTACTATGCCCCATCCTTGGTCCTATTTTTCAAGGTTTTTTTTTTTTTTAATGGACCAAGAAATGAACGATTCTAAAATATCAGCCAGCAGGTGCTTAAGGTTTCAATTCTCTATAAGGAAGACCTGACACTTTCCTTTAAGCAATCATTACTGTACCCTTCAAGGTTAGTGAGGAGAAAAGAAAGTCACCTTGAGAAACCCAGTCCTAGTTCCAAAGAATTGCTCTCTTCTTGGTGACCTCTTACCTATTGTGGATGTCACCTCCAACTGACAGGTGGCTGCACGACCACCCCAGAGACCAGGCAGTGGCATTTAAAGGTGTCAGGGATGAATGTTCCCCTAGAATGCTTTATAAATGATGGCAGCTCTCCCAAGCTCACAGGACCTATCCTTTCTGCCTGAACCTCTGCCTTCCTTTGCAGATTCAGAGCCATGCAGTGTCCCTTCCGTCATCTGCCTAAGGACTCTGCACTGACCACAGGCTGAACATCCAATTCCTACCCAGACTGACAAGAGTCACAGACTGACCCTGCCCTCCCCATGGGACCTCATGGCCAGCGTGGGCAACAGCATTCTTCCACCTGCACAAGACATGCACACGTAGAAGCAGGAGAAAGTAAGTCCATTTACTCGGAGGCACCTGCTTCTGACAGCAAACTTCATAGAAAAACTCTTCCTTCCCATGAAATGGGCTCTTGGTGTTCATGTGTGAGTGGCCTCCCCGGGCCCAGGTAGGCTCACTCACCCCTCGGCCAAGGCAGCCTCCCACGGAGGGACAGACCCTGTCACAGGCAGGGATTCCTGCTGAGCGGCGAAGGTTCAGAGATCCAGGTGTGAGGGTCAAAATTTCCTAAAGTCTAAAATGCATATGTTGTGAGAAGGTCATGAGATCTATAACAGATAAGAGGGATAAAGCATCAGCCCAGGGTCCAGATTCAGAATTTTTCTGTTTTACCTGCTTCCTCCACACAAAGCGCAAAGAATGTGTCCTTCACAGACCCCATCTCTCAGATTGCTCTGAGGGCCGGTCAGCTTCTGGAAAGTGATGGGGGTGTTTCTAAGGGTCAGATTCAATCACACTTTACCTTACTAGGTTGCTGACTCGTGCATATTAGAAAAGAGTAAGAAACAATTCTCTGTCTGCTCTCCTTCACCTCAGTGGAAAAAACAACCTGTTGCCGTCCAGTCGATTCCAACTCATGGTGACCCCATGTATGTCAGAGTAGAACTGCTCCATTGGGTTTTCAAGGCTGTGACCTTTTGGAAGGAGATTGCCAGACATTTCTTCTGAAGCACCTCTGGGTGGATTTGAACTGCCAATCTTTCAGTTAGTTGGGGAGCTATTGACCATTTGCCCTATTCCGGGATTTGGTGGAGGACAGACTCTCTGCCCATGGAGAGTTAGCATACCCAGCAGCCCACTTCCATCCTGTTACATGTCATTAATCTCTAGAAGAACATAATGGCTCCAGGGCTGTTTAATGAAATTGCACACTGGCAGAGAGCACGCTCTTCTTGGTTAGATTGTTAGTGGAAGCAACTACAGAGAGAGGAAGGTGGGCTGGTTGTTGTCATGGCCTAACACTCCAGCCTGGTTACAAAGGGGGTGCTGAAGTGGAGTGGCTGTATCTGGGAGTCTCAGGCACTCATCCATCCACTCTCATGCTCAGCAATGAGCATACAGCCCTGGTTCCTAGCTGGAGTCTGGGTCTTTCAGTAAATCACACCAGGAATGCCTGCTAGGATTTGCAGAATAAGAAGAAGCTTAGTAAGTACCATTTTTCTGAGATTTCTTTCACTTTCTCATTCTCAAAAAAAAAAAAAAAAAAAAAGGCCCTGTGAGGATGGAAGATGCAAGCAAGGAGCTTCCATTTCAGCCCCATGCAGCTCAATTTCTTCCATACCTGGTTGGTGCATCTTGGTATAACTTTACTGTCAGACACAGGCCATATAACTCTCTTAGATAATAACTAGCTGCGTGACACTAGAAAGTCCTCGGCCCTCAGTGAGTCACATCATCTCTTTGGATACCAGTGCCATCATCTGCAAAATGAACTTGGGAGTTGAATCAGGGTTCTCAAACATTGATGTGTATCATAAACACCCAAAACCTATTACAAAATACTGCAGGGGAGGATGCTGCAGGGATTCTAAAGTTCACAAACACACCTGAGAGCCACTGGACTTAACTACCTCTCCATCCCCTCCACTCTGCCTGTCCATGATTCTAGGAATACCCCCATGGTGAACATTGCTTCCACCTAAACTAGCCAGATCATGTTTCCCTTCACTTTGTCTCTCGCAACCTTAATGCTTAGGATCTACCCTAAAGCTTGTTGACCCCTCTAAGCATTGACTCCACCACTTCTCTGTCAGTTTGTTGTACTGTGGTGGTTTCTGTGTTGCCATGATGCTGGAAGCTATGCCACCAGCATTTCAAATACCAGCATGGTGGACCGTTTCCAACGGAGCTTCCAGACTAGGAAGAAAGATCTGGTGATCTACTTCCAAAAACTAGCCAGTGAAAACTCCGTGAATCACAACAGAATATTGTCTAATATAGTGCTGGAAGATGAGTCCCCTAAGTTGGAAGTCAGTCAAAATCCATAGTAACTGCAACACTGGACATTAGCATGTTAACGATCATGAAGACGGTACAGGGCTGGGCAGCTTTTTGTTGTGTTTCACGTGGGGTCTCCCTGAGTAGTAGCTGACTCCAAGGCAGCTAACAACAATAAGCAATGGCTACGTGAGGCATATAAACGTTTCTTTATACCATGGATTTCATTAGAATTCAGGTATAAAGAATTATGGATTCCAAGGTCCGATGGATTACTTACTTTTGTGTGTGGCTTTTCTAGACATGGTCTTGTAACTCCCACCCAGGGGATTGGGCAGGACTGTGTGATAGGGTAATTGTGGCCTCCCAAGGGGGTTGGACAGTTTTTCCTTAAAAGAGCCAATCCCAGAGCAGAGAGGAGGAGCCCACCACCACCAAGGAAGGAGACACCAGCAGGAAAGACTCAGCAGCAGAGACTTGGCAGCAAGAGAAGGTGCGGTGGGCTTCCCAGTCCACCAAGAGAGAAAGCTGAGTGCCTTTGGGCAGAGACTGAGGGCCAGAGAGAGGCATGTCTGTGAGCATGGTTGGGAAGAGGCTATCGTGATAGAAGAACTATATCTCGAGTGTTCCTGAGTCTCAATTGTAACTGTTATTTCCCTAATAAACCTCATAATTATGAGTATGGTCTGTGAGTTCTGTGTGACCATTGCAATGAATTATCAAATCCAGTAGAGAGTACTGGGGGAGGGACAGTTGGTGTGAAAATTGGTAGAGATGGTGGAGAGAGGAGGCATGTCTGACCCCCACCTCACAGGAATCAGCCTTGGGCTGTTGATCTTGATTCTCCTTCCCCCTTGTGGGGTTGGAGAAGCTCAGACACCGCCCCCAAGCCATTTTTACACAAAGTTTCCCCTTGACGCTCTCTTAAGTATTAAAGGACCAGGGGAAACTTGTGCCAGTCTTACTGAAAGTTATCAAAACTCCAGCTTGGTTTGGAACACAGGAACATATGTACAGAGGTCATAGTTTTCTACAACTAAGCTCCCTAATTGAAGTAGGCAGTTTTCTGAAGCTACCCTAAGAAGGTTGGCAAACTAGTCTTCCTGTTCAGAAATACTGCCCAAGATATAAGACATACTGGTTTCTCCTCTTCTGGTACAAGAATGAAGGTCCCTGGGTAGAGCAAAGAATTTGTGCTTGACTGCTAACCTAAAGGATGGTGGTTCAAACTGACCCAGTTCAAACCCACCCAGAAGGTGGACTTTCTCTCTGATGCGCCACCTAGTGGTACTATGGAATAAAGACCTGGTGATCTGCTTCTGTAAAGAATACCCAAGTACTGCCTTTGAGTCAATTCCGACTCATAGTGACCCTATAGGGTTTCCAAGGCTGTAAATATCTATGGAAGTAGACTACCATCCATACCTTTCTCCCACAGAGCCACAGGTGGTTTCGAACCAATGACCTTTCAGTTAGCAGTTGATCGCTTCACCCACTGCGCCACCAGGGCTCCTTTCTATAGAATACAGCCAAGAAAACCTTATCAAGCAGTTCTACTCTGAAAAACAGGGGGTTGCCATGAATCTGCACCAACTTGATGACAACAAGTTTTTGGTTTTTTGGGTTTTTGGGTTTTTTTGGTACAAGAATAAGAAAAAAAAGTAAATAAATAAGGAGGCAAGCGATGGTCTTCAAGGAACGGAATGGCCCTGTTCTTCGTGCAGGATGCCCTGTCAAGCTGGCCCCTGGCTTTTCAAAGCATTTCAAGGCCAATTCTACAGCAGAAATTCCTACAGTTCAATTGTCCCACAGAACCCTCTCACAATATTACTGAAAAGCCCATTATTGACACTTGGGCCCCACAGCTGTGTTCTTCTGTAAGCTGGCAACAGTGCTCTTTAATAAACATTTATGAGATCATCAGCTGGCGCCATTGTTCTCTCAGAGCAGTGTGGCTGGCAGGGACAGCTCAGGAGAGGCATTCTACCTGAGTTCTCTTGGCCGGATGAATGAGTCTCAATCCGACAGGTGACTTTTTGCGCAGAGAAGTTGTTTGGAATGCCCAAGCTGCTCACATCAATATATTATTAAAAGGAAAAAGAAGAAAAAGTCCTAACACGAAACTGAAGACAATGCCATGTTTTACCAGCTACACTTTATTTTCCAAGCTTGTTCAGATGGACAGCTTCCAAGAGGGTGGCCCTTCTCTTTAATGAGCAAAGAGAGATGTCTTACCCAAACCTCTGCCGAAAGCACTTCCTCCATTCCATGTATTTTCGCAAAGGCCATTTTATTGTCTTTGGCAAATTTTCCTGGGCTCTGACCAGCTTGCTGAGGAGGGTGACTCCACAGACTGAAGAATAAACACAAACAGATATTATTCCTGACATCTTCTGGACTTGTCTCTCTCTTATATCTGGAGAGAATACAGGGCCTTTGGGGGCTGTGCGTGCCCTGCTTCATTTTTAATGACTGTCCCTGTAAAGCAGTGAGAGCAAGATGTTGTCACCTCGGCATATTTTATTCCTGATCAAACACTGCTTGGCAGCTGGTCTGAACTTCCCAGCCAAGGCCAGCTCTGAGTCCAGCAGGAAGAAGAAGATTCTCTCCATCTTCCCTCTTAGCCTTCTTCTTCCTCATAGGGCAACAGAACCCAACTCTGTCGCCCTTTCTCTGTTGTTATTGTTGTTATTAGTTACCATCAAGTCGACTCTGACTCATGGTGACCTTCTGTATAACAGAACAAAACCTTGCCCAGTTCTGCACCATCTTCATCATTATTGAGTCCATTGTGGTGGCCATTGTGTCAATCCATCTCGTTAAGTGTTTCCCTCATTCTCACTGACCTTTCACTTTACCAAACATGATGTCTTCTTCTCATGATTATTCTTTCCTGATGACATGTCCAAAGTAAGCAACTCTCTTGTAGTAACTGGGAAATAGGTGAAGCTTTCATTTTAGATGGAAAATTCCCACTTTGCGGATCCGTGACAGATACCCAGATGATGGACTTAAAAGTGCTTTTGAAGTCTCCTTTCCTTTATGCCCCTTTCCAGGCCAAACCCTAGATCAATGAAGAGATCTGTAGCCATTTTTAGAGGCTTTCAAACTGGGATCTATAAATGCTGTTTAGAAACTTCAGGTGACTAGGGACATACACCAAGGTGTGCAATCTCTCACACCAGGTTCACACTGTGTCTGCAGGCAATGAGGGGAGGAACTCTGACTCAACTGCAGTGCACTACTCTCACCTTGTGGACTGGTTTCTTCAGTGAAGGAGTTCAAATCCTTCTATGTTTCAGTTTCCCCCCAGGGCCAACAAATACAAAATAAGCACCCCTGGGGGATCAAGGGCCTTCAGAGGCATCTTCTCCACCCTCCAAATAGAACCCTCCACAGCCACATTTGAACTGAAGACACCTTGGAGCAAGGAGTATCCCAGGAGATGAGCAGAGCAGGTGGGGAGAAGACGGAGGGGTTAGTGCAAGTAGAACAGCCCCAGATGCCAATCCAAAGTTTACTCTATGGAAGGTATCTTCTTTTTCATCCTGAACCAACAAAAGAAATACAAAGAAAAAAATGCAGTTGATCAGAGTCTTCTTTCTTCAAGAAGCCAAACTTTAGTTCAGGTCTCCCCCATGGAACTGATCTACTGTCTTAGATGTGGAGATAAACTTTACCTATTTGGAAATAATCATGGAATGTAGATAGAAGATTCAATTCTATAAAGCCTTACTTTATTAAAAAAAATGACAGAAGTCCAAATTTATATATA
>NW_004444008.1:10309016-10316378 GCF_000243295.1 Trichechus manatus latirostris
CACACACACACACA
The DNA here is from genome assembly GCF_000243295.1 of Trichechus manatus latirostris. Taxonomy (NCBI): domain Eukaryota; kingdom Metazoa; phylum Chordata; class Mammalia; order Sirenia; family Trichechidae; genus Trichechus; species Trichechus manatus. Next base: position 10,309,031 of record NW_004444008.1, read on the forward strand.
CACACACACACATACTCATGGCCGTTGAATCTATTCTGACTCAGAGTGACCCTATAGGACAGAGTAGAACTGCCCCATAAGGGTTTCCAAGGCTGTAAATCTTTACTGAAGACAACTGCCACATCTTTCAACCACGAAGTAGCTGGTGGGTTCAAATCGCTGACGTTTCAGTTAGCAGCTGAGTGCTCAACCACTGTGCCACCAGGGTTATCTTTATATATATTTATATATTATATTATACAGCTCCCACGCATCTGCCAGTTTGTCTTACTGTGGGGGCTTGTGTGTTGCTGTGATGCTGGAAGTTACGCCTCCGGTGTTCAAATACCAACAGGGTCACCTATGGCACACAGGTTTCGGCTGAGCTTCCAGACTAAGACAGACTAGGAAGACGGGCCTGGCAGTCTACTTCTCAAAAGAATTAGCCAGTGAAACCTTATGAATAGCTCAGAATGTTGTCTGATATTGTGCTGGAAGATGAGCCCCTCAGGTTGGAAGGTATTCAAAATATCGCTGGGGAAGAGCTGCCTTCTCAAAGTAGAGATGATCTTAATGATGTGGATGGAGTCAAGCTTTTGAGACCTTCGTTTGCTGATGTCGTATGACTCAAAATGAGAAGAAAGAGCTGCAAACAACCATTAATAATCAGAATGTGAAACGTATGAAGTATGAATCTAGGGAAATTGGAAATCATCAAAAATTAAATGGAAATCATAAATATCCATATCCTAGGCATTAGTGAGCTGAAATGGACTGGTATTTGCCATTTTGAATCGGACAATCATATGGTTTACTATGCAGGGAATGACAAATTGAAGAGGAATGGCGTTGCATTCATTGTCAAAAAGAACATTTCAAGATCTATCCTGAAGTTATTGGATGCTGTCAGTGATTGGATAATATCCATACGCCTACAAGGAAGACCAGTTAATATGATTATTATTCAAATTTACACAGCAATCACTAAGGCCAAAGATGAAAAAACTGAAGATTTTTATCAACTTCTGCAGTTTGAAATTGATCAGCCATGCAAACAGGATACACTGATAATTACTGGTGATTGGAATGTGAAAGTTGGAGACAAAGAAGTAGGATCGGTAGCTAGAAAATATGGCCTTGGTGATAGAAATGATGCCAGCGATCACTTGATAGAATTCTGCAAGACCAACGACTTCTTCATTGTAAATACCTTTTTTCACCAACATAAACAACAACTACACACTTGGACCTCGCCAGATGGAATACACAGGAATCAAATCAACTACATCTGCAGAAAGAGACTATGCAAAAGCTCAATATCATCAATCAGAACAAGGTCAGGGGCCGAGTGTGGAAAAGATCATCAATTGCTCATATGCAAGTTCAAGCTGAAACAAGAAAATTAGAACAACTCCATGAGAGCCAAAGTATGACCTTGAGCATTTCCCACCTGAATTTAGAGACCATCTCAAGAATAGATTTGACACATTGAACGCTAATAACAGAAGAACAGACAAGTTGTGGAATGACATAAAGCACATCATACACGAAGAAAGCAAGAGGTCATTAAAAAGACAAGAAAGAAAGAAAACACCAAAATGGATGTCAGAAGAGACTCTGAAACTTGCCCTTGAACGTTGAGCAACTAAAGCAAATGGAAGAAATGATGAAGTAAAAGAGCCGAATAGAAGATTTCAAAGGGTGGCTCAAGAAGACAAAGTAAAGTATTATAATGACATGTGCAAAGACCTGGAGGTAGAAAACCAAAAGGGAAGAACATGCTCGGCATTTCTCAAGCTGAAAGAACTGAAGAAAAATTCAAGCCTTGAGTTGCAATACTGAAGGATTCTACAAGGAAAATATTAAACAACGCAGGGGGCATTAAAAGAAGATGGAAGGAATACACAGAGTCGCTGTACCAAAAAGAATTGGTTGACCTTCAACATTTTGGGACATAGCGTATAAATAGGAACCGATGATACTAAAGGAAGAAAGAAGTCCAAACTACACTGAACGCATTGGCAAAAAACAAGCCTCCAAGAATTGATGGAATATCAATTAAGATGTTTCAATAAACTGACTCAGTAGTGGAAGTGCTCACTCGTCGATGCCAAGAAATTTGGAACAAAGCTACCTGGTCAACCCATGGGAAGAGATCCATATTTATGCCTATGGCCAAGAAAGGTGACCCAACCAAATGCGGAAATTATGGATCAATATCACTAATATCACATGCAAGTAAAAATTTGCTCAAGATCATTCAAAAGCAGCTGCAGCAGTATATTGACAGGGAAATGACAGAAATTCAAGCCAGATTCAGAAGAGGACATAGAACAAGGAATGTCATTGCTGACGTCAGATGGATCCTGGCTGAAAGCAGAGAATACCAGGAAGATGTTTACCTGTGTTTATTGACTATGAAAAGGCATTCGACTATGTGAATCATAACAAATTATGGATAGCAATGTGGAAAATTGGGAATTCCAGAACAGTTAATTGTGCTCATGAGGAACCTGTACATAGATCAAGAGGCAGTCATTCAAACAGAACAAGGGGATACTGCGTAGTTTAAATTCACGAAAGGTAGGCGTTAGGGTTGTATCCTTTCACCACGCTTATTGAATCTGTATGCTGAACAAATAATCCGAGAAGCTGGACTATATGAAGAAGAACGGGACATCAGGATTGGAGTAAATCTCATTAACAACCTTCAATATGCAGATGACACAACCTTGCTTGCTGAAAGTGAAGAGGACTTGAAGCACTTACTGACAAAGATCAAACACCGTCGCCTTCAGTTCGGATTACTCCTGAACATAAAGAAAACAAAAATCCTCACAACTGAACCAATATGCAACATAATGATAAACGAGGAAAAGATTGAAGTTGTCCAGGATTTCATTTTACTTGAATCCACAATCAACACCCATGGAAACAGCCGTCAAGAAATCAAAAGATGCATTGCATTGGGCAAATCTGCTGCAAAAGACCTCTTTAAAGTGTTGGAAAACAATTATGTCACCTTGATGACTAAGGTGCGCCTGACCGAAGCCATGATGTTTTCAGTCACCTCTTATGTATGCAAAAGCTGGACAATGAATAAGGAATACCAAAGAAGAATTGATGACTTTGAATTGTGGTGTTGGCGAAGAATATTGAATATACCATGGACTGCCAAAAGAATGGACAAATCTGTCTTGGAAGAAGTACAACCAGAATGCTCCTTAGAAGCAAGAATGGTGAGACTATGTCTCACATACTTTGGACATGTTATCAGGAGGGATCAGTCCCTGGAGAGGACACCATGCTTGGTAAAGTAGATGGCCAGCAAAAAACCGGAAGATCCTCAACAAGATGGATTGACACAGTGGCTGCAACAATGCACTCAGGGATAATGATGTTTGTGAGGATGGTGCAGGACCGGGCAGTGTTTCATTCTGTTGTAAGTAGGGTTGCTATGAGTCGGAACCAACTCAAAGGCACTTAACAACAACAACAACAACATATTATTATATATATATAATTATATATTTAGAAAAGTAAAAATTAAATATAAAAATTCATGTATATAATATATACCTGACATTTTTACTTTTCTAAATAATATTTAAAGTTAATAATGATCAAATCAAAAACAGTGACAATGCTAGATGTTGGCAAGGATGTGTAGAAACTGGATCACTTACTGCTGATGGAAAACTGAAATGGTGGTACAGTCAACCTGGAAAAAAATTTGGCAGTTTTGTACAAATCTAAACAAGTGCTTAACCATATGAGTCAGAAATCACACTTTTGGGCATAAATCTCAGAGTTGAAACCTGTTTCACAAAAGCCTAACTTCAATATTCATAGCAAATTTATTTGCAATAGCCAAAAACTTATAACAACTCAGATGTTTTTCCATGAGTGAGTGATTAAACAAATGCTGGGACATCCATATCATGGAATACTACTCTGCAGTAGAAAGGAGAGAACTATTGATACCTGCTACAGTTTGGATCCACTATACACATGGACCTTGCTAGACAGAATAAACAGGAATCAAATCAACTACATCTGTGGAAAGAGGCAATGGAGAAGCTCAATATTATCAGTTAAAACAAGGCCAGGGACCTACTGGGGAATATACCATCAATTGTTCATATGCAAGTTCAAGTTGAAGCTGAAGAAAATTAAAACAAGTCCACAAGAGCCAACATACAACCTTGGGTCTATCCCACCTAGATTTAGAGATCATCTCAAGAACAGATTTGACACACTGAACACTAATGACCTAAGGTCAGATAAGTTGCGGGATGACATCAAAGAACATAATATAAGAAGAAAGCAAAAGTTTCATTAAAAAGGCAGGAAAGAAAGAAAAACCAAAATGGATGTCAGAAGAAACTCTGAAACTTGCTGTAGAATGTAGAGCAGCTAAAGCGAATGGCAGAAATGATGAAGTGAAAGAGCTGAACAGAAGATTTCAAAGGGTGACTTGAGAAGAAAAAGTAAAGCATTAGGATGAAATGTGCAAACACCTGGAGTTAGAAAACCGGAATAGAAGGACATGCTCAGCATTACTCCAGCTGAAGAAAAAAATTCAAGTCTCTAGTTGCAATATTGAAGGATTCTGTGGGCAAAGTATTGAACAATGCAGGAAGCATCAAAAGAAGATGGAAGGACAGTCACTGTACCAAAAAGAATTGGATGATGTTCAACCATTTCAGAAGGTAGCATATGAACAAGAACCGATGGTATTAAAAGAAGTCCAAACTGCACTGAAGGCATTGGTGAAAAACAAGCCTCCAGGAATTGGCAGACTACCAACTGAGATGTTTCAACAAAGGGATGCAGTTCTGGAAGAGCCCAGTCTTTTATGTCAAAAAAATTGGAAGACTTACTGGCCAACCAACTGGAAGACATCCATATTTGTTCCCGTTCTAAAGAAAGGTGATCCAAGAGAATGCAGAAAATATCCAGCAGTATCATTAATATCATACACAAGAAAATTTTGCTGAAGATAACTCAAAAATGGTTGCAGTAGTACATTGACAGGAAACTGCCAGAAATTCAAGCCAGACACAGAACAGGACATGGAATAAGGAATGTCATAGCTGATGTTGGATGGATCCTGGCTGAAAGCAAAGAGTACAAGAAAGATGTTTACCTGTGTTTCATTGACTATGCAAAGGCAGTTGACTGAGTGGATCATGACAAATTATGGATAACATTTCAAAGAATGGGAATTCCAGAACACTTAATTCAGCTCATGAGGAACCTATATATAAGACAAAGGGGCAGTAGTCTGAACAGAAAAAGGGGATACTGCAGGATTTAAAATCAGAAAAGGTGTGTACCATGGCTGTATCCTTTCACTATACTACTTAAATCTGTATTCTGAGCAAATAAATTGAGAAGCTGGACTATATGAAGAAGAAGGTGGCATCAGGACTGGAGGAAGTCTCATTAACAACCTGCGATGTGCAGATTACACAGCCTTGCTTGCTGAAAATGAAGAGGATTTGAAGCACTCACTGATGAATATCGGTATGGATTACACCTCAACATAAAGAAGACAAATATCCTCACAACTTGACCAATAAGCAACATCATGATAAATGGAGAAAATACTGAAGTTGTCAAGGATTTCATTTTACTTGGATTCACAACCAACTCCCACAAAAGCAGCAGTCAAGAAATCAAACGACACATTGCATTGGGCACATCTGCTGTGAATACCCTCTTTAAGGTGTTAAAAATCAAAGAAGTTACTCTGAGGACTAAGGCGCGCATGACCTAAGCCATGGTATTTTCAATCGCCTCATATACATGTGAAAGCTGGACAACGAGTAAGGAAGACAAAAGATGAACTGATGCTTTTGAGTGTTGGCAAAGAATATTGAATACACCGTGAACTTGCAGAAGAAAAAATAAACCTGTTTTGGAAGAAGTACAGCCAGAATGCTCCTTAGAAGCAAGGATGGTGAGACTTTGTCTCGTGTCCTTTAAACATGTTATGAGGAGGGAGCAGTCCCTGAAGAAGGACATCATGCTTGGTAAAGTAGATAGTCAGCAAAGAAAGAGGACGAGCCTCAATGAGATGTATTGACACAGTCACTGCAACAATAGGCTCAAACATAGCAATGATTGTGAGGATGGCGCAGAACTGGGCAGTGTTTTGTTTTGTTGTACATAGTGTCACTGTGAGTCAGAACTGACTAGAAGGCACCTAACAACAACAACTTGGACAAACCTCAAAATAATCACACTGAATGAGAAAAACAAATCCAAAAAGATTATGTACTGTATGTTTCCACTGATACACCATTCTTAAAACAACAAACATATTTAGAGGAAGAACAGATGAGTGACTGCCAGGAGTTATGAAGTGGGGGGATGGAGGAGGGAGGGATGCAGCTATAAAACAGTAACTCCAGTGATCCTTGTGATAGAACTGTTCTGTATCTTGGTGGTGGTGGTAGCAGTGACACAAATCTAAGCATGCGATAAACACACACAAACACACACCACATACCCGTGATTGCATCTAAAACTGGTATAATCTGAATAAGATCTGTGGATTTTACCAACGTCAATTTACTGCTTTTTTGTGCAGTAGTCACCCACTGTCATGGATTGAACTGTGTCCCCAAAAAACATGTATCAACTTGGTTAGGCCATGATTCCCAGTATTGTGTGGTTGTCCTCCATTTTGTGATTGATATAATTTTACTATATGTTGTAAATCCTAATCTCTGCCTGTGGTTAATGAGGCAAGATTGGACTATGTTGAAGAGGATTAGAGAGGGATGTAACACGCTCGCTGAGGTAACATCCCTGATCCAATGTAAAGGGAGTTTCCCTGGGGTATGGCCTGCACTGCCTTTTATCTTACAAGAGGTAAAAGGAAAGGGAAGTGAGCAAACAGTTGAGGACCTCATACCACCAAGAAAGCAACACCAGGAGCAGAGTGCATCCTCTGGATCTGAGGTTCCTGTGCAGAGAAGCTCCTGGACAATGGGAAAACTGATGACAAGGACATTCCTCCAGAATCGACAGAAAATGAAAGCCTTCTTCTGGAGCTGGTGCCCTGAATTTGGACTTCTAGCCTACTAGACTGTGAGAGAATAAACTTCTGTTTGTTAAAGCCTTCCACTTGTGGTATTTCTGTTATAACAGCACCAGATGACTAAGACACCCATGATGTGACTATTGAGGAGTCTGGATAAAAGGTAAATGGAATCTGTCTCTGGATAGAAGGTAAATGGAATCTGTCTTTATTAATTCTTACAACTACATGTGAACCTACAACTCACAACTTTGTTTTTAATTTTAGAAATAAAAGAAAAAATTCATTACAGATTACTTTAAATATTAAACCTCTGTA